>NC_133381.1:18492334-18558171 GCF_049309525.1 Garra rufa
GTATACAGAGCTAGCAAGAGAACATACCTTTTCTTTAGCAGTATTTCATTTATATTTAATGTTTAAAAACAATGACTCTGGGGCACAGTGGACCATAAACCTCTCATCAAGCAGCAAATTTTTTAAATACATTTCCAATGATCTGCAAATGGCACTCTTCAAAGACATGCTGACCCCATGTCTGGTTTGCACCTTCTAATAAACTTCTAAGCAACATAAAATTTTACAAGACGTTGTTTAAAATAAAAAGACAGGAAGACAGCAGGTCTCCAATACTGGGATTTTTCCACATCTATACTAGAGCCCTCAAACCAGAAATGTACATTAACAACCAATACGTAAGAAAACTGTACAACAGTGAGGGAAATAAAAAAGGGAAAACGCAAGAGAAACCTTAAATTAAAAACAAAGCAACAGACATTAAATAACTGCAAAAAAAAATCTGGAAATGTTGAGGTTCATTCATTTGGAGTGTAGTAGAAGGTGCAAGGGCTAAAAGCTGATTTTGTTTGCTGCTGGTTGGTTAGTGTGTACATGTGTTATATAAGTGTGTTCATACCTTTTACTTAAATGAATGTATCTGATCATTTTTATAAGTGAAGCATAAAATCTGGAGTGCTAATATCTGACAGCACCTGCTTATAGAAATTGTTATATGCTCTTCTATTAATTTTGACTCTAGGTCTGTGTGTTTTTGGGACATACTGAGGATGCTCACAGAATGGCTCCTGCTGTCAGAGACAAATATGTTAGCAAACAAGTTGAATTCAGATAAATGGAGAGAAACAGCTTAAACACATTAACAACAGATTTGGTATGTGCTAATGAAAGGCTACTGCAGGTTTATATAATGTGTGTGTGTGTGTGTGTGTGTACGTACAACAGAGGGCCTACCGCTGGTTCACATCAACCAAAGGAGTGTTCAAATAATGTGGCACTGACCTCTGAATGTATATGTGTATGTGTTTGTTTGTGTGTAAACGCTTCTGATTAGTTTGTTTTCTTATAGTCACAACATTACAAAAGTAACATTGACAAAGTTGGCACATTATACAGTCACCTGACTCACAATTCTCTTATTCTTGGGCTCATTCTTACACGAACACACGCATAAACGCTCGCGAGCGCAAGTGAAGAAAAGTCCCTTCCACAGGACACAGGTTCATTAGGAGATTCTTCAAAACAGGACAATCAGCACATCAGGGATGAGTCTGAGTTGTCCCTCAGACGTTCGGGTCCCCCTCAGGCACACTGCAGAGGTCAAAGTGCTGAGTGATAACCGCCATCTCTTCAGAGTTTCAGAAATATCATCACTTCCTCTGGGACAAAGTCAGCTGTTAGCTTCTTAAGGCAGGACTAGGACTGTTGCTGCTGCTGCTTTTGTCAGTTTCTTTGAGTCCGTCTTTAAGAGCAGAAAAGACCTGCAGGAGGAAAAAAGAAAGGAAGACAATTGAAGTTTCTTCAACTTTAGACTTTATTTTGATTAAAACAAGCGTTTTCTTAATGTTGTATGAAGATTGCATTAAAACGGACTTAGACACTTGTTAACATCCCTTTATTATTTGATTTTATTGGTTTACTATTGAACCATCATATAAATATGGAATATGTTGCTTGAAATCACAAAACAAAAAGTTATATTTCAATATTAAGATCTAAATATAGCTGCAAGCCGCGATTACCGGGGTTTTAACACTTTTTAAAGCTTAAAAGAATTTAAGCACATATTAAAAAAGACATTATTTAGCAAACTTGTAACTTGTAAGCATTTTTTGCAAATCCCGGTAATTTACCATTAAAATATAATGTTTTTTAAAAGATTATGACTGTCCGATCTTCTTAAAACTTTGCATGCTTGTTTACAATCACCTGTTGCATGTGCTCAACAGGTTTCGTGAAGTTTTGAGTTGTCCTTTAGGCTTTATAGGATTTTGGGTAAATTCAGACAGGCTCCTTTTCTAAACAACCCCATTATAACTTCACAAAGGGTACATTTCAACATTTATTTTGATAATTATTAAACTAGAGAGTCCAGAGAATTGCACTGCAGTGGGTTTTACCAGAATGAGTAAAAAACCTAGGACTAGTTCACAAAAGTTGTTTTTGGTTACATTTTCTCAATCATTTAACAAATGTTTCGATTGTCGTCAGTGGTTCTAGAGACCAGGTTGTTTGAAATGAGGAGTTCTATCATATGATATGAATAGTGTATATGTGTGAAAACTGTGCAATGTACAATCCCTTAAAAAAAAACGCAATATCGGCCCCCAGTGGCCAATTTCTTTCAAAGTTAAGTTCCAATCGGCCTCCAAACCTTGTCTAATAGGTGCTCAAACCATCAAGACACCCAAATCTCCTCATAGATACTTGTGGCACTTTGGACCAAGAACTTACACAGCGATTCTCATGTTGATAGGACAAATGGTTGTGTAGTTATAGCCATTTTTATGTTTTTTCCCTCTTATAGCACCACCAAGTGGCCAAGCTACCCAATGTTTTTCCTGTTACCTCAGCTTGAGCTCTTACATGCGTGTTATGGCGAGGATATCTCATTCCATTTAGGAGTTATAGGCATTTTACTAAAAGTGGCCCTGCCCCTTCTGATCGTTTTGGTGTCCCTTTATGACAGTGAGTCGAAAGTAATTTCTTTTTGTTGATAATTACTGATATTCACTCTACAGAGTAGAAAGTTTGGTTCCAATCAGGCGAAAAACCTAGGACTAGTTTGCAAAAGTAGTTTAAAAAAAAAATCTAATAAAACAGACATTTCGCCAGGTTCACAATGAATCTGATTTTGTATTTTTGATCGCTGTAGTGCCCTCGTAAGGCCGATTGGGGTGAGCCTTGGTGACATTGTAGGTAATGAGAGTACTACCATCCCTCCAAGTTTCAAGTCTCTATGACTTATGGTTTGGTTTGCACAATCAGTTTTACATGGAGATTGCTAATCCTTGGCCATTATAACAATTACAATAGGGTTTCAGCGATATGTGCTTGAACCCTTAATTAATTAAAAATAAACTGTCTCACAATTATGTCATCATTTCCACTATCATGGCCATTAATAATGTGTGTATTTCACTAAATGTGTGTAGTTCTTACCTGGTTCCACCGGCGGTTGTTACTGATCATCTGTGTGTTTGCAATGCAGGAGAAGAGTGCATGTGCAGGAGTGTTTTCAGGCAGCCGGGAAAGGAACTGTGCACTATGGATGAAATCCATCTGCAGTAGAACATCTTGGTACAGCCTCAGAATTCCCAGTCCTGTCCGGAATAACGCTTCCTCTCCATCTCGGCAAAACACATCCCAAACACGGCATGCCACGTCTAGCGGTAATGACTTGCTGTACAGAGTGAAGATCCTAAGAGCCGGACAGATAAAAGTGGTAAGAGAGAATTTTGCCTGAAGTGGTACAAATGCTCTCTGTGTAAGGAATTTAACAATTATTAAAAGGTTCAATTAACAACTCATTCCACTGTTTTGAGAAAGAAATATTAAATACAGTATGTTAGTATAATATATTCAATTTTGAAATTAAAGTGTTTTTAGAGGCAGCATAAATGTAATCCGGTTGCTAGCCTTAAAGGGATAGCTCACCCAAAAAGGAAAATGACCCTATGATTTACTCACCCTCAAGCCATCCTAGATGTATATGACTTTCTTCTTTCAGACGAATACAATTAGAGTTAGTGAATTGGTGTTGAGATTTTGAAGTCCAAAAAAGTGCATCCATCCATCATCATCCAGGGGGGTTAATAAAGCGAAGCGAATTGATGCGTAAACCATAAGCTTTTGCTAACTGTCTTACAAGCGTTCACAAGAGATTGGTGTAATAAAACAAAACACCAGTCACAAATTAGAAGTAGAAGGATTTGTAAAGAAAAATGTCGGAGGATTTAAATATAAAACAAAAGGAGACTGGTTTTCCTCTGCTGAAAACTCGCGATTCTAGCATATAAAATGTGTTTGACAGTTAGCACAAGCTAGAGATTACGATTTAAAGTTTAAAATACAGATATTTTTCTTACACAAACATTGATTTGCTTCAGAAGGCCTTTATTAACTCTCCAGAGCCGTGTGGAGTACTTTATGATGGATGGACACACTTTGTTGGACTTCAAAATTTCAACAGCCATTCACTGCCATTATAAAGCTTGGAAAAGCCAGAACACTTAAAATATAACTCTAATTGTATTTGTCTGAAAGAACAAAATCATATACACCTAGGATGGCTTGGGGTAATTTTCATTTCAGGGTGAATTATCCCTTTAACTACACTACAGTTTAATTTTTTTTCTCAATTTTTTGTCACAAAAGATTTTTTTAACTTTCTGTTCATTAAACAATCATGAAAAAATGTATCAATAAAACAATAAGCAGCTAACTGTTAAAGTGCAACAGACAGATATTTGAAATAATATCTAGCATATTAGAATGATTTATAAAGAATCATGTGACACTGAAAAATTAAGAAATGGCTGCTGGAAATTACGCTTTGCCATCACATGAGTAAATGATTTTTTGTTTTTATTTTAAGATAATAATTTCACAATATCACTGTTTTTACTGTATTTTACTTTCAAAAACATAACAAACCGACCCTAAACTTTTGAACGCTAGTGTATATATTTAGCTACAATACTAACACTAAACATACTCCTGGCAAAACTAATAATGTGCATCTTCAACCACTAACTATAAATACAACATAACAGTCATTCGTTTGGGAATCAGACTGCACTTGTCTAGTTTTTTCCAGTATTAAAAACATTAAAAGGAACCGGTTCTTGTTTTCCAACACTATTAATTATATTCAGCCATCCTAAACTTGCCTAAGGCTTCCTTTACTTAAAAGAAACATGAATGAATTTCCCCTCACAGGAGAGAACATAAAAGCACCCCTAGAGGGAGATAAAGAGCTACCGCAGGAAAACATTACTCACGAATCTCTCCTCTCTGATTTCAAAACAAGGAAAGGAACACAGAGAGGAGAGGAACGAACAAACAGCAGGAAGAGAGATTTTAAGAGCAGATTTACCAGTCTATGAGGTAAAAGTCAGGCGTCAAGCTGTTGTTCTGAAAGTGCTGGAATAGTCTGGGAAGGTTCTCCTCAAAAAACACCTCAAACGCTGCAAAATACTTCAGCATCTAGAGAGAAAAACAAAGTATCGCTTCAGTACAGAACACGACTCCAACTTAAACAAACGCATGATCAAAAGCAAAACATTGAGTGTGTAAGATAAAAGGAAAGTTCGTCAGCAGATCAAGACTTTTGGGAGTTCTTGGTTTAGAGTTTTTTTACTCAAGAGTTTGTCTGGCTAATAAAATCTCTATAAGTGGGTCAACAGATGGTTGGAATAAATGCTGACTGCAAGCGCAGACATAACGCTCCCTCTATTTTAAGCCTAAATGTAGGTGCTGTAACAAATATGTTTGATGAAGAGAGAGTGCATGTGTGTACCAGGTCATGGTCCACTCTGAAGAAGGCCATCTGGCATGGTTTGTTAAGGAGGTTGGCAAAGGCAATGAAGGCATCGGCTTCCTCCAAATTCAGAATTAGAACAGCAGCAATGAAGGACATCCCCTGAACCTAAAACACGCCACATACAAGTCATACCGTCAATGAAGGACATCCCTGAACTGAGATGATTCATCTATGTCATCCAGGATGGTACTTACATAGCCTACATCAGGTCTATAACAGGTGTACGCCCCCAACACACTGTGCAATATATCATGATATGGTCCACCCTGATGGAAAGCGAGAGAGACAAATACTTCATGATGGAAACAAAAATAGACAAAAAAAAACTAAATTAATTGGAGTAGCAAAACACCTGTTCTTACCTTCTGGAATATGTAGAGAGAGGGGAAAGTTCTGGAAATATCAAGCTTGATTAAATCCAGACTTGACTCTCTGTCTGCCAGCGACACACCACAATCTAATCAATTAAAACCAGATGAAGTCATCAGTCAGGCTACAGCTGGTTGACAGAGCTGAACAAAATCTATATTTTTCACCCTTTTGACAAATTGTAATCTTTATGGATTTGCTCTGAAATAGCTTGAAGTATGTTTTTGTTGCTTTAGGCAATAGCACCTGCAAAATGAATAAATGTGAAGGTAACTGATAAATGTTTTTTCCCCCTGTCAGAGAAGCAAAACTAGAAGTAATCTTAAGCTACAAAAGAGCAATATTTAGCCACTTCCACTACTGTTCAAAAGTTTGGATTCGGTAAGATTTACACTACTATTTTTTTTGAACAGTTGAAGTCTGTTGAGCTCACCAAGCCTGCATTTATTCGATCCAAAGTACAGCACAGACAGTACAATTTTGAAATATTTTTACCATTTGAAATAACTGCTTTCTATTTGAATATATTTTATGTAATTTATTCCTGTGATCAAAGATAGATTTTCAGCATCATTACTCCAGTCTTCAGTGTCACATGATCCTTTTGAAATCATTCTTATATTCTGATTTGGGGTTCAAGAAACATTTATTATTATTATTCATGTTTAAAACAGTTAAGTACATTTTTCAGGATTCTGTGATGAATTTAAAGATCTGAAGATCTAAGAGCATTTATCTGAAATTCAAGAGGGGGGCGGGGGTAAAAAGTGACGTAAAGACATCTATAATGTTACAAAACATTTCTAATTCAGATAAATGCTGTTCTTCTGAATTGTCTTTTCATCAAAGAAACCTGAAGAAATTTTCAGTAAAGTTTTTTGGGCAGCAAATCAGAATATTAGAATGATTTCTGAAGGACCACCTGACTGGAGTAATGATGCTAAAAATATAGCTTTGAAATCACAGGAATAAATTACACTTATTTATATATTTAAATAGAAAACAGTTATTTTAAATAGTAAAAATATTTTAACATTTTACTGTTTAATTTGCTATACTTTTGATCAAATAAATACAGGCTTGGTGAGCAGAAGAGACTTACTGAAATCTTACTGTTCAAAAACTAGTATTTTTTTAAATACTACTCTTATTTTCACTAAGCCTGCATTTATTTGATCAAAAATACAATAAAAAAACAGTAATAATGGGAAATATTTGTGCAATTTAAAATATCTGTAATGTAATTATTCTTGCGATAGTCTTCAGTGTCACACAGCCCTTCAGAAATCATTCTAATATGCTCAAATGTTGCCCAAAAACATTTCTTGGTAACACTTTACAATAAGGTTCAATAGTTAACATGAATTAAGATTAAGCAATACTTCTACAGCATTTCTTATTCTTAGTTAATGTTAATTTCAGCATTTACTAATGCATTATTAAAATCACAAGTTGTTTGTTAACATTAGTTAATGCACGGTAAACTAACAATGAACAACTCTTTTTAAATCACATTAACAAAAATTAATAAATAGTGTAATAAATGTATTGTTCATTGTTCATTCATGTTAGTTAACACATTGATGTTAACAAATGACACCTTATTGTAAAGTGTTACCCATTTCTTCTTATTATCAATGCTGAAAACAGTTGTGCCGCTTAACATTTTTGTGGAAGCACCAACTCTATCTTAGCTACTAAAGATTAATTCAGAGATGTTAATAAAACATCTTCATCTTAATGCTCTCAGACTTGATACTTGTAAATCATGAGATAAGAAAGGATACAAAACTATTTAATGGCTTTCAAAGAGCTTATTCAAATCTTTATAGTATTCACTTTACACCAGCATTATCATAAATATGTTGTAAATATTCTTTGTATCATCCAGTCACATGTCAGAGTAGATAAGAAAAGTTCTTATCTGTTTTATTGATTTCATGTGATGCAATTCAGGAAGCTGTTAATAGAAACCATGCAACTGACACCATCAACAAACACTGAAATGTAAACACACTTTTAATCACCTCAGTCTGGCTTCACTTTCAATTTCAAGGATAAGATTGTTTAGTTACTTTACTCTTTGATGTAGTTTAGTTTGCAGACAAGGGCAAAACGAACAAACAGACCTTCATTTTCATTGACCGAACTCGTCTCACTGAAGCTCCTCCACTTCTCTTTGGCTCTGGACAGGAAGATCTCATACAGCTCTAAAACACACACACACACACACACACACACACACACACACACACACACACACACACACACACACGCACAATTGCTGTGACAAAAGCAACAGCTGCTTCCTTGTCAACACAGTTCATCTGGACACAATCTGTGTGTGTTTGTGTCAGATTGATGTTACACAGAGGCAGAGGGCCACAGATGATCAAGACTAACCAAATGTGAGGAGTGCAGCAGTTGCCATAGTTACCTGGGGTGATGTTAAGCTCATTCCCGATGGCGAGGCTCCAGACCTTCCCGCGGACGCTGGGCGGGACGCCCTGCCACCAAAGGTCACGTACGCGCCGTGTGTTACGCCTTTGTCATGGCAACACAGCACATCATTAAAAGACATAAATAAACACACTTTTTGTGCAAAATGGATGGATATATGAATGGGACGCTTACATGCTTTCCCAATTAGGCAGGACTTCGGTGTTCCAGATCACCATGGCATTGGCGATGTTCTCCTCCTGTCGGTATCGCTCCTTCATTTGACGTTTTTTCTTCTGTGCCTCTTTCATCTCTAAGTAAAAAAAGAGAAAATGTTGTGTGCGTGTGTGTGTGTGTGTGTGTGTGTGTGTGTGTGTGGATAGGCATTGAGAGGGGCAGCTGTGTGCTAACATACAGGGGCGTATGGCCAACAGATCAAGTGTCAAACATCATTATCATCGCAAATGCTCAACGAGACACACGTTACTCACCCCTTCTCTTGGCCCCCGCAACCATCTCACTGTATTCCTGCCGGTGTCTCTGAGATTCCTCTTCTGATTTAGCTGGCAGGTTCCTAAAAATACAACAAGTATTTGAATGTGTGCATCTTAAAGACCCTTTACCCAAATATATACTACTGTTCAAAAGTTTGGGGATAGTGAGATTTTTTTTTTTTTTTACGTTTTTGAAAGAAGTCTCAAGGCTGCTTTTATTAGATAAAACGTACAATACAAAACGTAGGGATGTAATGATATTCAAAATCTCACAATACAAAAATATGATATGAAGTCCACAATATGATATTATTGCAATATAAAAAAAGACAAATGAAGAATTGGAAAAAAAATTAAAAAGAAATTGTACATTGTAAAGTTAAATTATTCTAATGCGCTCTGAGATTTAAAAATTAAAAGCTTCAACCCATGTTCTTAACAAAGAAAACTTAACTTAAACTGAACTTTAAAGGGGACTCAACCCTCTTTTTATTTGTGTTATACTGTCTCAGTCTAAACTACATTCACACTGGTGTTTTGGGAAGCCAAACTAATTAGAATATAATAATAATAACAACAATAATAATAAAAATAATAACAACAACAACAACAACAACTTCATATTATTGTTATTAAAGTATATCTTTATATCTTATGAAAGTAGCAGCCATATATTGGCTTACGTCTTACTAAAAATGTAGTAAAATGCTGTAATTATCTGTCGCGAAAATAAAGCATAACTGGTGGCCGTTGCATTCCCAAAACACGTGCTATACTCACAGCACATGCAATAAACAAGTTCACTGCATTCACTGCTGTTTTAAGGCGAGCTGATCACCTGAACAAAGTGTGCACTTCACTTTGAAACATGCAGCGAAAACAGACTTGAAGGGATTAAGCCATATTGTGTTTCCAGTTTTAGTTAATTTGACAGATACTGTGCCAAGGCATAATGGCCCAAAACACAACTTTAAATACCTTTTATGTTAGAATAAGAAATTTAAATATATTTTAAAAACCACACTTTTTGCCTGGAAGACCTATCGTTTCATATCGAGACAGTTTTGCTATTGCAATACCACAATATTGATAATATACCATTACATCCCTTACAAAAAGTGATATTGTGAAAAATTATTAAAATAGAATTTTAAAGTGGAATTTATTCCTGTGATGGCAAATCTGAATTTTCAGCAACCATTGGGCCACTAAAGGCTTCAATGTGTCACATGATCCTTCAGAAATCAATCATGTTATATGCAGATTTGGTGCTGAAGAAACATTTCTGATAATTATCAATGTTGAAAACAGTTTTGGTTTAGCTGCTTAATAGATGCTTTTTTTGTGGAGACTGTGATGGAAATTCAAAAAGAACAGCATTTTGTTAAAACAGAAAAAAAAAATGTAATTTTGTACCACTATCAACACAAAACAGAATTGCAAAAATAATGACTGTAATGAGTTTTACAAACATTTCCTGTCTACCACTGGTATGGCAAATTAATAGCCCTACCCCAAACTTATGAGTGCTTATGTTGCTGTGTCATACACAAAAGAAGAGAAAATACTTCAGCTTCAAGCTAACCACAAAACTGTTGCATAAAACTAAAAACAGAAGACAAGTGACAATCTCTGCTTTACACAAAATCTGGCCATCTGTTATAAATAACTGGAACTTTCTGTCCATGTTTTCATTGGTACAACTCCAGTATGTCAGTTGTTTTTGGGTTTTAAATTTAGGCCAAATCCTTAACTCAGAGGAATGAAATAAAGACTAAAACAGACATGGATTAAGAGGAAAGTTTACGGTCCTTCAGAGGGCTAAATTCATGTTGATGAAGTTCTTTGTACATTTTCTATGGACAGTGCGTTCAGAGTAGGGATATTACCACCTTACATATTTAAGTCAATATTCAGAATAGTGATGTGGGCTTTTTAAATTGTTCATTCTTAAAGATTTAGTTCACCAAAAATGAAAATTAATTCATTCAAAAGTCATTCATTAGTCACCTTCATGTTGTTCCAAACCCATAAGACCTTCATTCATCTTCGGAACACAAATTAAGATATTTCTGATGAAATCCGAGAGCTTTCTGACCCTGCATGAACAGCAACGGAACTGACACGTTCAAGTCCAAGTAAGGTAGTAAGGACATCGTCAAAATAGTCCATGTGACATCAGTGGTTCAACCATAATTTTATGAGGTAGAAAACAAACAACTTTATTTAACAATTTCTTCTCTTCTGTATCAGCCTTCGATGCACGTTAATAAAAGTACCATGTGTGCGTGTGGACGGAAGAGAAGAAATGGTTGAATAAATTCAATATTTCTGTTTTGTTTACACACAAAAAAAATTTTTTGGAACACAAAAAATATTCTCGTAGCTTCATTAAATTACAGTTGAACCACTGATGTCCCATGCACTATTTTAACAATGTTCTTATTACCTTTCCTGGCCTTGTAGGTGGTTTTGCATTGCTGTCTATGGAGGGTCAGAAAGCATTTAGATTTCATCAAAAATATCTTAATTTGTGTTTTGATGATGAACAAAGGTCTTACAGGTTTGGAATGAGGACAGATTTCTCATTTTTGGATGAACTAACCATTTGAATTATTATATTTGGTTATCCCAATCCTGAATATGTGGTTCATCTTTAGTTCAGAATCATCGGATTTCACTCTGCCTGTTAAATTTGCCTGGTTACACCTTACAGAGTTCAACACTAATTATACAAAAAGCCAGTTTTCAATTATCAACATAAGCAAAGCAAACACTGTCCAGCTGCACATTATAAGAATTTTGGAACAATAAAACCTGCTCTTCAGGTTTATATGCACACATTTGGTGTGACAGCTTGTGTTTCACCAGCAGTGCCCAGGGAATTTGGGTAAATATTTGATTAAATGGAAGCTTGCACAGCACATTCAGCAGTGCATTATGGGCGTTGTAGTTCACACTTCACACTTACGCAGGTCTGTCTTCCAGAATGAGAGCGGTGGTGGACAAAGGCTCAAACTCCAGATTCTTGCGTCTCGTTGGCTGAGGGTGAGGGGGTGGTCCTGCGGCAGGTCCCGCCCTGGACTCAAACTCCTTTAAACAAAAAAAAAAAAAAAAAGGAAAGAAAGTAGTCATTATGAGATTACAGCAGATCTGTGTCTAGAATTTCTCAGCTGCCACATGGATCCGGAGGAGACGTGACGGGAGGAAGAATTCCGTCATGAGATTCCCACATGCTATGAGGAAAAGGCCCAAAGGCAATGGCCTTAATGTTAAACCCATATAATAACTGAAGCACAAACAGCATGACTCCAACACATGGTCAAACAGAGAAACATTTACAAGTTTCACAAACACCAAGGCTAGATGTAGTTTAATTTATGTGTATACAAACTGGACAAAGCCACAAACTTTTCAACTAGGTCTATTAGTCAGACTTTGCAAAAAAGCCATCCTTGCATATTTTCTGTGAAGTATTACCAGCTTTATGTGACCATGATGTTAAAACACATCACATGGCCATGATGTTAAAAGGTTAAAGGATATAACTGCACAGACAAGGTCAGCAAGCAATTTTGTTAACTGAAAATGTTTAAATGTTATGTACAAGTAAGAAACATTTTTCTTTTAAGGAGAGGATGATTTGTAACATAAGTTTAAGATTTGTGAGACACAAGCCTCCGTGTAAGAGTTTATCGGAGGTCTCTCTCTCTCTGGAATACAGAGAGACACCTGCAGAGTGTAGAGTGTGGTGAACTGAGTGCAAATCCAGAGCTGAAAACACAGGCTCAGTCATCACTTACTGAAGGGGAAGAGTAAAGACAGCTGCATGCACACACACACATAAAGCCCACGCTTGCCCCACACACACTTGTCTCTCCTGGCTGACACACAAAATGACGCAGAGTTTCCAGCAGTAATCTCAATCCTTCTTTATTTCACTGACTCTGTCTCTCTTAGTTTCTCTTCCTCCTCTTTTGCTTTCTTGCTCTCTCCCTAACCCGCTTCTGCAAATACTGCTTTCCCTTGCTAACTTTTCTCTGCACAAATAAGGGTATGAACTTCAATGTTTCCAGTCATGGAAACTGTGGTACTGTTTCTTGGGTTATGCACTCTTTTTAAGAAAACAAAAAAGGAAAATAGTCATGATTTCTATAAATGTGTGTATTTGCTTATAAATACACTCCTGTTCAAAAGTTTGGGATGAGTAAGATTTGTTTACGTTTGTTAAAGAAATATTTTCTGCTCATCAAGGCTGTTTATTTGATTAAAAATACTGAAAAAATTGTAATATTGTACAATATTATTGCAATTTAAAATAGCGGTTTTCTATTTAAATATACTTTAAAACAGAATTTATTCCTGTGACGCAAAGCTGAATTTTCAGCATCATTACTTCATTCTTCATTGTCACATGATCCTTCAGAAATCATTCTAATATGCTGATTTATTATCAATGTTGGAAACCGTTGTGCTGCTTACTATTTTTTAGAACCTGCAATACTTTTTTCAGGATTCTTTGGACAGCATTTATTCAAAATATCTTTTGCAACAATATACACTAGTGTTCAAAGTTTGGGGTCAGTACATGTTTTTTCTTTCTTTCTTTGAAAGGAATTAATACTTTTATTCAGCAAGGATTTATTAATTTGATAAAAAAAAGTGATAATAAAGACTTATATGTGACCAGTCATAAGTAGTACGGGTATACTTGTAGCAATAACCAAAAATACATTTATAGGCCAAAATTATCGATTTTTCTTTTATGCCAAAAATCATAAGGATATTAAGTAAAGATTATGTTCCATTAGGATATTTTGTAAATTTCCTACTGTAAATACATAAAAAATTAATTTTTGATTAGTAATATGCATTGTTCAGAACTTCATTTGGACAACTTTAATTGTTGCATCTCAGCCAAATATTGTCTTTTCCTGACAAACCATACATCAATGGCTTATTTATTTATTATTCAGCTTTCAGATTATGTATAAATCTCAACTTCAAGAAAAAAATGTACCCTTATGACTTGTTTGTGGTTGAGGGTCACATATTGTTAGAAAATATTTCTATTTTGAATAAACGCTGCTCTTTTTAATTTTTATTCATCAAAGAATCCTGAAAAAAGTAATCACAGTTTTCAAAACAATATGGAAAAAAAAACCTGTTTCCAACACAGATAATTTTAACAATAAGTCAGCATATCAGAATGATTTCTGAAGGATAATGTGGCACTGAACACAGAAATAAATCATATTTTAAAGTATATTAAAATAGAAAACTTATTTCAAATTGCAATATTTCATAATATTACTGTTTTTTTTCTGTATTTTTGATCAAATAAATCGCACAATAGACTTCTTTAAAAAAAAAACATTAAAAGTCTTAACTGATCCCTAACTGATATATATATATATATGCGTCAGCCCACAGAAAAGCAAATTAGACAGATTTAAAAAAAAAAAAATGGGAGTAAATAAAAACATTTTTCATTTTTGGAAATGCCATTCTTTTAAACCGCTTCTCTTACCTGTTGTATGATTCTAGAGTCTTTCGGAGGGTTGTCCCGCAGTGGAATTTTCCCAAACAGCTTCCATCCTGGAGCACTGTGGGATGCAGCGGCCCTTGACTCTTTGGGCTTCCAGGAAAACAAACTCCTTTGAAGACAGACAGACAGGAAGAGAGACCAAAAGAGTGACTATTCAAAAACATACGCCACATCATTTCATCATAAGAATAAAAGAGAGAGATTTTTAAACTGCACATTAAGTCATTGTAGCCTGTGATATAAAGAAGCCAAAATATGACAACCATTAAAATCATTAAGTTCAGACTATGACTATAGGGAATTAAGATCTTGGACAGCTCAGCAGAGCAGGTCGCAGGAATTAATACGCTTAATACAGGGGATTTAAAAGTGCTCACGGTGACACAGCAGCACCAGCATCCTGCAAATAAAGCCTTGAGCCACAGTCACAGGTGCCCTTTACACAAACACACAGATAATGAGCAGGCCCCACTGTGGAGATGAGCTCATTAAATCTCTGAACGTGTTTTCTGACGGGACAATCAATCAATCTAATGCTGTCTTAATTACATAACAAAGCCAGTGAGGCAGGTCAATACTGTCCTGAGAGAGAGAAAGACGGATAGAATGACAGACACAATAGTGAGGGATACAGACAAAGAGAAAGTGTGACATGATATGGTACAGTTGGAAAGGAGAAGTTTGTTCCTGTGAAGAAAAAAAAAAAAAAAAAGGGAACTGAAGATACGGAGCGAGCAGAAACAAGGTCTCAGCAGCAAAACACCATGAAGCCCAACTTATAAAAGCTGACATTAAAATTCCTCAGTGTGCGTGTGTGTGTTTTTTCCAGACTAAAAGTCTATGAAGGGCTTTGTAGAGACCGTAGCTCCTGGGAAGAGGACTCCCTCTGATCTCTGGTATTGCATTACTGGAGCATTAAGGGGATTTTAACCCAAACATAACGGAAACGAGTCAGATATGCAGTTTGATGTCATGCGGTTTGCTTCTGATGCAAAATTTTGGCTTCATGTAAGACTGCAATGTCAAAACGTTTGACTTTGATAAAGCAAAGCGGCTTCTCGTCATCAAACATCTGAAAACATAACACAAGGAGTGTGTTCAAAGTAAACAGCACACTTCAGACCTGCTGTGAAGCATGTCTATGAAGAAAGAAGCCACAAGTGAGTGGCAGTCAAAGCACCTGTTATTGCTCGTCATTCATTACCTGGTCACGCATGCAGCAGTGTGACTTTTGCTCTAAAACAATAAAGCGCTCCTTAACAGATAATTCAACACTTCAAATGAAGCATAAAAGCAATATTTCAAACTTAAATTCAATGACGATTCAAGAAAAGCTTTAAGTATCTAGTCGGAGATGTGGTGATTGTGTAAATCTGTGGGTAAATCATGTTCCGGTGTCCTGATCTTTTTAATACATTACATTAAACATTAAATATTGTTAATATTATGTTGAAAACAGCTGAGTAAAATTTTTCAGGTTTCTTTGATGAATAGAAAGTTCAGAAGAACAGTATTTATCTGAAATCGAAATCTTTTGTAACATTATAAATGTTTTTATTGTCAACTTCAATCAATTTAAACCATCCTTGCTAAATAAAAGTATTCATTTCTTTCCCTAAAAACAGATCTAAGCTTTTGAATGATAAAGTTTTTGAATGATATAGTGAATGATGTTACAAAAGCTTTTTATTTCAGATAAATGCTGATCTTTGGATCTTTCTATTCTTCAAAGAATGGAAAGTATGTACTCAACTTTTTTAAATATTAATAAGAATAAACAAAAAAAAAATTTAATAGCATATGACAATGATTTATGAAGGATCATGTGACACTGAACACTGGAAAAATAATGCTGAAAAATTAGCTTTGATCACAGGAATAAATTACATTTTTAAATATATTTAAATAGAAATCAGTTATTTTAAAAATGATTTTTATATAACATTTCACAATATTACTGCTTTTGCTGTATTCTGGATATAAATGCAGGCTTGGTAAGCAGAAGAGACTTCTTTTTGCATTAAAAATCTGACTGTATATATATATATATATATATATATATATATATATATATATGTGTGTGTGTGTGTGTGTGTGTGTGTGTATTTAATATTCCACAAAAATATTACCATTAGCAAATATTTTCAACATTTGTAATAAAAAATGTTATTTGAGCATCAAATCATCATATTAAAATAATTTCTAAAAGATCATGTGACACTAAAGAGTGGAGTAATGACTGCTGAAGATTCAGCTTTGACATCACAGGAATAAATTTAATTTTAAAATATATTTAAAAAGAAATTAATTATTATATTATTTTAAATTGCAATAATATTGGGCATAGTTGCATAGTAAATGCATCCTTGGTGCAGATAAGACATTCTTATTGATAGTGTATATCAACTAATACAAAAAGAAACCCCTGAAATTATCCTGATTATATCATGCATGCTGTCCTATAAACTAATATTTAGCAAAAAAAAAAAAAAACATACAAAAAGCTTTAACTGTTTGTTGAAATCTGAATGGGTCACTGTAAAAAGGTCAAAAAGAGGTTTATTGCAACTTAAGAGACTTGCACACAACTGCCTCTACCTGGTTAGGAACTCAGCAATGCCGTGTCTCTTAGTGCCAAATGCCTGGTCAGATGAGGCATCAGTGTCATCGGTGACCCTGTCTGGAGCACTCTGTCGCCGGCCGCCCTCAAATGCTTTCACAGAGCCGAGACATTCGTCCACACCGCCCTCTGCTCCAAAATACCCATCATCCCCGGGGCTCAAAGGAGTGGCATCACAGCTGAGGGAGACTGTGTGACCAGGGTTAGTCCGGAGGTTCTGGGGCCTGAGCGGAGGAGGACCAGTGTCGCTGAAATCCTCCTCCGGGCTCGGGTCTGTCTCTGTATAATCGCTGGTGTTTTCAGCCAGGGGAGACAAGGACAGCTTGGCACTGAGGTCTGACAGGGTGTCCGCAGGATCCGGGTCACAGGGCCGGGCCTCCTCTGAGCTCCCAGCGCTGGCACGGCTGATCCTTTCACATGACCTCCCTGTGGAAAGGACACCGTCGCTTTGATGAACAAAGACACGGCTTTCGGGAGCAGGAAGGCCACCCAAGGCTCTAAACGGGACTTGAGACAGGGTGTCATAACTGTTCACAATCAACAACCCTCCATTGCCCACTTTCACACCTCTGTCTAAAACAGGCACCTTCCTGTTGAATCCTTCTGCATGTGCATAATCCAAACATCTTAAATGAGTCTGATCATGATCCATGTGCTCATGGGTAACATCTCCATTGGGCATCTTCATATCCGGCGAGTTTTTACCCATAAACGACACTGCAGACCTCAGTTGTGATTTTAAATAGCCTTTGTCGGGTTTATTCAAGCTCTCGGATTCGGAAGTCCCTGTAACCCCCTCTCCATCCGGACACACCATATCCACCTCAAGCTTGCCGGGAAACCCGTTTAATACTCCGTCCCTGCAGCCAACCACTACCGGGGAATGAGACGGCAGTCCAGCACCGCCCGGATTCGCGTACGCCGAACTGTAAACAGAACCCTCCCGTCTTCTTTCAGGGTCTGAACCGCAAACGCGTGCTTTGTACTCCTCCCGGTTGTCGTTGACATCGATAGACGGTGCGAGTCCCGGCTCATCAGCAGCATCCTCCACTCTTTCCATCTCACTGGAGGTGTCGGTGGTTCAGAAAGGCAGATGAAGCCCTGCTGCAGCAGTAGCGGCGGCGGCGCCCCGGTTCGGCTGGGCTGTCTGCAAAACAAGCTCTCATCTTATGTACCCCGCCGATTCTGCCAGTCCATTACATTCATGACATCGCCCCTCCGAAGCCTGTAGCGTTGAGGATGAAAAGTAAAGCCACGGCTCGGTGTTGTTTATGCACATTTTGATCCACGTCCAGCGCAGTCGCTAAAAGAGGCCATTTTGAATGTGGTGTCGGCGTGTCCCTTCCAAGCAAAAGGTTGGAAGTGGGATTTCCAGGAGTTAACGCGACATCCACCGGACGCTTGGAGCAACTGCAGGACACTCTGCATTTACAAAGCAGCACCCAACACAGTCAATTATTTCGTGTAACAAAAGTGCAGTGTTACATTATTTAAGATAACATAAAAAGCATTTAAAAAATCTAATCCCATTATTCGTATTGCCTTCTTTTATTATTTGTATTTCCATGACGTTTACATCAAACCATAAAACACACGTTAATTAAAATCAAACATTAACTGAAATAAAATAAAAACGATTTTATTTTAGCTAGTTGTCAGAGAAACAATTCTAAATTTCTAAATATCTATCTATCTAGCTTCCATTATTATTTGTATTGCCATAACATATGCATAAAAATATGAAACAGATAACATTATTTTCTATCTAGCAGTCAATCAATCAATATATCTATCTATCTATCTTGAAGTCAGAAGTTTACATACACCTTGCAAATTCTTCAAAATGTTAATAAGAGGGATCATAGAATTTTTTTTTTTTTTTTAGTACTGGCCGGTATAAAATATTTGACATAAAAGATGGTTACATAGAGTCCACAAGAGCAAATAGTTGAATTTATAAAACAACCTTGTTCAAAAGTTTACATACTTGATTCTTAATACTGTGTTGTTATCTGAATGATTCATCGCTGCGTTTTTTTTTTTTTTTTTTGTGTGACAATTGTTCATGAGTCCCCTTGTTTGTCCTTAACAGTTAAATTGCCTGCTGTTCTTCAGAAAAAATAATCCTTCAGGTCCTTCATTTTTGTGTATTTGAAGCCTTTTCAACAATGACTGTATGATTTTCAGATCCATCTTTTTACACTGAGGACAACTGAGGGACTCAACTATTACAGAAGATTCAAACACTCACTGATGCTTTAGACGGAAAAATTCTGCATTAAGAGCTGGGGGTGAAACCTTTTGAATTTGAAGATTAGAGTAAATTTAACTTATTTTGTCTTCTATGGAACATGTAAGTATCTTCTGTAGCTTCTGAAGGCCAGTACTAAATGGAAAAAAAATATGATATTTAGCAGGGTTGGGGCCATTCATGAATTGAATTGAGAATGAATGGTAAATTCCAATTCACTTCCTGGAATGGAATTGCAATTGCAATTGCATGCAGCTGACAGGAAATGGAATTGGAATTGAATTGGAATGTCAGGAAACAGAATTGAAATCAAATAAATTCCACTAAATTCCACTTAAATTGCTAAATAAAATAATTTGACTTGATTTGCTTAATATTTTATAGTACATTAATTATTGTAAATCACATAAACAACAAACATATAAAAGAAATACAAAGTACTGTGTGTTTAGTATGTTAAGCGTGATCATTTCACATGCCAAATTTCAGGAAATTATGATAATTTGATGCAATAAAAAGTGAATGAAATACATGAATGAACATGACTCATTTTTTGTGAGTTGAGACATAAATTAAATCCAGAAACTTATCACCACTGTCATTCAATTATTAATACATAATGTACAGTTCTCATTTTTATTTACTTGCATTTGATCAACTTTATTTCATACATTACTTGGTATTTGTAAAGCATCATAAATAAAGTTCAAATGTATGTCTCTAAATGCAATCACAAATAAATGCTCAGAAACAGCAATAAACGGAATTCAGTGGAATTTCCCTGAATTGAATTCCACTCCCTGTAATTCCAATTCAATTCCAACTCTGTTTCCTGTAATTGTTGTTGAATTCCAATTCCATTTCCTTCTTTGAATTGGAATTGTTGAGTTCATTCCTGAATTGACCCCAACCCTGATATTTAGGCAAAATAAGGAAAATGTACACATACTCATTCTGTTCAAAAGTTTACACCTTTAAGGATCTTAAAGCATAGTTGTTCCTTCAGAAGCAAAAATGCTGAAAAACCAAAGAATCTGTGGGACCTGAAGGACTTTTCTGAAGAACAGCGGGCAGTTTAACTGTTCAGGACAAACAAGGAATTATCACTAAACAACAACAAAAACAGATGTGAATCATTCGGGTAACAACACAGTATTAAGAATCAAGTGTATGTAAACTTCTGAAGAGGGTCATTTTTATAAATTCAACTCAAGATTCTGCAAGGTGTATGTAAACGTTTGACTTGTGTCTGTATCTAAAACAGGCATGCCCAACCCTGTTCTTGGAGATCTACCTTCCTGCAGAGTTCAGCTCCAACCCTGATTAAACACAGCTGAACCAACTAATTAGGATCTGAGGGAGCACTTGATAATTACAGACAGGTGTGTCTGATCAGGGTTGAAACTGAACTCTGCAGGAACAGGGTTGGATACCCCTGATCTAAAAGTTGAAATGACCACTAGAGGGCGGCAATACACAAGCCTACTGGTTTTGGGATACAAACAAGAATACATCAATCAACTTAACAGCTAAACATCTGCAATATTGTTAAGTTTATTAATTGTTAAACCCTTTATGTATGTTTGGAATTTCACAAATTGGATATAAATTCTGAGTATCCACAGCTTTAAAAACCATTTAATAAAAAGAAAAACTAGGTTACTGGATTTCCCCTAAATTTACTCAAAGAAGGTAATATGACACTTGTCTATGGTGCATTGTTATTTAAAATCCAAAAGAGTCCCTCTTGTGTAAACTTTTTTTTTTTTTTGCAGAGTGGATGCATTTCACCTTAAATTCACACATTTAGAGAATGTAGACTCCTGGCCTTTCATGTCTCAGTATTCATAAATTAAAAATGTCTGTTGTGTTATTTTCTGCGTCTAAAATGAAGGGCAGACTTTATTCATTGAGATGCATTATTCTTAGCCATCGCATTAACATTAATGAGCCCAATTCTCTCAATGTCTAAGTGAGGAAAAAGAACACATTTGGGGGGAGACGTTAATTATTTATTAAACTCTTCAAATTCATATAGGCTATAAAACATTATAAAAAAATTATGTGCTCACTGTGTCACTGAAAAAAACTGTGGAAAAGTGCTTGTGCTTTTTTTTTTAAGAAATACTTTGAACAATCACGGAGCCTTTCAGTGCACTATACCATTACTGCAGGAAAAAAATATTTCAGTATTCAGTAACATGTTTGACAGCTGAATAAAGAGGAGTTCCTCAGTGAATAGACTGGGAAACTTTAAACCAAAACCAGAGAAAAATGCAGCTTGACACGTATGCAGCAACCATTCACAAACACTGCATGTTTCTCGATGACGAAATAGTGCAGCTTTTCAGACTTTTAAGCTTCTGTGAAAAAGTAAAAATGATTTAATTGCACTACTGCATCTCATTTTGCACTATATGTTACATGTAAACATGATTTGGTGAGTTAACATAAAATGCTACATTTCATAATGTATTGATAAAATATGAAATGTGTATTTATTAATTGTAGTGTTTAGGCAAACATAAAACAACAGCAACAACATTAAACAAATCAATCAGTTGGCCAAGCCTTTTAAATCACTTCAACTAGCAATTACAACTGACTTGGCATAGATTCTTTTAATTAAAAATGCCATTGAATTCTTAATGTCATCGAATCCATCTGTGGTCATTTGGATGATTCAACGGCATGCAGAACTTGCAACTTGAACATAAATTATTGTATTTAATTATTAAATATGTAGTTGTTACATAAATTGATGTTGATTGCACTGTCAGTAGTTACCATTTATTAAAATGTGCCATTGTGGTTACTTATCTTTGATAAAATGTTATTGTTGACAATGTTTTCTGTCAGTAATTCTACAGACCTGGTGAAACGAGATTTCAGGTTAATTGGCAACAAGTCATTCGGAGGGAATGATTGTTGGTGTGGATCACACAGACTCAGCGGTGTGGACATAAACCAATCACAAAGCGAGAACTTCTCGAGCGAGGAGCGAGAAGCACCAGCGCATGAATGTGGGTCATTCCACGCGTTCAGCACCGGGAACGGACGCAGTTTTCCCAACTTGCCAACATGAGACAGAGCTGGATATTAGACCGGTCACTCCTACAGAGTATCCTTAAACAATGTAACTGGCCATTATGAAGCGGCTTGGTCAGATGCGATATTAATGGATATGATTTTAGAGATGGAAAACGGTACAAACCACACGCAGGACCTTGCGCACGGAGCGCAGGAGCGAGATGATGGAGACGGGCAGAACAGCGTGCGCGCTCTGCTGGGTTTCGTGCTCTTCCTCCTCATCGTCTCCACGCTGCTCGGGAACACCCTCGTGTGCGCCGCTGTGGTCAAATTCAGGCACCTGCGCTCCAAAGTGACCAACTTTTTCGTCATTTCTCTAGCCGTTTCCGATCTCTTCGTAGCCGTCCTGGTGATGCCCTGGGAGGCGATATCCGCGGTGGCGGGCACTTGGCTCTTCGGACGATTTTGCGGCATCTGGATCGCTTTTGACATCATGTGCTCCACCGCGTCCATCCTCAACCTGTGCATCATCAGCGTGGACCGCTACTGGGCTATTGCGAGCCCGTTCCGCTACGAGCGCAAGATGACCCACCGGGTGGCTTTTATGATGATCGGAGTGGCGTGGACCCTCTCCATCCTCATCTCCTTTATCCCAGTCCAGCTCAACTGGCACATGGCTGAGGACGATGAGGAGGGCGCAGCGGGTAACGGCACGGACTACAGCGACAACTGCAAAGCCAACCTAAACCGGACGTATGCCATCTCGTCTTCGCTAATAAGTTTTTACATCCCCGTGATCATCATGATCGCAACGTACACGAGGATATTCCGTATTGCGCAAACACAGATCCGCAGGATCTCCTCTTTGGAGAGGGCAGCGGAGCACGCACAAAACCACCACCAGTCTAACGACTGCTCAAATGAGAACTCGCTGAAAACCACTTTCAAGAAAGAGACCAAAGTTTTAAAGACGCTTTCCATCATCATGGGGGTGTTTGTGTTCTGCTGGCTGCCGTTTTTCGTACTCAACTGCATGGTACCCTTCTGCCAGTGCGTGAGCGACACTACCTTCACAATCTTCGTGTGGTTCGGATGGGCCAATTCCTCTCTCAATCCGGTCATTTACGCGTTCAACGCGGACTTCAGAAAGGCGTTCTCCTCGATTTTGGGCTGCAATAAAATTTTCCCCAGCACCACAGTGGAGACTGTGAATTTCAGTAACGAACTGGTGTCGTATCACCACGACACGACGCTTCAGAAAGAAGCGCAGCCGCTGGCGGTTCAGATGCCGAACCCGCGAGAGCAGCCGAGTCTCCCGTTCGACAAGGATTCGGTTACCTCAAACGTGTCCCGGAATCACAAAAACATGCTCTTACCCAACATTGGACAGTTTGAGTGCGACGGGGAGATTTCTCTGGACACTATCACACCATTCACCTCCACGGGACTCATGGAGTGCGAGGGAATCCCAGGTCAAATTATTATTAATGAATGAATGACTCAGGGGGTTTGAGGGGTAACCAAAGCTTTTACCTCCTCACATGAAGCCAAAACTAATTATTAGTCGTATTACAAAGGGTTAATTCTACATATCCAAAACAAAACAACTTTTTAGTAACCAAAAAGTATCGCATTTTCGCCTCCTCGAAAAGACGTTTGCGGACAGTTGGCTAAGGTGGCAACCATAGCAACAGTACGACAGTATTAAACGTTACATCGGCAAAACTTAAATTTGAAGCTGGACCACAAAACTAGTGACAATTTTATATCAGAAAGCTGAATAAATAAGCTTTCCACGGATGTATGGTTTGTTAGGATAGGACAATTTTTGGCAGAGATAGCCTACAACTATTTGAAAATCTGGAATATGCGCAACAAAATCAAAATACTGAGAAAATTGCCTTTAAAGTTGTTCAAATGAAGTTCTTAGCAATGTACATTACTAATCAAAAATTACGTTTTCATATACACTCTTAAAAATAAAGATGCTTCACCATGCCATAAAAGAACCCTTTTTGCCTAAATGGTTCCATAAAGATCCTTTAACATCTAAAGAATCTTTCTGATTCACAAAAGTTTCTTTGTGGCGAAAGAAGGTTCTTCCGATTATAAAAAGGTAACAAAGAGATGGTTCTTTAAAGAACTCTTGACTAAATGGTTCTTTGTGGAACCAAAAATGGTTCTTCTATGGCATCGCTGTGAAGAACCTTTTAAAGCACCTTTATTTTTAAGAGTGTATTTACGGTATTAAATTTACAAAATATCTTCATGGAACATGATGTTTACTTAATATCCTAATGATTTTTGAAAAATAAAATTGATAATTTTGACGCATACAATGTATTTTTTATATACCCCTGCTACTGTTTGATCACTTCATAACACTTCAATCACATGATTTTAACAAACATAAAACAAGGGTTTGCGCTAAACAAACCTAAACAGTAAGCACACTGAAGACTTTTAAAGCACAATTACTCACTTTTTGAAGTGAATCGACCCTGGTGGAATAATAAACTCAAAACCTAAAGGAAGGCATAAAGTGGGCCACATGACCCTTATTGACCTCAGTGGTTTTCTTAAAGGAAAAGGCATCCTATTTTTATCATTATTTTAAGCATAATTAAATAACTTGTTTCAGTCATGCTCATAGTTCATTTGCCTTGTAGGCCTACATGTACAGTAATATATGAAGTTAAGTATAATTAATTGTATGTTATATGTGTTTTAATGTGAGAAATGTCAATTTGCAGATTATGTAGCTACAATTCTTGCAGACAGGATAAGCACATTATCTGTGCACCTTTCTGTCCACGGCTTTTTACACAAAATCTCCAATACTCTAGATTTGTCAAAGTAGACAAGTTTCTGTATATCTCAGCTCTGCACGCTATTGGCATTTTCTCAAGAGGTGCCACCTGGGATGCTTTTAATAGCAGCCTATTGAATGAGATCCTCGCTAGACAATTCTTGTCTGCTTTTCCATCTTTCTCCAGTCCGTATGCTTAATTAATATTTATTGACAAAACTTCAAGCATTAGAAAGCATGAGAAATATTATTTCAGTCAAATGTCTAATCCTCTACTGCATTGTAGGGTTATAGATTCATACATCTAAAATTTCTACAACACTTTTCAGAGTTGACATATCCTAAGCTTTGGGTTTTCTCAGAAATATCATTGTAATCATTTGCGATTATTTGTTTTTATTAAGTACATTTAGAGTTGATATATTCCGAGGTCGTGTAATAAGATATTTTATACTGGTTGAATTGTTAACAGGACAACCAGGTCATTCGTTCCACAGGTAGAATGATTTATGTCTCAGCTCCTCCCTGTTTCTAACCTACTTCATGCCAGATCGCATTATGTGATGAATAGGCACAGGTTTCTCATGGTAAACTGCAGAATACCACAAACAGGAATTTGGGCATTAAGACGTTAGCAGCTGAAATCTCATCCTTAGATCCTGTTGTGTAAAACCGAACATGTTGTATAATCACTGCATGGCGTTATTAATCTGATTTTTTTTTCCTGGTCTGTTCAACACAGCCTCTTTTCACAAGCAAGGAAATACTGAGGATATGATCATTAAATGTACTGCATAGGCAGCTCAGAAATGTATTTCAAAAAGCGAACAAACAACATCAGCATATCAATAAATCATAAAATCTATAATGATGAATATTTATTTTGGGCACTGTCTGTCTCTTATCTTTATGTGTTTTATTATAGACATTTTGTAAGAAAAATTAAATATCTCTAGAGAAGGATGTGCTTTGTTTCTTTATTCCCGAACTCAGAAATATAATACAACATGACTTTTTCATTACAGACTGAAAAGGTTGTACTATGACCCTAATTTAAAGCAATTTTCCAGCAACTTATTTTTACATGTCGGAGGGAGAGAGTGAACCCGTGCAGAGACGAAGCCATTTCTGTTGCTTTGCTTTCCACTGTCATCCTGCTTTCACCCAGAAATTCTTCAGCCTTGTGGGAGTCTTCAAAAGCTTTTCAAAACAAATTGAAAAGAGGGAAAAAAATATTGATAAAAAGATCACCTGGCTCAGGAAGTGTTTCATCTTCTCAGAACAAAGGCTTTGAGTCGCACTGCAACCTCAATCTGGCCTGACCTACCGGAACCCCTAAAAGGCCCTACCAACTGGCTAGAACACACAGCTGTGTGTAGTAACATGACAGTGCACTGTAAAGAAAAGCAATTACTTATCCAGCTTAATGCTTTAACAGACACTAAATTAAACTTTAATGTACTTAGAATCTTCATCAAAATTTGTCAGACAAACCATGTACCCCTAAACTAGCCTAACAAAGTTGTCTGAATGAAGAATTTCATATTGAATGCTGCTACACTCTTAAAAATAAAGCTTCTTTATTGGCATGAATGGTTCCACAAAGAATCTTTACCATCCATGGAACCATTTCAATCTACAAAAAAAAAAAAAAAAAAGATTCTTTAGATTATTAAAATATTCTTCACACTAAGAAAAAATGGTTCTTTTAAGAACTGTTGACCGAAAGGTTCTATGAGGGAACCAAAACTGGTTCCTCTATGGCATCGCTGTGAAAACCCCCTTTTGGACTCTTTATTTTTAAGAGTGTAATTTGTCGAAGAAGCTCCCAGCATGAATTGCAACATAAGTAAATTGCTTGGCAGTTACTGCTTAGGATTATTGTTTTGTTGTTTGCTGACTTTAATCATGCTGTGACTCTCCATGACTCTTTTTAAAAGTATTGCACAATAAATCTTGGATTTAAAAGATACTTTCTCCTTCAGAAACAAAATTCATAGTTCGGATGCATATAAATGAAAAGTTCGAAAATGAATGTGTTTTTGAGAATGTGTGTGTGAATCTGACTAAACCAACCCTCTTTTTGGGAATGCCCTTATTTATTAATAAAATAAAATAAAATGGTGGAGTTTCAGTAGTGACATCATTAACCTTTTGCATTTTATTTCTTAAATTTGTCACTATATTGAAACAGTCACAACTGAAACATGTCATCATTGTTTCGGTAGTGACTTCCGAAACATGGGATGTTTTGTCAAAAATAAAGTTTACTGAATTATCAGGTGAAATGTTATGATGTTTTTCGTTCAATGTATATTCAAACTAATGAATCATTAACTTTGAAATCAGTATAATCAACTTCAAAATACAACTAATCTTATAAATTGCACTTGAAATATTGTTAAAAACGTAATTGTTATTGATTTACCTCTGAAAGAATGTTAATAAAATAGCTAAAGTTATAATGTAGATGTAAGCAAAATCTTAATAGGTCAATATAACCCTTCTAGGGTTACACACAGTCAAGCCTGAAATTATTCATTCCCCTGGCAAATTCTGACTTAAAGTTACTTGATCCGAAATGACAGGCTTCTCCCAAAAGATAATAAGATGATGTACAAAAGACATCATTGTGGAAAAAATATTTCTCAGCTTTTATTTACATTTGAACAAAAAGTGGCATTTCCAAAATTATTCATACCCTTCTCAATAATCAATGGAATTTATTGGCTATTACAGCAATCAACACTGGTATTTTTGCCCATTCATCTTTAGCAATGAGCTTCAACTCTTTCAGGTTGGAGGGTCTCCTTGCCATCACCCTGATCTTTAGCTCCCTCCATAGATTCTCAGTTGGATTTAAGTCAGGACTCTGGCTGGGCCACTGCAAAACGTTGCAAAATGTTTTTGTCTGCTTACCATTTCTTCACCACTTTTGCTGTGTGTTTTGGGTCATTGTTGTTATGAAATGTCCACTGGTGCCCAAGGCCAAGTTTCTCTTTCCTGATGTTGTTGTTGAGAATTTTGATGTATTGCTCCTTTTTCATGGTGCCGTTTACTGTGATTAGGTTCTCTGGTCCACCGGCTGAAAAACACCCCCAAAACATTAGGTTCCCACCACCATGTTTGAGAATAGGGGATGGTGTTCTTAGGGTTGAAGGCTTCTCCTTTTTTACGCCAAATGAAGGCTACATCATTGTGGCCAGACAATAAAATTTTTGTTTCATCTGACCATAAAACAGAAGACCAGAAGTCTTCTTCTTTGTCCAGATAAGCATTTGCAAAGGCCAAGCAGGCTTTTGTGTGCCTTATCTGGAGAAGTGGTGTCCTCCTTGGTCTGCGTCAATGGAACCCAGCGGTGTGCAGTGTTCGTTGGACTGCCTGCCTTGAGATGTTGCCACCAGCAGAGCCTAGATTTATCAGGATGGCCTTGGTGGTGATCCTTGGATTCTTTTTTACCTCTCTCACTATCCTCCTGGCCAGCACAGGTGTCACTTTTGGCTTCCGACCACGTCCTCTGAGATTTTTCACAGTGCGGAACGTCTTGTATTTTTTAATAATACTTTGCACTGTAGCCACTGGAACTTTAAAACATTTAGATATGGTCTTATAGCCCTTTCCTGACTTGTGAGCAGCCACAATGCAAAGCCACAGGTCCTCAGTGAGCCCCTTTGTTTTAGCCACGACTGTCCACAAACCAACAGCAGAGAGCTTCTGTTTTTCACCTGTTGATTAAAACTGCTGTTCCCAATGAATCAGGTTTATTAAGATACTAATATAGAACTGGAATGGTATAGAACTTTGGATTTCCCCATAGAATGTGACAGTTTGCAAAGGGTATGAATAATTTTGGACAAGGCATTTTTTGTTCAAATGTAAATAAAAGCTGAGAAATATTTTTTTTCCACAATGATGCCTCTTTTACATCATCTTATTATTTTTTTGGGAGAAGCCTGTGTAATTTCTAGTCAAAAAAAAAAAAATGCTGTTTGAATATAAGTAACTTTAAGTCAGAATTTGCCAGGGGTATGAATAATTTTGGGCTTGACTGCATATTACTATGTTTCAGTAGTGACAAATTTGGGAAGAGGACAAAATATTCTAAAACTTTCTGAAAATACAATATGCACAATTACTAGAAATGTTTGTTTTGGATATTACACAATTTGCACATGTCATGCATGCTATTTTTCGGAGAAAGACCAATTTTTTCCCAACTCTGACTTTGGACCAATTCTGTAGAATAACCCATAAATATGGAAGAAAATTCTGTTAGCACTAGGTTAAAGTACTTATAAGCCATATATAAAAACAGTAGATGGCTATAAAAAGTAGCATGTAAATGTGTGTGTCACTGTGCCAAGGTTGTAAGTGAAGCCGCCTACAGTAAGAACTGTACACCTGCATTTGATACAACAAAACAAACACCAGTTCTAAGAAAGATGTTATGAAAATGTTATGATCTTAATGAAACAAAGATGATATTTCAATTCTGATCTGTCATTAGTGTAACAGTACTGTAGCAGCGCTTCCAATTAGCTTGTACAATCTCCAGCTCTCATGCACAGACCTTTTGGACATGCAGGTACAGCGGATGAAATGAATAAATGAAGAAAAGGCAGGTGAATAATGAGAAGTTAAAATGCCACATGAATCATAGACACGCTCATGAAGGTAGAGGTTGCAGGCCAGGAAAAGGAAATAGTGTGTGAGACAGAGACAGAATCCTAATATACTTTCATTAAATGTGATTTGCTTGTCACGTTCCTTCACAAAACATAAAAACAAAGAAGATAAATGTCACAAAAATAAAGATATATAGTGGCAATGTGACTTCCTTCTGCAGCTGTAGTCCCAAACCACTCATTACAAATGAAGACGTGGGTTCAAATCAGGAAAAAGAGGAAAGAGCCAGATTCTGCACTAGCAATTTTAATATGAGAGACTCTTGTGGAAACGGAGACAGTGAAGAAGTCTGACGAATGATGATGGCCACACTTATCAAGGATTGTTATGTAAAGTCAATACATTTCAAACAGCTTGAGAAAAACTAATGCCACATATCAATATTGGAATGAGCTCATCGGAAATCTATAAAAATATAAGGTGAAGTGTTGCATTCTGAGGCGGTCTTGTGGTTGAAAAGGGGAAATCCAGGGTCACTAAAACATAACCGGATACCGCTGACCTATAAAAATATAAATAATGCATTTATGCCAGTGAAGTCATGCTGAACGGTCTTTGACACATTCCCACAGCCTAAGTCATGGCTTACTGACCTGAACTGTTCTGAAATCGATTAAGATCAGCACACAGTGGAAAAGGATCTCACCTTTGTTATTAATTCTGAATGCGACTTTATGAATGAAAGATGAGTGGCACAGATAGTCAAACCACCCACTGTGTTTATGCTGCAAATAGACGAGTTTGATTTGAAATTCAATATCATGCCCCATTTCAGTCAGTTTCTCTGCAAGAGGCCACTACACACAGCATCTGCAGCAGATCATTAAGACCAACAGAGAATTAAAAGAGCGAGACAGAGATTCTTTCCTCAAGTGAGTATGAAAGCAGATGCAAACATTGAAATAATCCTCATTTATATTGTGATCATCATTCTGAAACAAAACAGCCATGTTCTTGCTCCAGGCTGTGTGAAAAGCCTCCTTACGATGACTGTAATGACCAACTCGCTCTTTTTCCCAACGGTAAAGACACACAACCTCGCAGTTCATTTAACTCAAAATGCATTGCGCATAAACAAACAAACCACAAAACCTCAAACCACCTTTTCCCAGAGAGCTTATGTATGATTGAGCAAAGAAAATCCCATGTTATTGTCTCAAGGAATTTTTATTATCAAGTTGTCAAACAGTTCCAGTCCTGCCCCATTTTCTGTGAATTCTGCAGTGTTTGTTGAGGATACAAACAATGCATCTGTAGTTTTTGGAGGAGTGTGCAGAATGTCAGAGTGCTTCAGAAAACAGCATGATATTGCTGCTGCATACACACTGCATTCTCAAAGCAACATGTTAAAAAGTGCCTTTAAAACACTGAAGAAAGAAATCTCATTCAGTGTAGCAAATGGTTTTTCTAAAAATGGAAAATACATAAACAAATATCTGAGAATAAAACCGCATTGGACTCAGTACAGCGATGAACAGATGGCAAGTGCAATCTTACACAGAACTATCCAATAGTTATTTTATGATGGAAGTGCAATTATATTAGTAGTGTACCACATATACTATATTTAATGCTAGACTCCTACACACTAAAATATGTTTTCTCCTAGGAGTGGAAAATTCCATTTCTAACACACACACACATACAGTTGAGGTCAAAAGTTTACATACATCTTGCAGAATCTGCTAAATTGTAATTATTTTACCAAAATAAGAGGGATCATACAAAATGCTTGTTTTTTTTATTTTATTTAGTACTGACCTGAATAAGATTTCACATAGAAGATGTTTACATATAGTCCACAAGAGAAAGTAATAGTTGAATTTATAAAAATGACCCCGTTCAAAAGTTTACATACACTTGATTCTTAAAACTGAGTTGTTACCTGAATAATCCACAGTTTTTTTTTTGTTTGTTTGTTTAGTGATAGTTGTCCATGAGTCCATTGTTGGTCCTGAACAGCAACTGCCTGTTGCTCTTCAGAAAAAATCCTTCAGATTCTACAAATTCTTTGATTTTTCATGATTTTTGTGTATTTGAACGCTTTCCAACAATGACTGTATGAGTTTGAGATCCATCTTTTCACACCGAGGACAACCGAAAGACTGATATGCAACTATTACTATAAAGGTTCAAACACTCACGGATGCTTTATAAAACGAAGAGCCAGGGGTTTAAACATTTGAACAGAATGTTTTTTTTTTTTCATTTAGTACTGCCCTTCAGAAGCTACAGAAGATAGTCATAGTTGGAAAGGGGTCAAATACACAAAAATGCTAAAAAAAATAAAAACATATGTGGGACCTGTAGGATTTTTCAGAGGAACAGGGTCATTTTTATAAACTCTTATTTTCTCTTGTGAACTATATGTAAGCGTCCTTTACGTGAAATATCTTATTTAGTTCAGCACTAAATAAAAAATAACATGCATTTTGTATGATCCTTCTTATTACGATAAAATAATTAACATTTTGCAGTCTCTGTAAGATGTTTGTAATCTTAAACTGTATATTCAGTTATTTGACTCAATTAAGCAATTCTAAATTTTCATGCTTGTGAAATGCTATAAGTTATGAAATCAATTACAAAAGTACATTTTAATATTTGTATAGCATTATGACCATTATATCTAACTTTATGAAAGTTCTCTTTTAAAATTCTGTTGAGTTCAAGATGCCAATTCAGGCCAGGTACATTAGGGTTATGTTATTGATATGTTTAAAAGTCAAAGTGAAAGAGGTCCATATTACATATGGACCTCTTTTCACAATTCTAGTTTTGTAACGCAGAAGAGCAGAATAAATGCCTTTCAAGATACACAGGAGTCTGTACACAGTCTGTTTTGCCTTTCTGTTTGCCTTAACAACAACAAAAACCCTCTTGCATTTCTATTGACTTTTAAAAAGAAAAAACTGAGAAAGAGGAATGTCAAAGTCACTGTTGTAGCAGCTGTTTTAGAAACCCCCTTGCAGCCGTGTTGACTAGTTGTTTGAAATTAATGTCCAGTAAAGGTAAATAAATGCATCAAATAATTACTGAATATTTTCTGAAATTATTTTGTTGATTGAAGGATTAGTTGACTTCCAAAAAACAAAAAAGTTAATTTACTCACCCCCATGTCAACCAAGATGTTCATGTCTTTCTTTCTCCAGCTGAAAAGAAATTACATTTTTTGAGAAAAATATTACAGGATTTTTCTCCATATAGTGGACTTCAATTGAGATTGAAGGTTGAAGGTCCAAATTGCAGTTTCAATGCAGCTTCAAAGGGCTCTACACTATCCTAGCTGAGGAATAAGGGTCTTATCTAGTGAACCGAAGTACACAGATGAAGAACTAACCGCGTGTGGCCTTTACAATGTGATTATGTAATGCATGAAGTCAGAGCTAGTGCAAGATGAGCATTTGCTTATTTTTAAGAAAATGACCAATCAATTTGCTAGAAGACCCCTATTCCTCAGCTAGGACCATGTAGAGCCCTTTGAAGCTGCACTGAAACTGCAGTTTGGACCTTTAACTCGTTGATCCTCACTGAAGTCCACTCCATAGATAAAATACAAAGTGTTTGTGCATCTTGCCATGATGCGTTTACCTGGAATCAACCCATTACATGTCTGCTTCAAAGCAAGGGGGTTAATAAAAGCATACTTTGAGAATGTGTTGACGCATATGTATAGTGCATTATTTTCAATTTGCTTCGTTTAGCACAGCAAAATAGACATAGCCCAGCCCTTACAAGTAATCCACATGTGATTTGGTTGCCATGACATCCTCACACACTTACTGCTGATGTATGTAACCATAGTAAAATCACTTGAATATGGTACACAGAGTGTGAATTTGTAGGTTTTTTATAGTAAAGCAAAAACGTGACTGACTAAATCAACTGGCTTGGTTTGAAGTCTATGTTCTACTAATTGAGAAACTACTTTATCAGTTCTCACACCTGAACTGATTGGCACTCACTACATGTTTCCTTCCTACACTTTCAGGATAATGCCTGTTATTGTTGAAACTTTGAGGGGGTGTCAGCATTCAGCCCTGCACAGGAGAAAACCTAGCCAATTGGCCAGTTGAGTTGTTATTATCTGAACTCACACTGCGAGAAAAGTAATTGTGTTCCACATGTAATTTTAACTTATTACACTGCTGGAAGTGTTACATCAAAACTGGATCTACAGTTTGTTTGATTATAAGGGCTTTTCCACATTTAATCAAAACCTGCCATGTGGTCAAATCAAACTGACAGGTTTGAAAGTGACTTCATGCTGCGACTGAATGTGCCATGTCCTGTCTAATCAAAAACAGCACTGACAACTGACTGCATTTTTAAAGGGATATTTCACCCCAAAATGAAAATTTTGTCATTAATTACTCACCCTCTTGTCGTTCCAAACCTGTAAGACCTATGTTCGTCTTTAGAACACAAATTAAGACATTTTTGATGAAATCTGAGAGCTTTCTGACCCTGCATAGACAGCAACGCAACGGACACGTTCTAGCACCCTGGAGACCGCTAGGCAGGAACACAGGATACAGGGGCGGTCTCCAGGGCGGATCAGGGAGCTCGGGAGGCCATGGCGGATCAGAGGGTTCAGGAGGCCATGGCCGGGCAAACAGTCCAGGAGGCCATGGCGGATCAGGGGGCTCAGGAACCCATGGCCGGGTAAACAGTCCAGGAGGCCTTGGTGAATCTGGGGCTTAGGAAGCCATGGCCGGGTAAACAGTCCATAAGGCCATGGTGGGTCAGGGGGTTCGAGAAGCCATGGCCGAGCATACAGTACATGAGGCCATGGCTGATCAGGGGAGTAGCCCCCCCCCCCACAAAATTTTCTTGGGGGAACCTAGGGCATAGTCCGCCCAGGAGAGCATGGAAAGGCATGCTGGAGAAAACAGCGGCTCTGGAGGGCATGCTGGAGGTGACGCCGGCTCTGGAGGGCGCTCTGACTCTGGAAGGCGCGCTGGAGGAGGCATCGACTCTGGATGGCGCACAGGAGGAGGCGCCGGCTCTGGACGGCGCTCTTGAGGAGCGGGCTCTGGACGGCGCTCGGGGCGAGCGGGCTCTGGAGGGCTGGCGACCCCAGCGGAGAGTCTGGAGGGCTGGGCGTCTCCAGCAGAGACAGGATGAGACTTTGGGAGAGCAGGCTCTGGGCGAGCAGTCACTGGAGGGCGCTCTGGCGGCGTGGTTACTGAAGAACTGGGCGGAACCAGCGGAGACTCAGGGAGGCTGGGCGGAACCAGCGGAGACTCAGGGAGGCTGGGCGGAACCAGCGAAGACTCTGACTTGGCGGTAGCCATCTTGGCCGGGGACTCAGGCTTGGCGGCCATCTTGGCTGGGAACTCAGGAACGGCAGCCATCTTGACCGGGGACTCAGGAACGTCAGCCATCTTGGCCGGGGACTCAGGAACAACGGCCATCTTGGCCAGGGATTCAGGCTTGGTGGCCATCTTGGCTGGGAACTCAGGAACGGCAGCCATCTTGACCGGGGACTCAGGAACGACGGCCATCTTGGTTGGGAACTCAGGAACAGAGGCCATCTTGGCCGGCGATTCAGGCTTGGCAGTCCCCTCAGAGCTGCCTCAGCCCGACTCATCTTTTGTTGTTAGGTCCGTCGATCTGTTACAAACTGAAGCGGAGTGGAGCCAGGAGAAAACGTGCAGGAAACCAGAATAATAATAATACGGATATTATTTATTGAAAACAAAAGCAACCAGGAAAACTGAGGGAACAAGTAACATTATCAACAGACACTGGGGTGTGAACTGACACAGACTTAAATACACAACAAACAGGGTGTGGTTACAAATGAGATAACAGGATGACAAGGGGGAAATACAAATATGGGCATGACTGAACCAAAAGAACATGAACCAAAAGGGGGAGACAAGGACTAAACCATTTGAATAGGAAACATGGGGGGAAAAACACTAGGAAAACATGACAGAAACTAAATCCTGACACATATATTAAGTCATGTTTTGCGCAGGGGTCAAATACTTATTTTATAACCATTTTGAAATACATTGCATCTAGATTATTTTGTTGTTATTCTGTCTTTTACTGTTCAAATAAACCATTAAAAAACATTGTCAGTGAGTAAACGTACAAAATCAGCAGGGGATCAATTTTTTTTTCCACTGTAAGTGAAACAGCTAAACCACTGATATTTTTATGTTATTTATATGTTGTTGTGAAAAGAAGTACAAGTAGTAGGCAGGTTAAATATTAAAAAAATAAATATCAGTCAAGTGATGAGATAAGGATTTCATTGCATTATAAATAGCCTTAAACTGTAATAAATAATAGCCTACACAATTTATTTTTAATATTAAAATGGTAATGAATTAAATAACTAGTGTTAAGTGTTATTTCAAGTATTATTCTACTCTATCATTTTGTATATCTTATAGAAGTACTACAACATTTTTTCCTTTCTTTTTTTTCCCCTTTTTTTAACTAAACCACTCAAAGGATGTTTTAAAGCTCAGTCTGAACAATATTTCCCAAGTGATTAATAAAGAATTCACTCAAGGTTATTCCTTACATTCTCCACTTGTAAGGAGAAGTTCTCTATCATTTTTCATTTCTAACATTTTAGACGCTAGTCTATAGTCTATTACACTGCCATTGAAAAAAATAACAATAATTATAACACAGGATCCGCATTGTTAATATTCGAAACCCAGTGTGTGCCTGCAAATCAGGTTTGCTCTGAAAAACAAGCTTTTTGTCCTAAAACTAAACTTGATATTGCAGCGTGTCATGCTGAGACTTTTTTCACATTATCCCAAGGACACACATGCACTAGATCCAGAGGCGTGTCACTCTGTGTTAATACTAGGTCATTTCAACAACCCTAATGACCCTCTCTTTTGAGACACATCATTATGTGGCTGTCTGAGAGAACAAGTAACTCAATCACTCAGTCAACACAGGCCAAAGGGCGGCTCTATCAACCAGTCAATCTAGCTGCCCTCTTATATCAACAAATGATCAATAATGTACAATGACTAATAGCATGGTTGTTTCAAACAACCTTCACACATACTAAAAGCTTTTAAATACACATACACTTGCTGGTGTAGTCATACAACCATCTACGGTGTATCGCAAATCTCCAGCAAGCAACACTAAGCACCTACAGTTTTATTCACTAATTAGCTGTGTAGCCATGACAACAGCAGCGTTACTCCCAAAGGACTGTTGTTGGTGTAATAAATGGACTGTTTTTTGTGTGTGTGTAAGGGGGGGGGGGGGGTGTAATTATCACCATTTGACTTTTCTTAGCAGCACTCTTGCTCTCGCTCTCTTTGCACTTTAATTAGTCATCAGTTTGGCAGTCAAGTTTCTTCAGGTGCATCATAAAGAAATCTGGAGAAAAACATTCTTAACCTCATCAGAATTTTAGGTTAATGTGGTTTTAATTTACAGCACAAGTCTAACGCCACTCGGGAAATTAGAATTTAGAATTGTTTATTTGGGCAAAGCCTCTTTATTTGCATTTAAAAATGTTCAGTTGGACTTTTCTGCATTGCACTTTTGGCCAGCTTGTGTTTTAATCTAGTTTGTACTTAAAACTTGGCATTGTGTATTGCAAATATTGTTGCCTCTCATGACAAATTGATTGTGAGGTTCCTCTGCTTTGAATAAAAGTGTCTGCTAAATGAATAAATACAATTGGCCACCAAAATACAACTGAAAAACAAGTTAAAATATGCATTATCTTAGAAAAATAATAATACATTGTGAAATTTCTTTCTGTACAAGTACATACACTACCAATCAAAAGTTTTTGAACAGTAAGATTGTATGTTTTTGTAAAGAGTCTCTTCTGCTCACCAAACCTTGCCAAAACAGTAAAATTTTGAAATACTTTTACTATTTAAAAGAACTGTTTTTTATATGAATACATTTTAAAATGTAATTTATAACTGTGATTTCAAAGCTGATTTTTTAGCATCATTACTCCAGACACATGATCTATCAGAAATCATTCTAATATCCAGATTTGCTGCTCAAAAACATTTATTATTATTATGTTGAAAACAGCTGAGTAGATTTTTTTCAGGCTTCTTTGATGAATAGAAAGTTCAGAAGAACAGCATTTATCTGAAATAGAAATCTTTTGTAACATTATAAATGTCTTTATCATCACTTTTATTCAATTTAAAGCATCCTTGCTAAATAACAGTATTCATTCCCCCCAAAAAATAAATTATACTGATTCGAAATTTTAAATGGTATAGTGTATAATGTTACAAAAACCTTTTATTTCAGTTAAATGCTTATCTTGGGAGATTTCTAATCATTAAAAAATCCTGTACTTAATACTGTCTCAACTGTTTTAAATATTGATAATAATAATAATAATACATTTTTTATGAACAGCAAATCAGTATATTGGAATGATTGGAATAATGATGCTGAAAATTTAGCTTTGATCACAGGAATAAATTACATTTTAAAATACTCAAATAGAAAATAGTAAAAATATTTCAAACAGTACTTTGGGTCAAATAAACGCAGAAGAGACTTAAAAAAAGTCTTACAGTTCAAACACTTTTGACTGGTAGTGAATATTAAGGCAAGACACCAAAACCTCAAACTTCAAAAATAACCAGAGCATGAAAAAACAATGGTTTTGTCTGTAATGTCTTGCCCTAAATTAAAAAGTAACAACTTTGGTACTCTGATTTGAAAATCTTGTAATAAATATTCCCTATGAGCATCACTGAACACTGCAGAAGATGTAGCTTTGCTCTTCTGAACAAGAATGGTTTCTTATCTCCTCTGCAAGACAAGTTTTTTTATGAAACTTCTATTATATTCTATGTATGAAGCTTGTATCATTGTGTCAGTGACTGTTCCAGAAGCTGAGTAAGCGCTTTGCTTGACTTCCTCTTGTTGTTTTAGGGCTTTTAAATAAGATGCAGCTTTTTTTTCTTAGAATTTATCTTGCTTAGTTTTTTAAAATTTTGTTATGACAGCTGGAACACTGTCTTTAAATCCAGTTTGGTGGCTATATTGCATACTGTGCAATTTTTATAAGTTTCATAGAAAGCCACAGAACACTAACAATCACTTGATTATTTTTATATAATATCTCAAAAATAAATCAAAATAAGAAAAACTTGAAATATACCATAAAGAATATACAGTGTGCTTACCTTTGAAACTTATTTTAGGTTTGGGCAGCTGATGCTACGTGACCAGTGAAGGTCAGTTTATTCTTCAGGATAACTTTTCACACACCAGGAGAGAATGATCATTTGACCTTCACTTCGAGAGACAGTGGGGGAGGCTTTGGCAGTGATGAAAAGGAACTCAGTTTTATCAAGGTTCATGACAATCAGCTGAAGATGGTATTTTTGAGTGGTAGCCTAACATCTTTTTTTATGCCTAAAGCTGAAGAGACAAAGAAAAACAATAGTATTCAGTACTGAAAACGTAAGGTATTTTTTCATAACTTTATGCTGTATGTTTTCATAACTACATGTTTATGGTGATTTTTAAAACAATCTATCATCTAGCAAATGTGGTGTCCGAAGCAAGTGTCTGCAAGCAAATCAATTCTTTCAGCTGAGCCATTCAGTAATTACTCCCAGTATTGATCTGACATTCAGGAGACTAATGACAGTTGAATTCTATCAACCGCTAAACTAAGCTACCGATTTTGGCACTTTGGTGTGCAATACAATTATTCTAAGGCTATTATTCCCTCAAATCTCTCATCTAAAACACACACTTCATATTTAACTGTGTACTTATGTGAGTAATAAATTTCAAATTCAAGAGTAGTACATTTAGGGGTGATAAACTGATTATTGTGAAATAAACAAAACAGGGTGACTTTGAAGAGGTTTACTGTAGTTTGAAATAATCACCAGATGCTTGTATCGCAAGGGGAAAAAATATTTGATCCCCTGCTGATTTTGTACAGTCGTGGCCAAAAGTTTTGAGAATTACATAAATATTGGAAATTGGAAAAGTTGCTGCTTAAGTTTTTATAATAGCAATTTGCATATACTCCAGAATGTTATGAAGAGTGATCAGATGAATTGCATAGTCCTTCTTTGCCATGTAAATTAACTTAATCCTGAAAATAACTTTCCACTGCATTGTTAAGAAGGCTTCAGGGCGTCCAAGAAAGTCCAGCAAGCGCCAGGATCGTCTCTTAAAGAGGATTCAGCTGCGGGATCGGAGTGCCACCAGTGCAGAGCTTGCTCAGGAATGGCAGGCAGGTGTGAGCGCATCTGCACGCACAGTGAGGCCAAGACTTTTGGAAGATGGCCTGGTGTCAAGAAGGGCAGCAAAGAAGCCACTTCTGTCCAAAAAAACATCAAAACGTTGACATTTTGGGTCCATGGCCTGGAAACTCCCCAGATCTTAAAACTTGTGGTCAATCCTCAAGTGGCGGGTGGACAAACAAAAACCCACTAATTCTGACAAACTCCAAGAAGTGATTATGAAAGAATGGGTTGCTATCAGTCAGGATTTGGCCCAGAAGTTGATTGAGAGCATGCCCAGTCGAATTGTAGAGGTCCTGAAAAAGAAGGGCCAACACTGCAAATACTGACTCTTTGCATAAATGTCATGTAATTGTCGATAAAAGCCTTTGAAACGTATGAAGTGCTTGTAATTATATTTCAGTACATCACAGAAACAACTGAAACAAAGATCTAAAAGCAGTTGAGCAGCAAACTTTGTGAAAACTAATATTTGTGTCATTCTCAAAACTTTTGGCCACAACTGTACATTTGCCCACTGGCAAAAAAATGATCAAGCTAAAATTTTAAAAGTAGATTTATTTGAACAGTGAGAGACAGGATAACAACAAATTAAAATGTTCATTGCCCCAGCTGAGGGAAGGAGGTTCTCAACCAAGATTTGACGGTACATGGACCCATCCATCATCCCTTTGATGCGGTGCAGTTGTCCTGTCCTCTTAGCAGAAAAACACCCCCAAAGCATGTTTCCACCTCCATGTTTGACGGTGGGGATGATGTTCTTGGGGTCATGGCCAGGCAGCATTCCTCCTCCTCCAAACATGGCAAGTTGAGTTGATGCCAAAGTGCTCAATTTTGATCTCATCTGACCACAACACTATCATCCAGTTCTCCTCTGAATCATTCAGATTTTTCACTGGCAAACTTCAGACGGGCATGTACATGCTTTCTTGAGCAGGGGGGACCTTGCGGGCACTGCAGGATTTCAGATGTAGTGTGTTACCAATTGTTTTCTTGGTGACTATGGTCCCAGCTGCTTTGAGATCATTGACAAGATCCTCTCGTGTAATTCTGAGCTGATTCCTCACCGTTCTCATGTTCATTGAAACTCCACAAGGTGAGATCTTGCATGGAACCCCAGACCGAGGGAGATTGACAGCTACAGTGCCTTGCAAAAGTATTCATTTTTTCACATTTTGTTTTGTTGCAGCATTATGTTAAACTGCTTTAAATTAGTTTTTCCCCACATCAGTTTACACTCCATACACCATAATAATGACAAAGCAAAAACCAGATTCGCAAATTTGACAAATTTATTAAAAATAAAACACTGAAATAAGTACATTGCATAAGTATTCATACCCTTAACTCAGTACATAGTTGAAGCACCTTTACAGCCTCAAGTCTTTGGGTATGATGTGACAAGATTTGCACATCTGCATTTGGCAATTATCTGACATTATTTGCATCACCTTTTCACCTCTCAAGATCTGTCAGCTTAGATGGGGGCTGGCAGACATTTTCTAGAGTCCTAGTTGTTCCAATCATCTTCCATTATGGATAATGGAGGCTACATGCTTCTGTAAACCTTCAATGCAGCAGATTTTTTTCTGAACTCTTCCCTAGATCACTGCCTTACACAAGTCTGTCACTGAGCTCTACAGGCAGTTATCTTGACCTCAGGACTTGGTTTTTGTCCTGATATGCATTTTCAGCTGTTAGAGCTTTTCTGAGAGGTGTGTGCCTTTCTAAGTCATACTCATTCAAATGAATTTGCCACAGTTTAACCCCACTCGAAGTGTAGTAACATCTAGAAGCAATATGAATGCTCCTGAGCTAAATTTCGAGTGTCCCAGAAAAGGTTATGAATACTTATGCAATGGGATCTTTTCAGTTTTTTATTTTTAATAAATTTGCACAAATGTTAAAAACCTATTTTTTGCTTTGCCATTATGGAGTAGGGAGTGTAGACTGATGTGGGAAAAAAGTAATTTAAAGTAGTTTAACATAAGGCAGCAACATAACAAAATGTGAAAAAATGAAGGGGTATGAATAATTTCGCAAGGCACTGTATTTTGTGTTTCTTCCATTTGCGAATAATCGCACCAACTGTTGTCACCTTCTCACCAAGGTGCTTGGCGATGGTCTTGTAGGCCATTCCAACCTTGTGTAGGTCTACATTATTGTCCCTGACATCCTTGGAAAGCTCTTTGGTCTTGGTCTTGATTGATTGATTGCTTCTGTGGGCAGGTGTCTTTTATACAGGAAACAAGCTAAAATTAGGAGTACTCCCTTTAAAAGAGTGCTCCTAATCTCAGCTTGTTACCTGTATAAAAGACATCTGGGAGCCTGAAATCTTGCTGAATGATAGGGGATCAAATACTTATTTCACTCATTAAAATGCTAATAAATTTAACACAGTTTTGAAATGCGGTTTTCTAGATTTTTTTGTTGTCATTCTGTTTCTCACTGTTGAAATAAACTTCTAAACTAAAATAGACTATGAGCGTTCACACCAGACGTGACTTGCGTGAATAAATCTCGTAGTTGGACGCTTTAACATTTTGAGTTTACTTGCTTAATTTGCATAAAATCACTTGCGCCTAACATGTCATTCACATCTGGTGTGAAAACACCATTAGTTTTAAAATTCTACACTGATTAATGGGCAAACGCACAAAATCAGTAGGGGATCAATTTTTTTTCCCCCTCATTGTATGTGTTATGTTTCAGAACTTAAAACTTCCTTGTTAGTCTAAAAACAGCTTATATTGAAGCCAATCTGTCAAAACTACAGGTTGTGGAATGTGCCCCTTTATGATGTAATAGTGTGGCTAAACACCGCCTCCGCAGAAGAAGCTCAATGCCTGCTTCTACATCGCTGCCTGTTAGCCTTGCCCACTGATTTGTGCACATAGTGTAAACAATGAGAGGCGAACACAGGTCTAAGCAGACACCAAACAATAAAGATGGCTCCGAATACAAGACACTGTACAAAAACACAGTATCTGCATTGTCTTCCTTCTGATCCCAACATTAGGAAGAAGTGGATGAACTTTATTTTTAATGAAGTTCCAGGCTGCATGAGTAAGAACTTGTAATCTGTTCTATTAATTTACTGTGGGTTTGTTTACAAACAAGAAACAATTTGATTATGTTTTTTGATGTAAAACCTCAGAGAACTGTACAAAATAACAAAAAAGGCAGTTCATGACCCCTTTAATGAGAATTATGAAGTGTTACAAATCATTAATTAGAAAATAATAGTCAGACAAATACATACTCACACCACATTAGCGCTAAGTTTTCTCCAACGTTGATCACTTGGGAGTTGTCAGCCCTTAGTCTTGTTTTTTATTTAATCATAAAATCTTCAGTCCCTTAGTGTGAGAAGAAAGGAAGTCATATCTGTTAGTTTGTGGAAAGTATTTTTTTTCTCTCAGAAGTGATAAAGGGCCTTGTTTACCTCTGAGTCAGAAGGAGGACCAGAACAAATCAAAGAAGTTCAAGGAGATGAATGCACTCTGGTGCAGTGTGAGAATGCTGGACATTCAATACTCAATAAATCTGCACAGAGAATGTAGAACATTTCATATTCTATTCTGTCAATGTGCCAGCTGAAAAATTACAGAAAATACATCACAACAATGCTTAGCTTGTTATAGATATTTCTTTTGCGTCAAGTTGAAAATGCAAAATATTCACACAAATTCACTAAGACAGTAGCAAATTACACAAAATGAAAAAAGATTGCAGAACAAAATATTGATTCCATCAACTCCCCTGTTCTCCCTATGAAAGCAATCACCTTCAAACTGTCAGGTATTCAAGGTTAAGGTGAAACTGAATTTATATTTAGCAAGCTACAAAATATAAAGGAATAGGTCAACATTTACATCTATTTACATTATAACTGTCAATTTCTTTGAATCGTATAAAAGCTTTGTGTGACAGACCAAATACAGGTTATTTCCTGAAAATATTTCCCTTACTTCTCCTTCAATCTCTGTTCTGCATATTCTAATTACATTACATGTTCACTACATGAATTATTACATCCTAAAGCACACTAAAATGTTTAATGTTTCTGAAAATTTTCTAGTAAAAAAACAGTAAATTTTAGAGTGCTTTTCACAAACAACTTTAATATGGCTTCAGAAGACGTAAGAGGATGTAAGGACATATGTGACCCTGGACCACAAAACCAGTCTTAAGTCGCTGGGGTATATTTGTAGCAATAGCCAAAAATACATTGTATGGGTCAAAATTATTGATTTTTCTTTTATGTCAAAAATCATTAGGAAATTAAGTAAAGATCATGTTCCATGAAGATTTTTTGTAAAATTCCTACTGTAAACCTATCCAAATGTAATTTTTGATTAGTAATATGCATTGTTAAGAACTTAATTTGGACAACTTTAAAGGTGATTTTCTCAGTATTTTGATTTTTTTGCACCCTTAGATTTCAGATTTTCAAATAGATGTATCTCGGCCAAATATTGTCCTATCCTAACAAACTATACATCAATAGAAAGCTTATTTATTGAGCTTTCATATGATGTATATATCTCAGTTTTGCAAAATTTAACCTTATGACTGGTTTTGTGGTCCAGGGTCACATATGTGCTTTTCTTTTTCTTTCTTTCTTTTTATCCTTTTAGAAGCTTTACAGACACTCAATCACTGTTGAGAAAAAGAAACAAAAAAAGATTCTTTAGGTTTAGAAATTTCAGCTTTTTCCAAAGGAAAAATGTTAGTGCATATGGGTTTTAACTAGGGCTGTGTAAAAATATAGATTTCTCTATTTTAATCCATTCTCATTTTTACAATATCGATTATCGATATTGTAGCGCACCTCACATCTAATAAATCACAATAAGCTTTATAATTTGTTACTTCTGATATGAAACAAAGTCTCAGATTTCAAATTCAGTCCATCTTATTAAAATATTCAAACAATAAATGCTGTTTTGGTGCTGTTTAATGTGGAGTGACAGAACGCTGTACTGCCTCAGTTTAAGAAAACGTGAACTGCTCATCTCCACCACTTTAACACCGATTTCCACGTAAAATAAACATGAATAAACATCTGAAGGTATGTTTAAAAAAGACTAAAAGTGAAAATAAAACTTAGCAAAATCCATATCCTGTCTCATATAATCACTCACTCAAGTGTTTCAACCTTGCAAAGATGTCAACAGCTTGTGAACATTGTCACATAACATCACATTTACCTCAGAAAAAAAAATTGTTAGTCAGCTAGAATAAACTCAATAAACAGAGGAGAATTTGTTAAATATATGCACAACATATTCATTATCATTTTTTAAACTGTTCTTCAATATTTAATTTACTCTTGAATAAATCCGTCAAGTTTTAATGACAGCCACAATTTAAATGTTGATATTTCAAAATGAATTTTGAAAAAATTATGAAATTGTAATAACTTTATTATTATAAAAACTGTACTTTATTATTATAAAAACTTTGTGCACAAATCAGTTCATTTTAACCCCAAGTATTATAATGTAGTAATAACTGATAATCTTGTGTATTTTACACTCTTAAAAAGGATGTGTTAAAAACAACACAGCCTGTGTTGTTTCTTAACACACCTTTGTGTCTAGTTAAGGACAACACATTTTGTGTTAGTTTTAACTCAACCAGTGTGTTATTCCAGCTAACACAGAAAATGTGTTGTTTTTTTCTACACACTATTGTGTTATAAATACACAATTTGTGTCAAGTATGTGTTATTTTTTAACAAATGTTGTATGCAATAAAGACACTGCAAACTAATGTATAGTTTAAACACAATTTATTAAACCTGCTATTAACAATTACATAACTCAAAAAGGTTAAAAAAAGGTTAAAATGTTATTTTAACATTTTAATTGTTCCTTGAGTGAAAAGTTGTTAATGATTTATAAAGTTTGTACTTTAAATAATAAAAAAATGTGGTATTTGACAACCTTTAAGTATTAATCGTTTTATTAACATATTTTCATCTGCATACAAGTGATGGTGAGGGTCGTGAGATGAAGTCTCTCATTTGTAGCGGTGGAAAAAAGGGGGAAATGCAAAAGTGAAACCAAAACAATTGTCATGACTGCCAGCGAATAGGAACGTATGTCTAATTTGGGAAGGAAGTGATGTAACTGCATATATAGGGAAGTAGACTCACCATAAGGAGGAGTTTTTTCCAAGAAGGAAGAGCAACGGGACAAGTCGCGTTTGTCTAGCGTGCAGTTTACACTGTTGCAGCTGAGCGCACATTCACGCACTGTGTAATGCTGGAGCGATCGCCGGAGGATTTAACAGAAATCAATGTCCGAGCGGCAGGACCAGCGCAGAGGCGTGTGTTGTTTTAGGAGCTGAGGAGAAGTGTATTTACCTGGATGCCGTTTGTTCCTTGGAGTAGATCTTCCTCCATTTGCAGTTTGGAAAACTCTTTCACCCCGAAGTTCGCGAGCGGCCGGTCGGATGGCTCATGGCTTGCCGTAAACACACTTGCACGTTCACCAACACCACATTCACCCACGCACACTATAACGTATAACTCCCCTTAATGTGAGTATTTTATTTTTCCTGTTATTATTTCTGATTCAGTGGGCGATTAACATTAATCTTGTTTGTATTTTACTTTTTTCCCCTTTTCTTTTTCTCTCTTTTTATTGGTTTTGAATTGTAAATGCTCAGAGAACTGGACTATCGAAACTGCCGATCTGAATGCAGTTTTAGATTGGAGCCCGCGGTCGCCGCAGTACTATGGATTATCTAGTGGGTTTTTTTTATTTTATGATGATTTTTTTTTTTTCTTTGAATGATTAAGGTGTATGCGAAAACACCTTCGTGTGAACTAATCATTTGGTGTTATTTTTATTTTTTTCCTTTCTCATGTGGAAAATACATTTGAATTGAACTGAAAACTTTTCTTTCTCTGTGTATTCATTTCCTAATTTAAGTGGTATATTCCCATGCTATTGTGATAGTGTATGTAATAGGTGGCTTTTAGAGGCTATCTGGGACTCATTATATATATTTATTTATTTTTTTTTTGACAGGCTTATTCCTGTCTGGCGCCCGAATATTTTTGGTAAACTCATTTTCTATAAAACTGTTTATCTAGGGGGCCGCCACCGTTACACGTTTGTCTCTGTCATGTCAGTAACTGCCACAAGCGCTTCAGGAGTGTCTTCCATTCAAAGCTGCAAGAGTAAAATAAAGATACTTTTGTTATAGGCTACACATAGCGTATATTGTAAAATAGCGATAGCTAAAAAGGCAAGAAAATCTTAAACATCAGAGATTATGTTAGCGTTAGGGCAATTTGCACAGTAGCCTACATGGCACCACGAATGTTCATTGTCAAAGAGAAAGACGCGATGAACGAATGCATTTCCTCATGTAAAGCACTACAACGTGTCAATGATTAATTAAAAGCGATTCTGTTCACAATTAATCTAACAAAAGAAAATATACAGCTTGTTAAAATAAGCTCCCACCGTCGAGATGTGCAGCAGTCGCGGGCGCAGCTCGCATGGCCATTCGTGAGGCAGTTTTCCGGCTAACAGGTAGGCTATATGTGCCAAATGCCCCTCGACCGTCTCCAAACGATCACAAAAGACATTTTAAAAACGTATAATGGCAAATACAAACATTTCTTACCTTCACACATCGAAGTTATGTCCTGACGATGAAAACTTGAAGCACGAGGAAATTTGCTTGTCTCAGTAGAATAACGGCTCATGAAGTGACGCAAGCAGCAATGTGATTGGCTGATATTTAACACATATTGTGTTGGACACACTGTGTTGGATATTTTCTTTTTTCTTTTTCGTTTTTAACACACATTTAACACAAAGTAACACAAAATGTGCTAAAATATACATAACACAAACAATGTGTTAAAAATTAACACATCCTTTTTGAGAGTGTACAGCTTTACAGATTTTTTTGTACTGTATGTACTGTACCTGATATTTATACTAAATATTTTATATTGAATTGAATCTGAATTGAATCGTGAAATTTGTCAATACCCAGCTCTAGTTTGAAAAATGTAAGACTATTCTTTTTCATTTGTAAACCTGAAATTAGACCACTTATAAAATCTAGAAACAGTTTACTTTGAGTAATAATGTAACCCTCACTTTATATCAAACATCTGCTTGAAGGACCCCAAACAGACAGAAACAGAAATCAATCAGAGATCCATAAGAGGTCAGAGGAGGCTTGCGACAATGTCTGCCAGAGGTGCTGAATGCTCTCTGGGGTGGAAGGTTGATGAGCGTTGCCTGTCCTACACAAAACAATAATCACTACTGTATCTTGGTGATGGCCTGAAGCACCTTAGCTGACTCCACACATCTCCGTCTCTCACTTCCAAGTCAAGAGCTCGTAAGTGGGGTGTTGTCATGGTGACCACATTCATAGGGTGATCGTTTGTTCATTTACATAGCATAGGATGGTTGAAGAAATCTGAATTCCATGCATTCAGATCCTGTTTGATGGGCCTGCGGCTGCCCAGAGTGCCTCGGCCTCCGTCTGATTCACAATTAGATTCTCCCCCGTCATTAGCAGCCCGCAAGGTCGACACGGGGTGCATCTCGCCTGCTCGGTAATCACCGTCGATGGGGCTGGATGGCCACTGCGCTCGCTGATTGCAGAACCGCTCGGCAGATAAACCGGGACTGGGTGTTGAAGAAACGCCGTTCCTCATCAAGGACTCGTGTAGTGTCATCAGCCACTCGCTGAAGAAGATTATCTCACATATCATCAGTCGTTAGGGGAGAATAACAGACGCAAGGACTTCGGCATTACGCCAGAGAGGAGAAAAGTGTCTGAATGTCATTAAAATGAAAAAGGCAGAGTGGCTGGATTGCGAGTGATGTGTCTGTTGACAGGTGCTGGGAGCACTTCACTCATCTTACGCTCCGCATGGGGACCTCTTATTGACTGCAGCCATTACATGAATCCAGCTGTTTTGCTACCACAACGGAACATAATATTTTTTATTTGACCCCAAATAGTTGTAGCAATGTAGCAACCAGAATATGTACTTTTCATGCTTCCAAAGTGGGTCTTTTTACAAGAAGCTTTTTTACTCCTAAATAGTGTTCTTTCACTTACTCATTCAAGAGTTACTTCACCCAAAAATCTAAATTAGCCCATTATTTACTCACCCTCAAGGCATCTTAGATGTATATGACTTTTATCTTTCAGACGAATGCAATCAGAGTTATATTTAAAAAATTGTATGGCTCTTCCAAGCTTTATAATGGCAATGGGCGGGTGTTTTTTTTTTTTTTTCAACAGTCCAAAACAAGTAGGATAAAGTTCATCATCCATCCATAATAAAAAAAAATGCCTGATGTGGACATTGATGATCGTCACTCTAGTCAATGCTTGTGTTCAATCAGGCATCAATAGGACCCCTTTAATGCAGTTAACGCAGGGATGAAGCTAGGGTTGACCACCCCATTCACAACCCCTACTTCTGTCTCTTTTTTTCGTGAAAAGGATTGTTTATTTAAATGCAGAACATCTTTACGCCTACATCAAACTGGAAACTTTTCAGATGTGCACTCGAGCTTCGCCTCAGTGTGAGGTGCTAGTCAAAAAAGCACAGAAACGGTACAGGTGACAAGGCAGCTTTAGTTGAAGAGCAGTGAACTGCGGTCAGTTAAGATTGTCAGGCCATATGTCAGTAAAAACTAATTTTCCTGTCCTGTCAGCCGTCATATTGTCCTTGTAGGGCATCCTCTTCAATTGCACACACAAACACGGCGGTGCGCGCTGTAGTCTGTATCGTTTTACCAAGGGCGTAGATTTGCTCTGGACATTGGTGGGGACCTAAGACAACACCCCCTACCCCCCATGCCCCGCATCACATGATAGCAAGGAAAGGCACAGCCAATCAAAATGTTCATATGTGTTTTGGGGGCAGGAGGACTCAAGGAGAGAACGTATCCCTTTCTACGTGTCTAGGTTAATGTTGACAGCGCGATTTTTTTTTTTTTTAAGTGGATTAAATTATTGGTGGGGACATTTCGGGGACAATTATTGGTGGGGACATTTGGGGTCGGAGGATATTGGTGGGGACACATCCCCACCGTCCACCCTAAATCTACGCCCCTGCGTTTTACATTAAAGCTCAAATGAAACTGTTAGCAGTGGCAGGTCTTAAAGTAATAGCAGCTGAATAACCTAATAACCCATTTGCTGTAATGTCTGTTAACAGGGGCGCCATAAGGGGGGTGGAGAGGTTAGGATGATTCGAAGGGCCCGACGATGGGGGGGGGGGGGGATTTCTACCGAATGAATTCAATGAAGGGTGTCCCCCCCGGAACGCAATTTACACAAATAAAATTTCTACCAAGGGGGACCCAAATAATTTGGAATTTGGAAAACCAAAGAATTTATGGCACCTCAAGGATTTTTCTGAAAAAAAGCAGGCAGCTTAAGTGTTTTGGACAAACAAGAGACTATCACTAAACAACAAAACAAAAAACAGCTGTGGGTCATTCAGGTAACAACCCAGTATTAAGAATCAAGGGGATGTAAACTTTTGAACAGGGTAATTTTTATAAATTCAACTATTATTTTCTCTTGTGGTCTATATGTAAACATCTTTTATGTGAAATATCTTATTCAGGTCAGTATTTAATGAACAATAACATGCATTTTGTATGATCCCTCTTATTTTGGTAAAATAATTTACATTTTACAGATTCTGAAAGGGGGATGTAAACTTTTGACCTCAACTGTATTTAAAAACTTTATTGTTAGGTAGGATTAATCAAAATTAATTTCAGAAAAAATGTGTGGTTAATTTTCATTAATCGACTGACAGCACTACCTAATACGTTCTCATAGTGTTAAAAAAGGGACAAGGCCTTTAGTCCTGTTGCACTATAATGTGTTCATTTGGAATCAGTTATATTAAATAATTGTTTATAATAAAAAAATTTGCAAACTTCAATGGGAGCCCACAAGCCTTGAAAAAAACAACAACAAAAGGTTTAAAATTATAAGGAAACATTAAAAAGAAATGTTTTTTACACCTGAAAAAAATTAGTTCTGCCTCAAAATATTTTACTGTGAGTACAAAAATCAGTGTCTTTAATCCACATTTAATCAGGCAAATCAATATATTAAATATTTAATAAACATTATAATTTCACAAAAAAATGAATAAACATTATTATTATTATTATTATAAGAGGTTTTATCTAAATCCACCTTAATTTTAACGTAAGAGCAGGCGTCAGGGTTAGAAATTTGAATGAGGCTTCCGGTGTCAATCACAATTTATTATCATAATCATAGCACAAATAGTGTTACTGTTTAATAAAATGTGTTATTCTCCTAATAGCAGTTAATAAATTGGAAATCCAGCAGATTCAAAGAAAATAACTTACTTCCATGTTGCAAAATAAGATAACTCCTGTAGAAACCTATATCCAAGCACATCTCCACCACCAGCAGAGGGAGATGTTGCAGCTATGATCCCAACAGTCTGCGGAGAATCCACCGCAGAGATTTTTTCTGCATCTTAACAAGAACACATTCTTTGAGCTGAAAACCCTCACACATGCCACACATTCTTCTCATGGTCAATTCAAACCATTTCATTAATCTTGAAAATGAAGAACTACGCAGAGCATCTCAGGGTCATATTTAATATCCAATTTTGTTTTTCTGTTTTTTCTCACTGGCACTCGTTGGTTAGTGCCTGAGTCACTAGATAAAGAGAAAAAGCAAATGCAGACAGCAAAAACATCATGTAGTAGATTTACTCATCCCAGAAAACTTTAAACACAACAAGAACAGCAAAGAGTTTGCGACTTTGATGCAGTGACTTTATTCGGTAATTTGATTCCTGCAAGCTCCTAACTCATGAGATGCTCATAGCTGCATCACGTTGCCTCTGCGTTCAACACGTAATTCCCAAAAGCACATTCAAGGTTTGGAATGAATCCAAACTGCCTGTGAGGCCCTGAGCAAGACAACAGCCATGTACGACTTTACCAGCGTCTGCTGTGGGTCAGCAGCTGGGGTTCGGTTGGTATGGAGACACAACTGACTATCAAGAATCTGCATTAACTGAGCGGAAAAAGAGCAGAGCACGACCCGGGATGGCTTAGGATTAGAAAGTGTTGCCATATACGTAAGCATGGACGTAAATAACACACACACACACACACACACACACACACACTTGAGTTTTTCAAGTCTACAGTATTGCTTTTAACTGAAAAAAATGTTCCCCTTAGGGAAATGTAGGATGCTCGCTGATCCAAGGATAAGTAAATTTAAAAAGCAACATGCCCAAACAAGAAGGAAATGTTGTTTGATGTTATTAGCGTTCAAAGTAATTAGCAGTCTCTCTTTTGAAATGGTCCCAATTATTTTTAATTACATATTCAAAGACGAAAAATAACTGTTTTTCTATATACTCATGTTGTAAGACACCAAGTGCTCAGGAAACGAGGATAGACGAGAGAAACTGAGACATTGAGTGAAAGGAGACAAAGAAGTAGAGAGAAGGGATGGGGTGAGGGGTGTCCATTTGTCTTCGGACGAGGAGGGAGGTGCCAGATCCTGGGAGGTTTGGATATCCTATTGATGCCCCCAAAAAGCATCCACCATCCAGCCCCCCTTCCACCCTGTTTTTTCTTTATCCCTGGATTCCATCCTTTATTTCTCCCCCTGCTTTCTTATCCTTCCACAATCCTCTCTCACTCGCAGTCCTGAAGGAACACTCGGCTCGGTAAGTAAAACAACACTAAGAGAAACGATAATATGAAACTTTTCGGGTGTTTTTTTAGAATGCAGGTGCGTGAGTGGCATAAAAAGAGGAGAAATGCATCATATCTGTTACTTTTGTCTATGAAGATGACGATGATAGGATGTGATTTGGTGAATCATCCGGCTGTTGTTGAATTGAACTGATGTTCTGTATACATACTCATGCAAATCTATTCAAATTTAAACAGAATTAAATTATAATTATAAAAATAAATTTTAAAAGTGTTTAAATTTGTAATTTAAAAATTGTTTTATTTAATAAGTATATAAATAATTAGATGTATTAATAAATTGTATAAAATTACATCGATTTAAAATTTTAAGACTTAAGTATGTAGTCTGAATCATGTCAATTTTTTTAATAGCACTGAGATACTATTAGAATTTTTATTAATATTTTAGTTTTTATTCTTGGATTTTCATTTAACTGTAGTTATTTTTTATTAGTTTTTTTAATCTAAAATTTATTTAATTTTTATTTTAGTTATTTTAGTACAGTTAAACTAAATAGAATTTAAAATGGGCAAATGGGCTACTATCTGAAATTTAAAAAAGGTTTATATTTTCAAATAGTTTTGGTTTTATTTTGGTTAAGATTTATGTTATTTCAATTCAAGTAACTAATGTGTTTATGGTTTTAGTTTTAGTAAATTATAACTACAATAACCCTGCATCACATATTTTTTTCCTCAGTTTTTGCAGGTGCTGTGATTTCATCTCCATTCTAAGGGTGCAGTGTGTACCCTAAACCAGGGATTTCTTCTATTCTTTAACCTGCATTCACACGGCCATGCGAGGGCGGGGTCTGCTCTTCATCTTTTCCCTCCTCTTCTTCGTCCTGTCATTCACTGAGGCAAAAAAGAAGTCCAAGCAGCCATCAGATGCAGTGACTGGATCAGACAGCACCGTTGTAAATCCCTCATTGGGATCAGGTCAACTGAGCACAAAAGATGGGCACCGCTGCACCTGGGAGACGCTTGAGAGAGGAGCTAACATCCTGCTCCAGGTGAGCTGCACAGCCCCAAGTGAGGAGGGACTCGGACTTCACTACACGTGCCAGTTTGCTGGAAAACCTCAGGAATGCTCCGTCTACAGCACTCAGTCCTCCCAGTACTGGAAACAGGTGGTGAGCAAACTGAAAAAGCGAAAGAATGCTTGCGAGGGAGAGAAAGTCCTAAAAACACGACTATGCAAGAAAGCACCCAGCGCATCCCACATGAAACTCACGGAGAGAAGCGGAGAAGAGACTACCACACACAACAGCAAGAAAATGACTGAAGAGAGCAAACGGAAAACAGAGGCACCTGCGATGAAAGAAAAAGAAGTACAGAAGAAGGAAGAGGAGGTGAAGAAAGAAGAGGATGAGGAGTTTGGAGTCGTGAATGATGGATTCTCAGACATGCAGCCCGCTGTGAGCTACTGCGGAGAGGGATGGCATTCTGTCTGCAACTTCTTTGTCAAGTTTTTTGATGGCTAAAAAAAGAGAAACATCTGCTATTAATGCTTTTTCGGACCCAGTGGAGGATAAGAATGTTGTTGCATGTAAAAAAGACAAGGTATGGTAGCCTGTTTCTGCCACTGAATAAAAAAAAAAAAATTAAAAAGGTAATTGCGACTTCTTATCTCACAATTCTGACTTTTTTTTCTCACAATTGCAAGTTTACATCTCACAATTGTTATATAGACTCACAATTGCAAGTTATAAATTCAGAATTGTGAGATATAAACTCGCAATTCTGAGAAATAAAGGTAGAATTGCACAATTCTGACCTTTATTTCTCAGAATTGCGAGTTTATATCTCAAAATTGTATCTTTTTTCTCCAGTTTTCGCGAGTTAAGTCAGAATTGTGAGATATAAACTCATAATTCTGAGAACATATCAGTCTTTTTTTCCCTCAAAATTGGACTTTTGAGTACGAAAGTCAGAATTGCGAGACACAAATTTGCATTTGTGAGAAAAAAGTTAGAAATGTGAGATACAAACTTGCATTTGTGAGAAAAAAGTTAGAATTGCGAGATCAAAACTCACAATTCTGAGTTTTTTTCTCACAATTACGAGTTTATATCATGCAATTCTGAGAAAAGATCAGAATTGTGAGTATATCTCGCAATTCTGAGAAAAATCTGAATTGTGTTTATATAATCCAATTCTGAAATAAAAGTCAGAATTGTGAGTTTGTATCATCCAATTCTGAGAAAAAAGTCAGAATTGTGTTTATATCATCGAATTCTGAAAAAATGTCAGAACTGTGAGTTTATATCACACAATTCGGAGAAAAAAGTCAGAATTGTGAGTTTGTGTAACGCACTTCTGTGAAAAAAGTCAGAATTGTGAGATAAAAAGTCACAAGAACCTTTTTTTTTTACATTTTTATTCAGTGCAAATACAGGCTTCCATACAAAGATAATGCTGTCAGGTGTCAAAAAAAATGACTTAGAAGTTGTTCACTATCTAGTCTGCACCCTGAAAACATCATGGACAAAAAATCCTGTTGTAAGGAGAAAGACAAATAGAGAAAGTAGTTTTTGTATAATATTTAACAATCACACTAATAACATTAATTCATACGATTTTGATAACAAAGATAAAATGTGCATATTGTAACTAAACCTGATTTAACTTTTTGTAGATATGAATAATTGTATTTTGTATTCCACACATGACCTTTTAAATCATTATAAAAAAATGTTGTATATGATCATTGCCAATAATATTCAAATCAATAAAATTGAATTTAATTAATTAAACATGCATATATTTTTAAAGAAAAATGTTAGATATATGACAGAAAATCATTCCATCCTTCTTCACTTATAGATCGCAGTGCTTCACACAGCTGAATGATAAGATTTAAAGTCCTTCAAGCTCACGCAAGATGAATAAAAGAGCCTTGCACTTTCATGAACTATTTAAATTATGTATATGTATGTATATAGGTGTTTATCATTGAATATGCTATATTCAAACAGCTCCGTTGTGCACTCAACATCATAGTCAGCCATATCAGCTGTCTAAAATGACGGCCACAGAAAATAGAAGAGCTCATACGATAGTTCAAATCGATGAAATGCACTTGAAGAAGAAGAGGAAAATATTGTGGGGAGAAAATGGCTCTTTTGTTCAGGCTTTTCTGTGGTCTCACAACTGCCTACAGCGACACATTTAATAAGCAAGCTGTGCAGCTAAATTGTTGGACAAAGAGGGTAGATTCAGAGTCATCTGTTGAAGGCTTAACTTGCTGCCGAGAACATTCTGAGTCAGCCAAGTAGAGATAGATTACAATATTATGCTCATAGTCACAAATGGATTTTGTCAATAGACTCTGTGGCAGGGTTAATACATCAGATTCATCTTTTCACCTCAGTGCTGGGAGAACGATAATACATAGATGTCCTCAGGAGTGCAGATCTTTTGTATAGTCTATGAGGATAAATAGACTCCTACTGACTTTGCGTTGTTAAATTCAACTCACCTGTAAAAGTGAATTTCATCTGTGCCAAATTGGTATCTGGCATAAACAAGGTCTATAATACATGACGCTCAGAATAACAATTTGAAGTTTGCCATCTTTACTCTTGGGACCAATCACTTTTTAAGATAATTGCCAAAAATGCTATGGATTATGCTTAATATACACTACTAGTCAAAAGTTTTTGAACAGTATGATTTTTAATGTTTTTAAAGAAGTCACTTCTGCTCACCTAGCCTGCATTTATTTGATCCGAAGTACAACAAAAACAGTTAAATTTTGAAATATTTTTAATATTTAAAATATATTTTACATTTTTATTTATTCCTGTGATCAAAGCTACATTTTCAGCATCATTACTAAATTTTCATTTATTATTATTATCAATATTTAAAACAGTTACTCACCTATATAATAATAATAACATCTTTTCAGGATTCTTTGATGATCAGAAAGATCAGCATTTATCTGAAATAAAAAGCTTTTGAAACATTATACACTATACCATTCAAAAGCTTGGAGTCAATATCTTTTTTTAAATACTTTTATTTAGCAAGGATGCTTTAAATTGACCAAATGTAATGATATAGATTTTTGTTTTGGTCAAGAAGCAATTTAAAATGATAAAAATCAGATGACCTGTGATTCAGAGAAGTAGCTATCATTCAATAGTATAAAACACACACAAAAAAATAATTATTAATGTGTGTGACACTGTACAGTGCACCTACAAAATATTAAATCGAGTCATTAAGCAAAATTTTAAAAAGGAATTTTAAAAAGGAATTATTGTTATTCGAATCGAGTGGTTCTGAACTGGCAAAAATCAAAGATTGTGCTCTGAACTAGCTGCAATGAAGTATATTTACCGTCAAGGCCAACACGATAGGCATGTTTAGAGAAAGACTTTTCAGCTATTCTCTTTTCTCACTACACAAATTGCTGTCTCACCAAGAAAATAAATCATATTTCTTTAAAAGAACTAATCACTCTTTTTCTTAGGTATTCGGCGGAGTGCTGCAGATGATGATTGCATGTGTGTTTGTGTTTTTGCCTTGGATTTGTTGGAGATGGATGACTACTGGTAAACAACTATGGGTTGAGCTAATGTGTGAATGGTAAAAAAAACTTTAAATTATAAATAATATTAATCAGCTATTTAGTCTTCAGTAGTGAACAAGCATTATGTAACGTTAGGCCTATGTGAGAAGGATGCTTGAGTCAAGAGCTTTAGTCTCCTATAATCCTCTTTTTACATTCATAGAGCTTTGACTTTGGATTAAACCATGTATTAGCCATGTTTGTTTTGTTAATTTGCTACATGCAGAGAATACACAACACTTTGAGTTAAAGTGCATATTGCAGGTTAAAACAAAATCGAGATAAACATATATTCGTGAATGAAAATACTATACGAACCGTTAATGCACTATTTGAAAATATTTTACAAGACCTAAGGGCACAAATTTAGATGACAAAGTGACGGTTTCCTTGACCGCTCTCAAAAACAACTTTTTTTTCCACACCGCGTCATATGACGTCACGAGAGGGAGTTGTTCGCCAAGCTCTGTTGCTATTCAGTAGGAGCAGTCGTGAGTTAGTGTGTTTTCGGTAGTTCTTTTTAATTTCAATTGATCATGGTCATGGTAAATTATTGTGTTTATGGAGGCTGCACAAACTCCAGCCTGTCAGGACATCGTGTCCACGGGTTTACTTACAATAAAAAGAACGGTGCTATCTTCCGTATATGGGTGCGTTTGTGCGGATGAAGTGACGGGCCTATACTACTGCATCTGCTTCGAAAAACGCGTTCACTTTACACTGGAGGATTATCATCCCGGCGATATGATGCAGTTCAACATGAGATGCTGAAGCAAGAACCAAGTGAGGCTCAGAGCCGGTGCAGTTCCTTCGGTGCACACAGCAGCTTCATCGGGTCCGCTGTCAGCCTGTGGTTCGTCCGAAGCCGTCAGAGATGCAGCTCGACGAAAACGTGAACTGCACCGTAAGTCTTGTTTTTCTTCTCGCAACTTCTCATAAATACCAAATCCGTGAACATATTTATTTAAATAATGAGACAACGAGATGTGTGTAAGTTTTTGTAAAGCACCGTAGCTAGCTTGTAAGCATTAGCAATATCATTTTAAGAACCGTGTAAAAACGGTACCATAGGAGAAGGCATTACTGGTCAGTTATCCTAAGTTTGTTAATATTATAATCATCAAGTCTAGTTACAGCTTGTTCACATTGTTTGCACAGCTAATTTGTAGTTTATTGTCATGTGTTGTGTTTATAGGGTTTTGGGAGACATTGCAAGACATGAGGCTGTGTGAAGATCTGAAGCAGTGGAGCCAGCTGTTATTAACCTTCTCTAATGTCACACATTAGTGTGATACCCACACTGAAAATATTTTTCTTTCAGTAGTATATGTTTTGTACATCTACATGTATATATTAACAGTTGCAATGTTGTGTTTTAAATTGGGTATTAACAGTACTATGAAATAATATTTATGATTTATTGCTGTATAAATTAAACTGAATTGAATTAGCCACAAATGCAGATCTGCTTGATATATATGTTGTAAACTTCATAAAAAATTTATACAGTAAGACAATTTGTGATTGTGATTATTTTTTATTGTTTGTCACCAAAATGTGGCCATTCAAAACCTTTATAAAGTAATCCTTCCTCTGTAAACTGTCTAATAGCTGACACAACACATGCAGGTAAGGGCTTCCTGATGAATACCAGCGCGCTAGTGATGCGCGGGTCGGGGTTTTTTTCAACCCGCGGGTCCCGCAATTATGAAATTATTTGGCCCGCCCCAGCCCGCCCCGCAGTACTGTGTCTATTTTTACAACCCGCCCCGCCCCGCACCCGCGACAATTAAATAGACATACTATGCATTGTAATGCAAATGAAAACCGAAAGTGCTTTTCGCCCTTTAAACTGGCAACAATACTGTACGATTATGAATATGAACCATAAATCAAATCATATTAATAACAAGATAATCAGTGGTGTAACGTTAGTGGTGCCGGAAGAAATGTGGGTAGGCCTATATATGCTTCATTTATGAATATCGGTTTGAACTTTCTATTTGAACGCATTCGTTTACTGGATCCTTGGACTGAAAGGTTTAAAGGTTCACTGGTTTAAGGAAGTTCTGATCATGAAAATCTGCTTCTTTTTATTTGTAAGATATTGTGTTCGTTATTATGTACTGTTTAAAATGACTAGGGTGCAGGACGCAGCGGGCGCAATACATTTCAAAGCAAGCCGGCGCCACAGTCCTGACTACATCATTGCTGTCTTTATTGTGTGTTTTTTAGCGAATATTTACATTCATTCACATATGACTGGATGTGGTTGACTGTCATGATTTTGGCTAATGCAGGATAATGCGCATCAGAGGAGATTTAAATACGCATAGCACCAGGCCAGCAGAGCTGAATGTGAGTTCGCTTGATGCGCTTGTGGCTGGCAGCGGGAGCTGCTTGGCGCTTTCGTGACGTGACGTGTTGATAACCTTATTAAAGGACTTAATAAAATATGAAAATAGATATTCCCAAATATGTAATATAGGCTATAGGGGATTGCACGCAACATACATTGATTTTTTTAAATTTTATTTTGTTTTTAATGACCCGCCCCAACCCGCCCCGCAAATAAAGTGACAGTTTCTTTACCCGCCCCAACCCGACCCGCGGGTTACCCGCGGGGCCCGCGGGTTATGAGACGACCCGCGCATCACTACAGCGCGCACAACTTGACTGTATGCTGTCAATATTAATTGTCTTATACCAATGGCATCAAAAAGTTTTACTTTACATGTATTTATCACCTAAATATAGTCAAACTGTAATTGAGATTAAATTTTACTGTTTATTTGTACGTTTTTTATTTGTAAGTATTTAGCTCAGAGTAATAAATGATCTCTACCATAAACTTACTCATGTCTGCTGGCCTGGAGATGCATTTAAGCTATATGTAGAACCTATTTTGATTTCAGACAGCAAGCCTCAAAGCCTGGGTGCAGAGTCAGAGACAGCACATCAAGTTTGGGGGTATTTCCCATATAAGCATATAATAAAACAAAAAGGTGTTTATCTCTCGCGCGCGCGCGGTAATCAAACCCCGCTATATCACGTAACGTTTGCGTCGGATATTACTGAGTATGACACGCTTGATCAACGATTATTTGTTTGTGTTACTGGTAAGTAGAATCAATACTTTTAGATGACAAATGCTATGATTTTGCCCGATTAGATATCGTCAGCTAACACTGATCTCTCACAGACACTGTTCTCCTCACACCACACCTTAATTTGTCTCCTCTGACCATTGTTCTGTTTAATCCTGGCATGTCCCTGCCCTCTTGGCCACATAGCAGGCTCATATTTGTGTCTGTGGTTCGTCATACAAGTGTAAATAAACATTTTAAATGTTCTCTGCGTCCGAACAGTCATTGCGATCCATTGTTTTCCTATGGTTTACATTGACCGCTCTCCCTCTCGTTACGTCACTACCGGTTTGCCAGTTTTTCAGATGCGGAAGTAAAATTCTCTCACAAAAACGACTCTAGAAGCCTTAATAGCGTATTTTGAAGTATATTTTAAAGAAAATCTGGTTCCTACATTATTTTTCTATACATCAATTCACCGGAGTCTCTAACCTGCAATATGCACTTTAAAAGTTGCCATTAAACTTTCTCCAGGGAGACGAGGGGAGAGGAAAACTCTGTTTGAGTATAACCTAACTAAAAAAGTAGCGGAGCTACTAGCCGTTCCCTTCCGAAGGGAACTCTCACTGCGTCCTCTAGAGGGCGCTTTTGGGGAACGCTGCAGCGTGCCTCGAGTCTGAAGAATGCATAGAAAAACTACATGAAATGGCCGGCGCCAGCGTATGACGTCACCGCGGCGCGTCAGTCGCTGCCGTTGCGTCACTACCGGGCGACCATAACATAAAAGAGGCGCCCGTGCAACACAATACATCTTCGCTGTCTTCAGCTTTCCCGGTTTGGATGTGCATTGGAAGAAACGGTAAGAATCCTTTCTTTAAACTACTATCATGGCAAGCACTAGCAAGTCGTTTAAGCGGTGTGTTCATCCGTGTCCTCGTTATTTGACACCTGATGACACACATGAGCTTTGCGTATTCTGTTTGGGCGAAGAGCACACACGCGATGTCCTTGAGGGGGCATTGTGTGTACATTGTGAGCGCTTCCCTATGAAGAAGCTCCGGTCTCGTCTGTCTCTCTTTCTGAGGAAAGATGAGCATTCACTTGCCCCTCGCGGTTCGGGTCCTGCCGTTGCCGAGGCACGGAGGAAACTGAGCTCGTGGGGCTCGCAAGTGGAACTGGCTGACGAACTTGAGAAGGGTCTCTCTCTCTTGCCAGCCGGAGACGATGACAGGCTCCTAGCTGATGATGATGCGTTATCGCTGACGTCGTCAGATCCAGGAGCAAGTGCTCTTTTGGGTTCCACCCAAGAAGAACAGGAAGTGCTAGAGATGGATGAAGACGCTGAGGCTGAATCCTCTCTACCTTCCTGCCCTGCATATGAAGAGCTGCTGGAGGTTATGGACCGCGCCACGGCCAGGCTCGACCTGCCGTGGAAGCGGGCTAGAAAGATAACGCCGCGGGGTCGCCTCGACGAGCGGTATCTTTCAGGCCATAACCACCCAGCTCCGGTGAGTCTCCCATTCCTTCCCGATCTTCATACTGAGATCGAGAAGGGCTGGAAAAAGCCGTACTCGGCGCGCATTCATAGTTCGTCTATGGCGAACTATGCTAATATCGAGGGATTGCGTGACCACGGCTATGAGAAGATGCCCCCTGTGGAAGAGACGCTAGCCTGCTATCTCTCCACAGGGCGGGCCTCCTCTCTCAAGACTCCCTCTCTGCCTTCTCCGGCCCTGCAATTAACATCCCGGCTGAACGGCAGAGCATATGCAGCAGCAGGTCAGGCGGTGGGTGCACTGCACACCATGGCAGTGCTCCAAGCCTACCAAGCCGATCTGCTGAAAGACCTGGACAACGGTCAGGGTCTTTCCCCTGACCAGGTGGCTGAGCTCCGTCGCACCACGGATCTCGCTCTCCGTGCCACCAAGCAGGCCGCTACCCATATGGGCAGGGCCATGGGGGCTATGGTGGCTACGGAGAGACATCTGTGGTTGAACCTGGCTGATGTCGGGAGGAAAGAGAAGGGCTTTCTTCTCGACGCACCGGTTTCGCCATCTGAGCTTTTCGGTGCCTCCGTCGAGACGGTGGTTGAAAAGTTCAGAGAAGCGAAGACGCGCTCAGCTGCCTTCAAGTCCTTTATCCCTCGAAGGCCCAGGTCTCAGCCCGAACACCACAGGGGTCCTGCGCCGCCTCCTTCTGAGGAACAGAGGCAGGTGCAGAAGGCTAGTGTTGCATCCCGCGCTCCTCCTCCCCCTGCGAGCAGGTCTAGGAGGCGACGCGGATCGAGAGGTGGCAGACAGGAGTTAAGGGAAGTCATCCAAGCGAGACAAAATTCTCGCAGGGGTCAGAGTAATACCTAATAAAACCTCTCCTTCCCTCGGGCCAGTCGGGTCGCCATTTTAATTCCCCTGTCGCCATTTAAGCTTCCTGCACTCCCCGGACCTATGATGTTCTTTGGTGGTTCTACCTGTATAGAACCCTAATTTACTGATGGTCTGGAATCAGGCGGTCTCTGAGGAGAGTCCCGCCTCTTTCTACGAAGCAGGATGCTCTTAAATGGGTGAGTATGATCCGTTTTTTACTTTGAAGGAACTTCATACTGTCTCAGGCCTGTGTTTGTTTTCTCTCTCCACAGAAGAAATACGACGAGTCTACGGCAGACGCCCCCCTCTGATCCTATGGATTAAGGTTACGGCAGTGTTTTGCCCTCTCCACTCCACAGGCTGTGCGGTAAACCAACCCTTACAGCATACATTACACATAGGACCTTGTCCTCTTCAAGGTAAGCTCCCTAAGTCTTTCCTGGGTTTGCCCTTGATATGGTTATGCTGTCCTTTGCAGGCCTAGTGTAGACTTATGCCCTATTGAGACAGGAGCATAACTCCCTAGTTACGCCCCCCTTATGGCTGGATAGGCGTGTTGCCTGCAGGGTTAGGTTGCGTGTTGTATTTTTCCCTCAGAAAAAGGTGGAAACATCTCGACGGAGCACCCCTCCCTTCAAACGGTTGTATGGTGGTGTCCGTCTACACAACACTTGTTCCAGCACTATCAGGCTTCCCCCTTCAGTGGTTAAACGAGCAAAAGGAAATTTTCCTTTCTCCCTAGGTAAGCATCTTAAGATATTTATGGTTAAGATTGCACTAGTATGTTTAACTCTGTTGCAGACGGCCTGCGTGCGAGGATCCGCTTCGTGTCCTCTCCTAAATACGGTTTCCATGGAAACTGAGTGTCTACACCTGTTGAGACAGGCGTTCACTTGAATAGGAGTGCAGCAGACCGGAGTGCTCGCTGCGAACCCGGAGCAGGTTTGGTTGCTCCCTTTTCTGCGGAAAAGGTTCTTATTTGAGCTCCACCTGGTGACATGCTTTCCAGCTGGGGTCTTGATTCTCGGTCCATTTGGTGTGCGCTCCCCTTTCTGAGGAAGGGGTTTTTATGTAAATCTGAGTGCCACTTTGTGACTCTCTTCAAGTCGCCTCATTCTAAGCCTGAGGGCTGAGGCAGCACTTGATGTAGGATCTACACCCAGGCTGACGAATGTCTCCCCTACAGAGGGTTTGAGCATCTTTCGGTGTTTAACACCTTAGAAAGCCGTCACTCTAGGATCGATTCTCGCCCCCCAGGCCTAGTTCCACTTCCCTTTCTGAGGAAAGGTTTACGAAGTGTCTGAACTAGGAAGCTGCCCTTATTCATTCCGGAGCTTCCCAGAAACTTTCAAGGCAAACAGTGCTCCCCTTTCTGAGGAAAGGGTTTGTTAAGGTTAAGAGCTCACGTTCCTCCCTGTGCGCAGGATTGCTGGAACATATCTGAGCTCCCCTAATCCAGGGTTTCCTTCAGAGCAACTTCCCAGGACTGAGTGCTCCCCCTTCTGAGGAATGGGTTTTGTTAAGGTTAAGAGCTCGCGTTCCTCCCTGTGCGCAGGATTGCTGGAACGGACCTGACCTCCCCTAATTCAGGGTTTCCTTCAGAGCAACTTCCTAGGACGGAATGTTTCCTCCCTCCTGAGGGTAGGAATCTACCAGGGACAGACCCTTGAGAGTTATGAATCTGCTACAAGGATGTTGGCGTGCCCCCTTTCCAGGGTTCACTTATAAAAGCACCACTCCTTGGTGGCCAAGTTCTCCTCCCTGTTTCCCAGGGTAGGAGCTTGACCTTCATGCTTCAGGTTTCTACTCTCCAGCCTTTATTCTGGATGTATGCTCCCCTCTATGAAGGGTAACAGTGAGAGCATTCGCTCCTGTTCGGTTGTGCAGCTCCCCTTCTGGGAAGGGTCTTCTATGAGCGCCAACCCACCTTCGTGAGATTGCCAGACCTTCATACAGGTCGCGTGGACCGGGCTGTGCACGCTTCCCCCCTTTTCATTAAGGGTTCCCTAAAAGACAGCAGTGCCCCCTTCTGGAGAAGCGATCCTCCCTGTGGATCAGGGTCAGGATTTTTGTCCTCTACTATCGTCCACCATTTCAGGATGGTCTCAGCTCCATGTTCATCTCTGTTGACAGATAGCTTGCGAGCTTCTGTCCAGGGGAGGGTTAGTGTGGCAATCCCCTCACCATCTGGGTCATACCCTTTCTGTCTCTTCAGACGGCATGGAGCTGATAGTGAAACCCCCTGGGAAAACACTCCCCTTAAATCCGATCATGTCGGTAAGCGTCCCACGCTATGCCTGGGCGTCTTCCAGTTAAAACCACAAGTGTGGTAAGTGCACACACACCTGGGGCACTTCTATAAAATCCACGTGTTGGTAGGTTCCCACCAAGTTTGAGTTCCTCTTTTAAATCCTTTTTGGTATGGGTCACACGCTTTGCCTTGTTCCCATCTATTGAAGTCGGCTTACAACCCCGGTTCCCTGGGTTCGACTCCTTTGATATCTTAGCTGATGTCTGCTGACCATCCACTATTGGGGCGCGCCACTACTAGTGGCCCTTTGAACGGACCCAGGACAGGTTTCTGCCCTCTTATGGGAGCCAGTTCCTGAGGGAACTAGGCCCTATGTTGCGGTAGTTTCTGGTTCTGACAAGTCTAAGTTTCCATCGAAGCTTAGCCGTTTCCCTCAGAAGGAATTACTATAATTCCAAGCCTGAGCTGTGCCCTGGGTTCTACCCAGTCTGTAAGTGGGTAACAGGTCAGGCCTCTGGCCGGGAGGGGTAACGTTTTGACAGCCGTCACCACGTCCTAGTAGGGGCAATTCCTCTCAGAATTGTTGCTTAGTGCTCGCTGGCTTAGCATGCACTCCCCTCAGCATGGCAGTGTTGGTATACCGTTCCCCAAAAGCGCCCTCTAGAGGACGCAGTGAGAGTTCCCTTCGGAAGGGAACGTCTCAGGTTACGTATGTAACCCTAGTTCCCTGAGAATAGGGAACGAGACACTGCGTCCTCTAGGCTTCCTCGCCATGCTTCGGACGGTAAAGCTTCA
>NC_133381.1:18558671-18590277 GCF_049309525.1 Garra rufa
CTCTCTTTCTGAGGAAAGATGAGCATTCACTTGCCCCTCGCGGTTCGGGTCCTGCCGTTGCCGAGGCACGGAGGAAACTGAGCTCGTGGGGCTCGCAAGTGGAACTGGCTGACGAACTTGAGAAGGGTCTCTCTCTCTTGCCAGCCGGAGACGATGACAGGCTCCTAGCTGATGATGATGCGTTATCGCTGACGTCGTCAGATCCAGGAGCAAGTGCTCTTTTGGGTTCCACCCAAGAAGAACAGGAAGTGCTAGAGATGGATGAAGACGCTGAGGCTGAATCCTCTCTACCTTCCTGCCCTGCATATGAAGAGCTGCTGGAGGTTATGGACCGCGCCACGGCCAGGCTCGACCTGCCGTGGAAGCGGGCTAGAAAGATAACGCCGCGGGGTCGCCTCGACGAGCGGTATCTTTCAGGCCATAACCACCCAGCTCCGGTGAGTCTCCCATTCCTTCCCGATCTTCATACTGAGATCGAGAAGGGCTGGAAAAAGCCGTACTCGGCGCGCATTCATAGTTCGTCTATGGCGAACTATGCTAATATCGAGGGATTGCGTGACCACGGCTATGAGAAGATGCCCCCTGTGGAAGAGACGCTAGCCTGCTATCTCTCCACAGGGCGGGCCTCCTCTCTCAAGACTCCCTCTCTGCCTTCTCCGGCCCTGCAATTAACATCCCGGCTGAACGGCAGAGCATATGCAGCAGCAGGTCAGGCGGTGGGTGCACTGCACACCATGGCAGTGCTCCAAGCCTACCAAGCCGATCTGCTGAAAGACCTGGACAACGGTCAGGGTCTTTCCCCTGACCAGGTGGCTGAGCTCCGTCGCACCACGGATCTCGCTCTCCGTGCCACCAAGCAGGCCGCTACCCATATGGGCAGGGCCATGGGGGCTATGGTGGCTACGGAGAGACATCTGTGGTTGAACCTGGCTGATGTCGGGAGGAAAGAGAAGGGCTTTCTTCTCGACGCACCGGTTTCGCCATCTGAGCTTTTCGGTGCCTCCGTCGAGACGGTGGTTGAAAAGTTCAGAGAAGCGAAGACGCGCTCAGCTGCCTTCAAGTCCTTTATCCCTCGAAGGCCCAGGTCTCAGCCCGAACACCACAGGGGTCCTGCGCCGCCTCCTTCTGAGGAACAGAGGCAGGTGCAGAAGGCTAGTGTTGCATCCCGCGCTCCTCCTCCCCCTGCGAGCAGGTCTAGGAGGCGACGCGGATCGAGAGGTGGCAGACAGGAGTTAAGGGAAGTCATCCAAGCGAGACAAAATTCTCGCAGGGGTCAGAGTAATACCTAATAAAACCTCTCCTTCCCTCGGGCCAGTCGGGTCGCCATTTTAATTCCCCTGTCGCCATTTAAGCTTCCTGCACTCCCCGGACCTATGATGTTCTTTGGTGGTTCTACCTGTATAGAACCCTAATTTACTGATGGTCTGGAATCAGGCGGTCTCTGAGGAGAGTCCCGCCTCTTTCTACGAAGCAGGATGCTCTTAAATGGGTGAGTATGATCCGTTTTTTACTTTGAAGGAACTTCATACTGTCTCAGGCCTGTGTTTGTTTTCTCTCTCCACAGAAGAAATACGACGAGTCTACGGCAGACGCCCCCCTCTGATCCTATGGATTAAGGTTACGGCAGTGTTTTGCCCTCTCCACTCCACAGGCTGTGCGGTAAACCAACCCTTACAGCATACATTACACATAGGACCTTGTCCTCTTCAAGGTAAGCTCCCTAAGTCTTTCCTGGGTTTGCCCTTGATATGGTTATGCTGTCCTTTGCAGGCCTAGTGTAGACTTATGCCCTATTGAGACAGGAGCATAACTCCCTAGTTACGCCCCCCTTATGGCTGGATAGGCGTGTTGCCTGCAGGGTTAGGTTGCGTGTTGTATTTTTCCCTCAGAAAAAGGTGGAAACATCTCGACGGAGCACCCCTCCCTTCAAACGGTTGTATGGTGGTGTCCGTCTACACAACACTTGTTCCAGCACTATCAGGCTTCCCCCTTCAGTGGTTAAACGAGCAAAAGGAAATTTTCCTTTCTCCCTAGGTAAGCATCTTAAGATATTTATGGTTAAGATTGCACTAGTATGTTTAACTCTGTTGCAGACGGCCTGCGTGCGAGGATCCGCTTCGTGTCCTCTCCTAAATACGGTTTCCATGGAAACTGAGTGTCTACACCTGTTGAGACAGGCGTTCACTTGAATAGGAGTGCAGCAGACCGGAGTGCTCGCTGCGAACCCGGAGCAGGTTTGGTTGCTCCCTTTTCTGCGGAAAAGGTTCTTATTTGAGCTCCACCTGGTGACATGCTTTCCAGCTGGGGTCTTGATTCTCGGTCCATTTGGTGTGCGCTCCCCTTTCTGAGGAAGGGGTTTTTATGTAAATCTGAGTGCCACTTTGTGACTCTCTTCAAGTCGCCTCATTCTAAGCCTGAGGGCTGAGGCAGCACTTGATGTAGGATCTACACCCAGGCTGACGAATGTCTCCCCTACAGAGGGTTTGAGCATCTTTCGGTGTTTAACACCTTAGAAAGCCGTCACTCTAGGATCGATTCTCGCCCCCCAGGCCTAGTTCCACTTCCCTTTCTGAGGAAAGGTTTACGAAGTGTCTGAACTAGGAAGCTGCCCTTATTCATTCCGGAGCTTCCCAGAAACTTTCAAGGCAAACAGTGCTCCCCTTTCTGAGGAAAGGGTTTGTTAAGGTTAAGAGCTCACGTTCCTCCCTGTGCGCAGGATTGCTGGAACATATCTGAGCTCCCCTAATCCAGGGTTTCCTTCAGAGCAACTTCCCAGGACTGAGTGCTCCCCCTTCTGAGGAATGGGTTTTGTTAAGGTTAAGAGCTCGCGTTCCTCCCTGTGCGCAGGATTGCTGGAACGGACCTGACCTCCCCTAATTCAGGGTTTCCTTCAGAGCAACTTCCTAGGACGGAATGTTTCCTCCCTCCTGAGGGTAGGAATCTACCAGGGACAGACCCTTGAGAGTTATGAATCTGCTACAAGGATGTTGGCGTGCCCCCTTTCCAGGGTTCACTTATAAAAGCACCACTCCTTGGTGGCCAAGTTCTCCTCCCTGTTTCCCAGGGTAGGAGCTTGACCTTCATGCTTCAGGTTTCTACTCTCCAGCCTTTATTCTGGATGTATGCTCCCCTCTATGAAGGGTAACAGTGAGAGCATTCGCTCCTGTTCGGTTGTGCAGCTCCCCTTCTGGGAAGGGTCTTCTATGAGCGCCAACCCACCTTCGTGAGATTGCCAGACCTTCATACAGGTCGCGTGGACCGGGCTGTGCACGCTTCCCCCCTTTTCATTAAGGGTTCCCTAAAAGACAGCAGTGCCCCCTTCTGGAGAAGCGATCCTCCCTGTGGATCAGGGTCAGGATTTTTGTCCTCTACTATCGTCCACCATTTCAGGATGGTCTCAGCTCCATGTTCATCTCTGTTGACAGATAGCTTGCGAGCTTCTGTCCAGGGGAGGGTTAGTGTGGCAATCCCCTCACCATCTGGGTCATACCCTTTCTGTCTCTTCAGACGGCATGGAGCTGATAGTGAAACCCCCTGGGAAAACACTCCCCTTAAATCCGATCATGTCGGTAAGCGTCCCACGCTATGCCTGGGCGTCTTCCAGTTAAAACCACAAGTGTGGTAAGTGCACACACACCTGGGGCACTTCTATAAAATCCACGTGTTGGTAGGTTCCCACCAAGTTTGAGTTCCTCTTTTAAATCCTTTTTGGTATGGGTCACACGCTTTGCCTTGTTCCCATCTATTGAAGTCGGCTTACAACCCCGGTTCCCTGGGTTCGACTCCTTTGATATCTTAGCTGATGTCTGCTGACCATCCACTATTGGGGCGCGCCACTACTAGTGGCCCTTTGAACGGACCCAGGACAGGTTTCTGCCCTCTTATGGGAGCCAGTTCCTGAGGGAACTAGGCCCTATGTTGCGGTAGTTTCTGGTTCTGACAAGTCTAAGTTTCCATCGAAGCTTAGCCGTTTCCCTCAGAAGGAATTACTATAATTCCAAGCCTGAGCTGTGCCCTGGGTTCTACCCAGTCTGTAAGTGGGTAACAGGTCAGGCCTCTGGCCGGGAGGGGTAACGTTTTGACAGCCGTCACCACGTCCTAGTAGGGGCAATTCCTCTCAGAATTGTTGCTTAGTGCTCGCTGGCTTAGCATGCACTCCCCTCAGCATGGCAGTGTTGGTATACCGTTCCCCAAAAGCGCCCTCTAGAGGACGCAGTGAGAGTTCCCTTCGGAAGGGAACGTCTCAGGTTACGTATGTAACCCTAGTTCCCTGAGAATAGGGAACGAGACACTGCGTCCTCTAGGCTTCCTCGCCATGCTTCGGACGGTAAAGCTTCAGACTTTGAAGATGTATTGTGTTGCACGGGCGCCTCTTTTATGTTATGGTCGCCCGGTAGTGACGCAACGGCAGCGACTGACGCGCCGCGGTGACGTCATACGCTGGCGCCGGCCATTTCATGTAGTTTTTCTATGCATTCTTCAGACTCGAGGCACGCTGCAGCGTTCCCCAAAAGCGCCCTCTAGAGGACGCAGTGTCTCGTTCCCTATTCTCAGGGAACTAGGGTTACATACGTAACCTGAGACGTTTTCACACTGCTAGCGATCGGAAGCAGGATTAATGCGCTATTGCTATGAGTCCCTGGGGATATGAATGCGGCTTATTTTCGGTAGGTTAACAGTTTTCATAGTAGTGAAGATTTTACAGGAACAATCAAAGTTTTACGACCAATATAGCTGTGTTTTAATAGCCTATCTGAGCAGAAGAAACAAACACGCTTACCTGAACAGTCCTATCTCGAATATTAGCGTCGAAAAGTCATGTTCATTCTAGTGAATCGGTTCTTCTTTTTGAATTCTTTTTTTTTCGAGTCATCCTAATTTATCTGTCTAATGAAGCCTTGGACAATCCGAATCATTTTAGTGACTCGATTCATCTTAAATGGTCCCCCTCTCTCATTTGTGATTTAGGCGTTGAAAAGTACGATTCATATCATTGCGTTAAAGGTCCGATTCATTCTGAATCGGTTCGTTCAGAAGATTAATGTAAATGAACAGATTAAAAAAGATTCACTTATTCGAATTCATGTAGGCTAGGATGTACAATTTAGTATGTGAAGTTATGTTTTTCTTGTACTTTATGTGAGTTTAACTGTTCAGTGAGATGGAAGGAGAGATGCATTCATTTTTTCATTAATCAAGGACAGTTAAAAATTATTGAAATTTATTAATTTACTTACTGAGAGCAAATGTCCCTGAGAGCAAGTGTCAGCAGAATTAAACGCAATAAAACAAGGCTGCCGGTTTTATGCCCATTATCTCAGAAACCAGACCATTTAGGCTACTTCAAAATGAGAAAATACATAAAATATACATAGTGACTTTTTGTTCTTTGAGTTAGCTAATACAGTTGAAGTCAAAAGTTTACATACACCTTGCAGAATCTGCAAAATGTTAATTAGGCCTATTTTACAAAAATAAGAGGTATAATACAAAATGCATGTTATTTTTTATTTAGTACTGACCTGAATAAGAGATTTTACATAAACAAATTGTACCAATGTTTTTTTTTTTTTGCTTGTTTATTTGTTTGTTTTGTTTTTGTTTAGTGATAATTGTTTATGAGTCCCTTGTTTATCCTGAACAGCTAAACTGCCAACTGTTCTTCAGAAAAAATATTCAGGTCTCACAATTTATTTGGTTTTTCAGCATTTTTGTGTATTTGAGCCCTTTCCAACAATGACTGTATGATTTTGAGATTCATCTTTTCACACTGAGGACAACTGAGGAACTCATATGCAACTATTACTGAAGGTTCAAACACTTACTGATGCCTAAGAAGGAAAAACAATGCATTAAGAGCCAGGGGTGTAAACTTTTGAACAGAATGAAAATGTGTAATTTTTTCTTATTTTGCCTAAATGTCATACTTTTTTCATTTAGTACTGCCCCTCAGAAGCTACAGAAGATATTTACATGTTTCCCAGAAGACATAATAAGCTACATTTACCTTTAACTTTCACATTCAAAAAGTTTTCACCGCCTGGCTCTTAATGCCTTATGTTTTCTTTTGGAGCATCAGTGAGTGTTTGAACCTTCAGTAATAGTTGCATATGAGTCCCTCAGTTGTCCTCAATGTGATGGATCTCAAAATCACACAGTCATTGTTGAAAAGTGTTAAAAAAAAATTTGGAAGACCAAAGAATTTGTGGAACCTGAAGGATTTTTTTGAAGAACAGCAGGCAGTTTGACTGTTCAGGACAAACAAGGGACTCGTGAACAACTATCACTAAACAAACAAACAAACAAAAAAACAGCTGTGAATTATTCAGGTAACAACACAGTATTAAGAATCAAGTATGTAAACTTTTGAAAAGGGTCTTTTTATAAATTCAACTATTATTTTCTCCTGTGGACTATATGTAAATTTTATATGATCCCTCTTATTTTGGTAAAATAATTAGCATTTTGCAGATTCTGCAAGGTAATGTAAACTGTAATGTAATGTAAATGTAAACTTATGACTTCAACTGTTAGAAAGGCCGGGTTAATGCGCAGTTTGACTCCAAAACATCAACTGTATTTCTAAGCAAATTCCATAAATTATGCTCTCAGCACTTAAATGTATATTTAAGAGATCTTAAATGCTTAGTAAAATTACAGTGTTTTCAAATCTTAGACACTTAAGTGGTTGTATGTGTCTTTTACAGACAGTGAACTATTGTCCATTACATGCTGTGTTTGTAGACAGAATCTCAATGAGCTGCACATCTTCAGCCCAGTCTATCAAACAAATACACACTCAAACACACACTCTCGCTTCCTTACACAGACACATCACTTACTAAACAGACTGGCTCTTAGTCTGTGCACATAAATCAAGTGTTTAAAACAGGCATTCAGCCAGATGCCCCATTTAAGGCCCCCTTTCCCATCCCTATCTACAGGGAAACAACACCAGCCTCCCTAAAACCCAATTGGGACCCCTGAGAATCACACAAAGGGGCTCAAGACGCTTCCCACATCGAAACAGTTTTGTACAAAGTGGAGAAGTGACCCATTCGGACACCCTTGCAATGTTCTATTCTCCAACCTGGCCTTCTGCCACATTCACCCTCTTGAGCCTTACACCTATCCAATGGAAAACCGCAAAGACTGACACAAGACACAGAAAATTAGTTCTGACATAGCAGAGGTTGGTAGCTGTGCCATGTGGAAACACAAGGCTCATGGGTAATTTGGCCAATAAGAAAATAATAAGACACCAGTGACTGTTTGTGAAGTGTTAATTTGTTCACGGTATCAGAATTTCTGCTGCCTCATGGAGTTCCGCTTTAAATAAGCAGAGAAAAAACTTCACAAAGATTAAAACACACAAGTTTTTTTGCACGCTCGGCAACTTGTCAGTCCGCATCTTGGCACACGTCACCAAATTGCTTCATTAGTGGAAGCAGCGAGGTTATTTTTAAAGATGATTTATGGAAACAGATTAAGCAGCCAACCCCAGGTCTTACAGTAATATAATGAAAACCTGTATTCACTAACAACTGCAACACACACTTGTACAGAAGGGCTGGTCGAGTGTGATTCAATGCCTGTGAGCTCTGATCAGCACAACAGCGCCCCCTGCTGGATGAGAGATATTAATGCAGATCTCCAAGCCTGCTGTTACTGGGACAGTCAACCTGTTACCAAGCTAGCAAAATATTAAAGGGGGGAAAAAAAGAAAAGAAAAAAACCTCATTACTTTATTGAAAAACAAAGCATATTTATCTAGATTGTAATTATTTAATTAATAATTAAATGATTAATTCAATAAATCAGTTATTAATTCATTGCATTTATTATATTGTATACATATAATTGAGGATCATTTCAGCTTATGTTCAGGTCATTAAACTGTATTTGTAAAAATTTATTCCTGCAACCTCCAAACCAAAAATGAGACATTTACATCTATGCAATGTAATCACTGCTGAACTTGTGTTCAGTGGTAGGTATAAGTGTATTACAGCTATTCATGATACATGCATTTGCATTTTTCTGTATCAAAGTGTAGTTGCAACATGTCAAATAACCATCTATGCCAGGCTTTTCTTTTTTTTTAGATGGTTAATGTGGTGCATTGACCCAAACCTAAGTAGTCAGGAAAGCATCTGGCTTACTGATTGGCTAAATTGAGTCATGTGTTTGGAAATCTGGCTGACACAAGACGGTCCCATGAAATAGTCTGTCTGTGCTTAAGGGTGTTGAAATACACATTAAAATGCTATATGACTTAACAGAGATATGTAGACATATCTACAGCTGAAGTCAAAGATTTACATACACCTTGCAGAATCTGCAAAATGTTAATAATTTTACCAAAATAAGACAGATCATAATAAATGCATGTTATTTTTTTATTTAGGACTGACTTGAATATGATATATTTTACATAAAAGACATTTACATATAGTCCACTAGAGAAAATTATAGTTGAATTAAAAAAATAACCCTGTTCAAAAGTTTACATACCCTTGATTCCCTATACTGTGTTGTTACCTAAATAATCCACAGCTTTTTTGTGTGTGTTTTTTATAGTTGTTAATGACTCCCTTGTTTGTCCTCAAAAATTAAACTGCCTGGTGTTCTTCAGAAAAAAAAAATCCTTCAGGTCTCACAATTTCTTTGGTTTTTCAGCATTTTTGTGTATTTGAATCCTTTCCAACAATTGCTGTATGATTTTGAGATCCATCTTTTCACATTGAGGACAACTGAGGGACTCATATGTAACTATTGAAGGTTCACTGATGCATTAAGAGAGGGTGAAAACTTTTTGAATCTGAAGATCAAGGTTAATTTATTTTGTTGTTTGGGGTAAGTATCTTCTGTAGCTTCTGAGGGCTATTACTAATTTAAAAAAAAAAGATATTTAGACAAAATTAGAAAAATTTACACATTCTCATTCTGTTCAAAAGTTTACACCCCTGGCTCTTAATGCATTGTTTTCCCTTCTACAGCATCAGTGAGCGTTTGAACCTTCTGTAGTTGCATATGAGTCCCTCAGTTGTCCTCAATGTGAAAGAATGGATCTCAAAATCATACAGTCATTGTTGGAAAGGGTTGAAATACACAAAAATGCTGAGAACCCCCCCCCCCCCCCCCCCCAAAAAAAAAATCTGTGGAACCTGAAGAATTTTTTTTCTGAAGAACAGTGCAGTTCAGTACCAACAGGGGACTCATGAACAAATATCACCAAAATAAAAAAAAAGAAAAACAGCTCTGGATCATTCAGGTATCAACACAGTATTACAGTTTTTCTCAATTGCTTAAACACATTTCTTGAAATTATGCCTCTTATTTGCGAAACTCTAAACACAAATCCACAACTCCTAACTCATTTCCCCAAACTTCCTATATTGAGGTCAAAATGAAGCTCTCCACTCAAAACAATTCAATCTTGCTGAAAAACCAAACTTTGCTTTCAGACATGACACACAAATCCTCAAAAACAAACACACTACAATACAGTTTTACACACTGATGAGATAAATTCAAAACAATACTACAAAAACAATACAAATAAAGAACTTTTCACATGATGAACACAACAAATCTATTCCTTTGCAAGTGTTTTATTCCTTAATTTAATGTACTGTAGAGTACAGTACAAAACAGCAAAAAACAACAAAATAATTATTCTGCCCAGCATCCTGTCTTTGGTCTGGGACAGGCCAAAGAACCTCTTCAGCATCACAGGCTAAATTAGCCCTGGCCAGGCAGCAGGGGTCAAATCCTCTTGCATGCCTGATCCAACCCTGGCACTCATCAACTAAAATATATGAGACTGCTTGTCTTCTTGCCCTTGCTCTTCCTCTGTCTTTTCCATGTTGTTGTCGTCATCGTCCTCCTTCTCCTCCTCCTCTTCCTCTTTCACCTCCTACTCTTCCTCTTCAAAATTACACATTACTGTATGTGGGATATTGATTGAAAAAGACTGGATAGGATTCACAGTTACACTTGTACTAGTGGTCTGACAAAAACTAAAAAAATAAAATAAAAGCACACAACGTCATTGTGAAACAGAAAAAAAAAGAAATATGGGCATAAAGGTGAAAATAAAAATAAGAAAGTCCACTGTCAGAATTTGTAACTCCTGTGTTGTCCTCTGTCTATATGCTTTCCAATGGAAGGTTCATGAGATGTACCTTTGATCTATTTCAGAGAACTGCTTACTGTAATCATTGGTTGATCTATATTATCTTCATTAGTGAAAGTCAAGATTCACTTGAATAATTCATGGCAAATTTACAAAAAGTCTAATAGAAATGTGTAGAATATATGATTGACAGTTTAGGACAACTAGATCAAAAATTTTGCATTTAGGTATTACTTATACGATGAGCTAATGACTTGATGTTTTGAGGGGTAAGACTATTGCACAGAGAACTACAGTATATAATACATTTTGAGCAACATGACAATAGCAACTGAAACTGCACAAATGTATATTTCATTTCTGATCTGAGAAATGCACCAAAGTGACTGAGAAAAACTTTTATCCTTTTATCTCCATCGAAGGTTCTGATTGGTGTGTGCTAAATTTTGACTCCTAGTGTTTCCAGTTGGGTAATTGTGTGCTAATTGAGCTCAAACTTCGCAGACTTGAGTGAACAATATTGAATGCTTGTGCTTTCTAAATGACCTCATGGTGTAAGCACTGAGAAATGTAGGGATTTGTGTGTAGAGTTTTGAAGTAACAGTTCACCAAATATAATGCATGTGTCAAAGCAGGGAATAGTGTTTATAGTTTAGGGAAATGGGTGTGCTTTTTCAAAAATGGCGTTATAGTTTTGAAATTTTAGTTCAAAAGACTGGTTATAGTGTTTTAGCAATTGAGAAAAACTGTAAGATCAAGCGTATGTAAACTTTTGAACAAGGTAAATCAATCAATCAATCTATCAATCTATCTATCTATCTATCTATCTATCTATCTATCTATCTATCTATCTATCTATCTATCTATCTATCTATCTATCTATCTATCTATCTATCTATCTATCGCGAGTAAGGCAGGTGTCCATTAGATGTAGCCTTAAGTTTACAATGAATATTTTCTATATAGTGTCCACTAGATGTCTCTCTCCACCTTTGCATATTCCAGTTGGCAACAATTGCACCGAATACGACATTGAAATTTTGTGACACAGCCAAGCACTTATTTTATTTCAGGCTTGTGTGCCATAGTGGGGTTTGGCAGCATGACATAGCGCTTATTATGCAATTGTAAGGCTATAGCCTAAGCATATGCTTATGCCACAGAAGCAACAATGTTTATGGATGAGATAAATCCTTGCAGATGTTTTTCTACCACAAATGCCCCGAAAATGTCTATGTTTAAGTTAAACTGTGTAATTAAATGCATTTTGCAGTCAAGTGGTGTTAAAGCAAGTAACTTTTCCCTCAACGCTCCCTCTACAGGTTGGAAGCGGAATTGTCAACACTAAAGAGTTTTTTTTTTACCTTATAATAATGTTTCCGAACTCGTGTCAGTGGTTCATCAACTCATAACAGGGTGAAACGGCACTTTCGTATTCGCTTTGCGACCCTCTGTCGGCCATAACAGCACTATGTAAGTTTGGGTCGTCGGGTCGCGGTTTTGTAGTTCAAATGAGACTACAAATGCGACTTGCTTTACGGCAGGCTTCACAAAAGGTTTTCATACTTTTGTAAAGTCATACGACATACTCTACCTTGTCACTGGACATCGTTATTTCCAATGCCGGTCCTGGATAGCCTCCAAACAAATAACGTGCATGTGACGCGACGGTAGGCTGAATTATTTACGACAGCGGTAATGGACAATTCCGCATCCAACCTGTAGAGGGAGCGTTGAGGGAAAAGTTAGTGTTGCTTTAAAGGTATAGCCTACGTGACATGAGGATATCAACAGACCACCGCACTCATACTTTTACATTCGTGCATTAAGCATACTTAATTTTGTACATTTTAATGTTATTCCATTGTAATGAAAAATATATGAGATAGGAATTGAAATTATACTGAAACGCTATGCTTTTCTCCGAGAAACGTTCGCAAAGTTACTTTTCGTTCGCTAGCAAAACGTTTCATTTGATCACAAAACTTTTGCCTTCCCCCACAGTTTCACTGGCAAACGCCAGTCTCCCTGGTGGCGGAGGCAAAGGTTTTCTTTTTTTCTGTCACCATGTTTCTCCATACCATGTTCCTTCAAAAATAAACACATGGTATTGGTATTGCTGCCTTTCGAGTGAGAAAGACAGGTCTTAGATGTTATATTTGCACGTTTGCTAGGTTTCGTACCTCACTGGGCTGATAACGTCTAATCACCAAATGCATACAGTCGAAACGGCTTTAACATTTGCACATCAATAAGAAAGGTGCTAAGGTATTGATCACTGAGGTGAGCATTTGGCCATGCGCATCAATCAATCAGAGTATGTCATCACGTAATCGTTAATCAAATAGTGACCACTAAATGGTGATAAAATCACGCAACTATGAGAGAAATAGCAAAGAGACTGACTGAGAGAATTTTTTTTTACTACAGCTTGCATGAAGGACTTTGAAGTTGGCGTGCTTGAAAAACCAGATTATTCCAACATGCGCCACAGTATGGAATGAGGCCAAAGAAGAGCCATTTGGACTTTTGGACCATGGTAACCACACCAGGCACTGCTGGGTTTTAATGGTAGTGTTATATACATCTGCATACATTGTAAGTGTCAGTGCTGAGTTTAGATTCATGATTTACTGCAACCCACAGAAAATAAACATTAACTTTATCCATGACCTACATTCACAGGGCAAACAACCACGCTCGATAGATTAAAGATTACCCTACTGTGTCACCTCCAGCTGAATAAGGATAGCCTAACATTTACAAGTCTTGAAATAAAAGAGAATATCAACTACAGCCATTATTACTACACCCAAGATGATGTCAGTTTAACAAAACCACGGTAATTGTCAGTAAATAATCACACGCGAGTGCTATATCATTTGCACCGGCAGGGGTCCAACAGCTACTAAATCTATTCAAGTAATGATTGGTCGACACAAAAATATGCGGCTCGGCTGCTGGTTGGGGAGTGGAATATGCAAATAAGCGGCATGAAGCTTTATTAAGGGACTCGCCGTGTGTGCAGCGTGGAGTAGGTGTGTCAGCAGGGCACAGAGAAGAGGCTACGGGTCTGAGGGTGAACTCCTGAATATATTACCCTAAAATCAACGCTCTGGAATTGCTTACAAATCCTGTCTCTCCTGCAATGAGCTTTGCTCAAGAGACCACTTTAAACTGAAGCACTTTCTCCATGAGTTCCACAAGGTAAGAATGTGTTGTAAATCAATACGTTTTAAATACGTGTTTTCTTGTGTCTCTAGTACAGTTAACGTTTTTTTTTTAAAACAATAACTAACTTTTTTGTCATTGTTATGCTATATAATTTTAAATTCGTTTAATGTAAATCCAGATTTAAGTAATAATGACCATATGTGACCCAGCACCACAAAACCAGTCATAAGGGTCTTTTTTTTAATTGAGATTTATAAATCAGCTTTCATATTGATGTATGGTTTGTTAGGATAGGACAATTTTGTCTGAGATACAACTATTTGAAAATCTAGAATATGAATATTGAGAAAATCACCTTTAAATTGGTTGTCCAATTTAAGTTCTTAGCAATGCATATTACTAATCAAAAATTAAGTTTAGATGTATTTACGGTAGGAAATTTAAAAAATATCCTCATGGAACATGATCTTTACTTAATATCCGAATGATTTTTGGCATACAAGACAAATCAATTATTTTGACCCATACAATGTATTGTTGGCTATTGCTACAAATAAACCTGCACTACTTATGACTCCTTTTGTCATCCAGGGTCACATATTTATTAGGGATGCACGATATGAAAAATTCTAACCGATACCGATAGCCGTTAATTAAGTCCTCCTTTTGGCCGATACCGATACCGATACCGATAACCAATACATTCATATTTTTATATGATAATTTTGTGCACACAGGAGAATACAAAATCTAAGATAAACTAATGAAATTTATATTATATATCTGGGTCTAACAATCATAGTAAACAGTCCTGACTCTTCAAAAATGTTTTTATTTTTTTGTGTAAGGCACTACAATTCTAAATAAAATAAAATGCTTTGACATTTTGTCAACCTGGAAAAAATGAAAAGTGCATCATGGAGTAAAGTCAGATGTCCAAATGTCTGTGGTAAAGCTTATGTGTAGTCCATTCTTATTGATCATATTATGAATGTGTGCAGCAGCCAAATCGTACAAGGCGGGGAATAAAACATCAGAATCGAGATAAAAACATCTCAACTTTTCAGAATGCTGCAAGCGCAACGCAGGTCATGTGACATGAACCAACCAATCAGCTTCATCCTTTCCCTTAATAACACTGAAAGCACTGGCAAGGTGGAGAAATAGCTTATCAAAGCTGTACAGGAATAAACATTTTTAAATAAATTTGATAACAGCTACTGCAAGCGATTTTTAATGCTGAAAATCTATTTATTCTTTGCTGAAACTACCGCGTCTTTATGGAGAGCGCATGCCATGGCTGCTTAGCAACGGCAGACGCCACTGCAGCTCAAACTACAGAGCGGTTTGGCAAAGACTTTGGGTTTGGAACGAAAGAGAAGGCGGCGCTTCAGCGTTTTCCACGCGTTTTTAGGCGCGACATGTGAACGGCCCCTAAAACAGATTCACCGCGATGACGACCTCTGAAGTGAGATATAAGATTGTTAAAACTTAACGGCTTTTTACCTCCTCTCGGAATCCTTGCTAAACATGTGTTGCAAATAGCAGTAGCATTGTCCTCCTCTGTCACCGTGAAAAACTTCCAGACCTGCGAAGGCGATGATAACGACACAGATGATGACGTATTAAACGCGACAAAGGCCGAGAGTCACTGCAGTTCACAGCTGCAGTCACTCGCACTCGGAAAGCAGATGAATCTCAGATAAACCAGACTGATTGATTGATTTACCAGCAAGAGTACTTTATCGGATCGGGTTTCATTTATTTATCGGAGCAATAAAAATGAAGTCATTTTTACCCATATCGGTCGATAATTTATCTGTCCGATAAATATCGTGCATCCCTAATATTTATAATTTTATTACGAATCATTCTAACAAAAAGTGTTCAAAAGTTAAATTGTTGCTATGGTTGCTTGCCTGGCCAAAGCAATTTGCCAGTTCGCAAATTTGTAACTTGTACTTGTAACTTTTGTGGTTACTGAAATGTTTGAAACCATAGCACATATATTTATGTGCTACAGCCTTGTTTTGACTTCCTGTGGGGGGTTCAAGAACCGCTGTCACAATCATTTGTCATTTCCACTCATGTTTAAGTTGCATTGTGTTGTTTCATAAAGACAGATTGCTTTCCGTTTTACACCAGAGTCTTGTACTCACAAATCTGGGTTGTCTTTTCTCTATATGTGTTTAGAGTTCTTCACCTCCTCAGTCCCCCAATGCCGGGTCCAGTTATGCCCGTGGACGTGGCTGTGCAGCTGTACATCACCCATTCCCCCCCACTGCGCAGCTTCCTGAGCTCTTATGAAGACTACAGGAAACGCAACCTGGTCAACACCTGCTACAAACCCTTGCGGCCCTGTCTGAGCTCCAGAGCCCACCTGGAGCCCCCCCGTCTGGGCTGGCAAACCCCAACATCTAAAGCCAAGAAGAAGGTTGTGTTTGCCGACTCAAAGGGCATGTCATTAACCGCGGTGCATGTCTTCTCAACTTTCGACAACAGAGAACCTGCTACATCCGCACTGCAGTTTGACCTGGAGGATCTAGACAACATCACAGCCACTCTGCATATCAACTCGGTCCAGAGCAGAATTCTAGACTTTCCACAACCAGCGGCAGATTATCTAGATTTCCGTAGCCGGTTGTTGAAAAACTTCATTTGTTTGGAGAACTGCACCCTTCAGGAGCGGGCCCTCACCGGTACCATCAAAGTACGCAATCTGGCCTACGAGAAGACGGTTCACGTGCGAATCACTTTCGACACTTGGAAGAGCTTCCAGGATGTGGAATGCACGTTTATGAATGACGTCTATGGTTGTCAGGATACAGACACATTCTCATTTGCAATTGAACTGCCTGGGTATGTGCCTCCTCAGAATAAGGTCGAATTTTGCATTAGCTACAGAACTGGAGAGCAGACCTTCTGGGACAACAACGATGGTAGAAACTATGGACTGGTTTCAACGTCTTGGCAACAAAACAATACATGGAATTCCGCAAACCAGGAAAAGAAATCAAATGAATCCAAGAAGTTAGGCAGGAAAACACAAGACAAGGGAGTTTATAATTGTAAAAATCCGGTCCAATCCAATGGCATTTTTCCAAACTGGCAAAATTGGGGGCACATAGCAACCAGTGTCCCCTATTGGTGACTTCAGCTCACAGAAATAACTAGCCAAATGCGTTGAAAGGTTTTAACAACAATATTTCTCCTGATATGACAACAGAGAAGATTAACCTTCTCCTAAAAGCTCTTAATATGATTTACCTGCTGATTACTTTACAGTACAGTAGACCTAGAGCAGCTGTCTATTAGCAGATTCAAGAGGGAACAGAGTCTGGTTGAAATGCTCACATAGAGTGAACCTTGTTTCTTCAGATGGAACATTTTGCTGTAGCAATATTGCAATACAGCATATTTTATTCTTTTGTTAAGTAAAACGTGCGATGCCCCATTTCCTGAAGAGCCGGACGTCTGTAAACAAGACCACTAGGGGGTCTGGAGTAAACACTTTGTAACATCTTATTGGTTTGTTGTACAAAATGTGCCTTTGTCTTAAGCGTGCCAAGAGATTTTTTTGATAAACTGCTGCCATTGTGTGCCACTGCAGACTGTGCACTATAAAAAATGATACCATGTGAAAATCAAGTCTGATGATTTGAAGAGAACATATCTAAAGCCAGATGATTATTTCAAGTTGAAGATTCTATTATGGAAGAGATAAACAGTTGGTATGCAACCAGTGAGATTGTCCTTCATATTGAAGGGGTAACCTTTACTGGTTACAAATTTAAGAAGGAAAATATAACAAAATATGAATAGTTATCATATTTAATTTGTACTCCATGAATAAATCAGCCTCGGAAATAATTTGGTTTTGATCATTTTGCTTATCAAGATTTTTATCTGCAAAATGCACATGCATTTAAGTGTCTCTTTTTTATTCATGTTTGTGTTGGATGTGTTAGAAATTTAATGTGCTTAATTTAATGCAACTGAATGCAAGCTAAATGGCTTGATCATGGATTCTGTGCCTTAGGATCTGCTCATTGTGTATTTTTCATTTGTTTCAAGTGCAATTCAGTGAATATGAGTGGAATTGGTTGTGATGTCGTGTTCGAATCAGATGTGAAGATAAGAATGGCTGTATTTTATTAAGAAAGAATGGTCTTGGTAAACGATTGGTGTAATTTTTCTAAAATAAAAGAAATGAAATTTCACATTTTCAGATTCTGTTTCTTAATAACTCTAGTCAGAGTAATTGAGAATATGTCTGATCTGCCAAAGTGTTCTATTAGTAGCAATTATCATAAAACACATTAGGACAAAAACAACACAAGTGATATTAGGAACTGATTTTCTTTTACTCTTGTAGAGCTAAAAGAAAATTGAGTGCTACATTGACTAGTATTCAAGTTCTCAAGCACCTGAAAAAAACCTGGCACCTGGGCTTTATGAATATATCCATGTAAATCAAGGCTTATGAATTGCTTTTATCTGCATATAAAGCTGTCTTTAAAATCATAAAGCAGTTTCATTTTGAATCAGCCAGGGGTTCAATGTTAGCTCATGGTCTTCTCCACTTAATGAGGAATGCAGAGAATGTGGAGAGCAAGGCTACATTTTCCACTTTACCTTTCTGAACATTTTAAAAGCACTCACACACATCTATGAAACAACTCTTTAACACAGAGAAATTGGAAGCAGATTTAAACACAAGACCTCTGATAACCCTGGATATGAACACCACCCTCTGCCTGACCATGTACTGAACATACAGTTCAAAAATACCTAGCCTCTTGCCAAGCCTATTTTGGCCAGTCACTATTTATTCAACCAGTGAACAGAGGAACATCATGTTGATAGTAGAGGTTCTTTCAGTTTGTTCCAATATCAGTTGCAGTGTACACACAGTGAGAAGCGTAAATAGCCAGTTATAAATATAAAAAAGCCTAAAAGTAGCACTGTATGATATAAGAAAGATACAAGGAACACAACATGCCTCTGTAGGGCAATAGAATTGGGCTAATAGAAAAACTCCACAACTTCAAGACTTTCAAAAAGAGGAACAAAAGGGTTCATTATCATTTTGCTAATTATTTTGGAAAAATCTTTATTTTATGACTACACTACTAGTCAAAAGTTTTTGAACAGTAAGATTTTTAATGTTTTTTAAAGTATCTTCTGCTCACCAAGCCTGCAGTCCCTAGTAAAAAAAGTAATAGATTAAATTTTATTTCATAAAAGTTTTGTTCAAGTCTATTAACATATTTACTGACATATCGCTCAAGACTGATATTAAAATTGTAATTAAACTTTATTTGGAATACTCCTTGTGCACAATGCACATTTCTTAAAATATGTTTTAATCTCACTATTGATGAGCAGTGAATGAACTTTAAATAATATCGGTCTTTAAATGCAAAATATTTAAAGCATACCTAAAGTATAACCGCAATAGTCCCAATTTAGCACAATCAAATATACTTTAGTAAATATTTAGTAGAACTTCAGCACTACTTCCATTAAATTAAAGTGCATTAAGTACAAAATTAGTTGTTCTAATTTAGCAGACTTTAAATATACCAGTTTAGTAAACTATAAGTACAACTGCAGGGTATTTTTTTTATCAAGTGCATAATATGTAAATGTATGTGTAGTATACTTAGCATGAAATAAATGTATTTTAAATACATTTTAGTATTGTCACACCCCTGTCATTGTCACTTTTGTTTTAGTCCTTAAATGCCCATATTTGGTTTTCCTGTCATTATCGTTGATTCCCATCACCTGTCATTTATTTATTTATATTTATATCTATGAAAGATGGTAAAATGTCACACAGACATTTAAATGTGTGGTATAAGGCACATGTATATCTCTTTGCACAACCACATCCATTCAAATTGCATATCAAATGGCCGGCAAGTATTTTGCACCTCTTATACCTCATTCTTGTGTGCCAACTCTCAACGGAAAACCCAAAGAGAGGCTCAAAGTAGTCATTTTTATGTGTTTGTCTCTGTCAGTTGGACAACATGACCTTAGAAATAGGCTTTAGTGGCTCATGATATTTGAACTGTCAAATACTGTTGGGAAAATGACTCAACTCTTTCCTGTAACAGGCTTGCAGTTGCTTACAAAGATACTAGTTTCTTGTAGAAGGAACATTAATGATTTATGAATCCGTATGTGTACAAAAAAACCTTAAAATTTAGCGTTTCATATTTTTAAACTTAATTGTGAGCTATATAACTTTCATGCAAAGTCTCACCACTACCTCACCCTAGCACTGTAAAAAGTAATACCTAGATCTAAATTATAAAAAGTGAGGCAAGTGGCTGCATTGGATGTTTTAAGTTCAGTCAACTTGCAGCCTTTTTTAAGTATAATAAACACTGTAATATTACTTAATACAAATGCAACAAAAATCAAGTTGACTTAACTAATATTACTAGTATTACTCAGTTAGATAAACCTACTTTTCTTGGTACAGGTAACTTATTTATAGGTTGTTACAAGTAGCCTGAACTCGTTTTAATTAGGTTTAACTTTAACTTGTGAATAAACATTTTAATTGAGTCCTGGCTATAACCTCAGAAAATAAATCTAAATGTCTATATTTTAAGCACTACACTACAGTGATGAACTTTACATAAACAGACTTTGTCAATAACAATTACAAATTAAATTGAAGAAGAAAAAGATGGGAAGATAGATTGAAGACAATAAAATTTATTTAATGTCTTTCACATGTAACAGTGACTACAAAACAGCCAATTATTGTGGCCACACATGTACACAACAGGAAACAAACACTGTATAAGTGCATTTTCATCCTGTAATCTCAAGCGTGTCGGGCTGATGGCACATGCACATTTTCTTGGGTGCCAAGCACAGCATGCACCTCTGTTTCATCATGACTCAAAAAAAAAAATCAAGAGTTTGGTCAGACAATCAGGTAATGAGATAAATATAGCAGACAGGTAGAAGACAGATACAACACAAAGTCAAAATTTTACTTTTGTCGCTAAAGGTGGTGAATACTAGATGGATACTGAGACTAGAGCATGTGACCAGAGCGAAGTCTACCATGACAATGCCATAGAGTGTGGGTACTATACTATCAATATCTACTGTAGCATGACTGTTGTCTTTTTTTCAAAGGATGCATTACATTAAAACAATGCAATTGTCCTTGCCTGTACCTGATTGGTCATCATATTACTGTTCATTAAGCTACAGAATTTAAATCTCTTTAAATCTTTCAAGAGCAAATGTAATTACCCCATATCATTACAATATTAATTTCTTCAGACAAAAAAAATAGACAAGTAGCTTTAAGCTGAATAAATACGTTGTGGACACTGATGAGGTCTTCCCATCTCTGCCCATATACTCAATCAGGCATCTCAGGACCACTTCTCTCCTTTTCTTCACAGAGGCAGATGGATCCTGTCAAAAAGTAAAATTTGATCAACATTCACAGCCTGATGACAGTACAATATAGCACACCTATGTTTTACTTAACTGGGAATAGTTATAGCTGTAATTTTATCTATCTGAAGTTTTTCTTACCTGGATGTGAAGTTTGAAGACCCCAGGTAACAAAAGCACTTGGGTATCTAAAGACCAGGAAAATGCATGTTAGAATAAGGTTAAAAATCAGTGGTAAATGTTATCTTATTTAGGTAGGTTAGACATAGTTTTAAAGTTTTTTAAAATGTGGATCAAATATCTAAAATCAGACTACTAAGCATACATCTTTACAGTCAAATCTGCATCTTTTTTAGTAATGCAAAAGTATATTAACATGACCTCTGATTACAGAATCCTGTCACAAAGCTTACTTTCTCTTATCTGCCCACACAAGTAGTACTAATGTTAACGTGTTTTAGAACTTTTACCTTACCGTTTAATGTAAAATATTAGTATACGTTAACGCTAAATAACGATTAAAAATAGCCTAAAAACACATAGTAGGCATGACTACAGCACTTATTTAATTTCATATTAACAACACGGTCTCAACTGCCGAAGGTTGCCTACAAAACCACTCTACTTAGCACTGTACAGCCAACTTAGGCAAGCTAACCAGTACAATTTGCCAACCTAACTTTAGCTCCCTGGAGTGAGCGATTTTGCGTGACTTTACATCACCAATCATTTCGCTAAATTTGCTCAACTTACCTTGTTAATCAGTGCCTAAAATTCAGATCTGCTGCAGCGAACAAACAGTTGAAGTGCCGAGGACGATGCTGCATCAGCAAAAAAATTTTAAAACATTTAAGTTTTATGAACACACCTGCCACATCGACAGCTGCTCTAATAAATTGAGTATGTCAACTCACTTTTATAACATTTCTTGTACACAACAATCACAAACAATTAACTACCCAAATAAATGGCAATAGTTTTACTTAAAATATATTGTTATATTAAAACTGATATATTTTAAGTAAAGAGGAAGTATATTGATACTTTTTAGTATAAAACAAATAAAATAAACTAGATTACAACTTTTTTAAAGTATATAAAACCTACTTTCTGGGTGTAGCACTTTTTAAAGTGCTGTCTCAGCAATCTATTTTAGTCTCCAAACCTTCAGCCAGAGCAGGTCATTTGCCTTCATTTTTCATGATTCTAAAACTAAAGTTATGCAAACATTAGAGGGCTGAGAGAGAGAGAGAGTTGGTCTAGGGTAGAAGCCATAAACAGGCCTCAGAGATGGCAGTCGAACAGTGCAGCATTCACAATCAGTCAAGAACAAGGGCTCTCTTACTGAGTGAGGAGGGAACTGGAGCAGAGTATGGAGTGGATTTGTCCATACAGCTGTGATTTCCTGCTCTGCAAAGCACTCTGTAACCATAAAAGGCACTGAAAATGTGTTTTTCCCCGGGTGTTGGCTTTACCAACTCAAAGATTTCATTTGCTTTTTTATTTCCTGTGGACGAATTGCAAACATGTGGTTGAGGATGCATATGTTCAGTTTTGCCTGATTCAGGTTTGGTCTATTGAAGCATATATTCTTTTGAGATGTCTTTCATTGTTTCATTGATATCCTGGTATTCTGACAGCAATTTACATAATGTGATATCTGATACCTTTGTACAGCATTATTCTTCTGCTATTTTTAAAAAGGGATATACTGCAGCTGTTGATACCAGTGCCAGCAGTCCATAGAAACCCATGACTCAGATTTTAGACTACTCTCCTTTAAAAACGCAGTCTGAATCTGCATTCGGCCAGACTGTAACAAAGCTTTCATTAATTCTAGTTCAGTGGTGGACACCACCCTGTTTACAGTTTGCTTTTGCCAGTACTTGGTCAATGAGCCATTGTTTGTATCTGGTATGAAGTCACTTGAAAACTGCTCGGTTAGTCTCTGGCAATTTACATCTCATTTTATAAGGTGCTCGGTTTGGAAAATATTATTTATTTTGTTCCATTTAGCTGAGAGAACTGTTTTTTATCGAAACTCCCAATCAGAGTTTGTACACATGTATACTATAACTATGCTTTTAAGCAGAAAATATAGATGAGTCACAATTGAACCTTTGCAAGGAGTTTGATTGACAGGTGATCTGAGCAATAATAATTCTGATTCTGGCATTTTGTGTATTGACATCTTTCCACGTTTGAAACAAGGTACCTTTTGATGTTCATTCATGCTATAACTAGTATAGAGGAAGAGATGATTGGTTCACATGCCACTTGAGCTGGTGCGGCTGCAGCGCGATGGCAGTTTTCTCTTTGCTCCGCAATGTATTTTTCACTGGGTCAATTCTAGTTGTTTATTACAGTGACATCCACACATATGATGCTAACTTACTACTGTTTTGTGTTTTTTTTTCCAGCAACATGCATTGTAGAACAAGAAAAAGAAGAATTTTAGGTTTATAAGTGGACCACACTTTAAGTCCCCATGAAATCAATTTTTTTTTTTTTTTTAACTTTTAGTTTAAATATGTTAGCCTTAAAGAGCAGGTATATATAAAAATGAATTCATTATTAATTCATTAAGCAAAAAATATATTGTAACATAGTTAACCTTCAATGTAAACAGTCTGCAAAGTTGTTAATCAAAAAAGTGCATTATACATTCTCTAATCTTGGCTTTTATCTTCTTTGGCTTCTAATCTTCTTCATTTGGACCAACAAGCATCTCTGAACCACAACCTGTAAGTACGATTGATATGTTATGTGTGAGTGAGTGCTCAAAATATCTATTTTTTTCGCTAATAATTCTCTGTGAACCCACTATTTCCCATGAATGTGTCATTAATCTAGACTGTTTTTGTTCTAATTATTTTGTTTAATAATAAAGAATGTAACTTAGACATATTTGGGTTTACAATCTGTGTTGTTTCATCAGTTAGTCACATTAGCACTCGGCTAACGAATCCACCATTATTGTTTGTGTTTACATAGCAGCTAAACTTTAGCTGTGGGCACAATTTGCTTGCATAAGTGTTAAACAAAATGGTTTTATGTCATTATTTTAAGAACGGATTGGAGCACTATAGTATTGTATTATTTAATGGTGCACCGGGGGTTGCCAGGTTTTCATAATAAAAACCGGCCCAAATTGCTACTCAAAACTAGCCCAATCCGAGGGGGTTCCTCTGTTAAAAATCACGTTCTGCGGTGTAAATTCGCATTCCAGGGGCTAAATACGATGTTATTGGGGTCACTTCAACCCAAAAAGATCAAAAACAACCACAGACTTGGCAACACAGATGGTAGCATTTGCTAACTTGCTCAAGTACTCCTCTCTGTGGCAAACAGACTTGGCCAGCTGACCAATCAGAGCAGAGTGGGCTTATGGAAGGGAGGGATTTACAGACATTATACTTGAAGCAGTTTGAAATCATCGACAAATTACTCTATGTATAAATGTATATTCTGAGAAAATTACAATGTTTTCTGACCTTGATGCATTTAAACCTGTTGTAGGGGACAATATTAGGACACCTTAAAAAAATGGATGACCTGCTCTTTAAAGGTGCCATAGAATGGAAAATTGTATTTACCTTGGCATAGTTGAATAATAACAGTTCTGGACATGGACATGTTGTACCGTGAGTCTTAAACAACATTGTTTCCTCCTTCTTATATAAATCTGGTGTGTGCAAAAGACGCCTGAAAAATAGGCTAATATAACACAGACTATGACTTATATTCCCGATCATTAATAGTCACCCCCCCCCCCCCTTTGTGAAAAAACAAAGCGAGGACAATAGCGAAAATGGCAGATCACGGGAATAAATGTTATGTTCCAGGTTGTGCAGGGGATGTTAAGTGCAGGGATGGGTTGGTGTCTGTGCTCAGAAAGGCAAGGAAAACAAATAAGGTATTCTAATAAAATAAGGCGAGTCACTAAAGGAACACAGTTAGCTTCTTGCTAGAAGTAGCCTGTTACATTGCAGTACATAAGATTTTACTTACCACATAAACATAGTAAGGAGAAATGAATGCATGGATGATGGCGAATGATTTACAGATCCTGAGCATCTAAGCATCTAAACTTGTAAAATGTGTGGTAAGTACTGCTGCTGTAGTATAAAGTTACACAGAGCATGTGCAATTGCAAATCTCAAAAGTAAAAGTAAAATGATTGTGCATTCAAAATGGCATTTCAATGACCCACATATTAAAGGGATGGTTCGGAGTAGATTTGACTTCATTGCTATGCACTCCGAAGCCCATGTAAATACCCCATCCGAAGTTTTTTTTACCTTAGTCAAACATTGAGGGAGATATCAGAGTTTTTCGAATGGCTTGCTACTGACGTACATGGTGCATGTGATGTATCTCGTAAATTCTCGTAAAGTGCAGAAAGAGTCTGCTCCGATCCAGAAACACATTAGCACGGAGCAGATCATATGCGCAAATTGGTGCAGACCCAAAAATGTATCAGACCCATTTGAATTCTACACAGAATGCTATATTTTATAGCAATATGAATAAGATTGTGGATGTCATATGTTTGCAAATGTGGCTTTACTGAGCTCAAAGCCTCAGGCCCACACTGTGATATAAACAAAACGCTATTTGCTATTTAAAAAAGGGGGCGGGGCTGCTTGATATTTCCTGCCGTGTCTTTTTGTTTCAGTTGAAATGATGCCAACACATAGAATAACGCTGCGTGTTTCAAAGCACTTCAGTGGACCTTCAAAATTGTTATTGGCCAATGGGGTGAGCACTAATATAGCTTTATTAGGCTATGTCTACATTAATCCAGATACATTTGAAAAGTAGTTTTCATTTTAAAACGCTCTCTGTCCACACAAGCGTTTCCAAGAATTTTCCAAAAGTTTGTCATCCACACTGAATAGTAGGAAAACATTAAATTCACCTTACTGCGCCAAAAACAAACTGAGATTATACAGATGGAACAAACATAATAAGTTTACATGCAATTTTTTTGGCAGGATTATTTTATTTACGGAAATATCTTATCATTCACTGACGCAAAAGCAGCGGTTGTCATGTTTTGCAGGACAGCAACTGTGAGTAAATTTTCTGTCATGACTTTAGGACACTTTAGCAGTGCGACAGTGAATGACACATAACAGGCACAATTACCGCTATAAACATAGATATCTAAACATGCGTCATCTTTTTCAAAAGCCTGTATTTTTACAGTCCTTACTACAACGCGAAAACGGCATTTTCAAATGTATCCACTTTGGAGAGCGTTTTCAAAAAGCATAATTTTTCTTGACCAAAACGCTGTCTCAGTGTGGACTGAAGGCCAAACGGAGAGAAAAAGATGCGTTTTCAAACGGAAACATATTAATGTGGACAGGGTCCTAATTTTGGCGTGAACAGGCCTTAAGACATCATAAGAATTGCTCTAACCCTGAGTTTTGAAAGTCTGTTAGATTTATGAAATACGTTTCTAAAGTGGAACTTTCTTAATTAAATAATAATTAAATTTTTTAATGAGAATTGAAGTTTCTATAAACCAATGATGGACATAAAATGTAAAAAATATACTTAACATGATCTTGTCTTTGTGAACTGAAACTGATTCAGCAGTGACGAACACTCTTTTTTCTGTGGACTCAAGTAAAGCCAACAGAAATGGAAGCAAGTCTCATCCTAAAGCACTTCAGAGCTGTCTAATATCAGAGTTACGGCTACAGTCACATACACAAACACACACACTTACACAGGGGTAATGGGTTTCTTTCCACTCCCACAAGCGCTTCAGGGTCCTGCAATCTTTCACTGCATTACAACCGTATACATGAACCCACTGAACTTAAGATACAGATGATATATTTAACTGACTTGCACAGTCTGGTTTGACCCAGTGTGTACATACACATGCATATAGCCAGTCAAGCCAAGTCTAAACCTTAACCCTAAATACCCAAAAATCGATATATTGATTTTGTTAGTTCTTATATAAACCATTTTACATTTATAAATGTTATTTTTACTGAGGGGAGGCCCCCACAAACTGTTTATTCTGAGTTTTCTATTTCTCTGAGGGCATTTTCAGTCACTTGGTCAAAGCAAACATAGCAAAACCTGGACACACAGACACAATTCCACTCTTGCAGAAGATAAACAGAGATTGCAAGCTCTCCTGATGCAATGAGCCCGAGACTTGCACATTCTGTTCAAACTTACTAAAGCTCTTAAAATAGCATGATTAAACTCAACACCAGTTCTTTTATTTCTGCTGACTACTAAATATCACACACCTACATAATTTATAAACAATTGTCATATTTCATTTCTAAATAAAATTAAGAAATGATTCTATTCCAAAGCGGTGAGTCTGTATTGTATATATGTATAAATCTCACTATGAATACTTTTTAAGTTTCTTCTTTGAAGCTGGTTGTGAAGATCATCCTCTCAGTGTCACTCACGTGACCGGGACATGTCGTTGTCCACCCTATCTTCACGTCTAAACATCGTGATCACTAGAAGTTCACTTGCTGCCATGGTCATGTGACCAAATATTGCATTGCTTACATGGTGGCTTGTACACATGGTGACAGAAATAGCCGTGTTGTGACATAGATGTGTGTTGGCTGTGTGTCTACGCTCCCTGGGACATGCCTAAATAAAATATGTGATGAGAATTTTGGGTTGGAATTTTGATAATGTTACATGCATTGGTTCAAACAACCAACTGAACACTATGTTTTATTGTATATGTATATGAAGATGCACTTATATGTTTTGTTTATGCTGTGCTTTGGCAATATGCGAGTCACCTTGAACTTACATGCTTAGCAGTATGAATAGCATACCACAAAAATTAACGATTTCAGTAACACATGACATTGTAAAAATGCACTGTTCATAGTCAGCCACGATTCATTTACTTCACATGCACGTGTCCAGTAACGGCGGGTTGCGAGGTAAAGTAAGTAGTATTTGGCTAAGTGGTATTGTGATCTCCACGTGGCAGCTCGCATGAGGCACAATGTGAAACAAAACAGCTTTATTTGCACATTTTCTGAGTGTGTGGCATTTCTCAAAAGTACCATTTCTTATGTATCTGGATTTAATAGAGTAAGAGTGTGTTTTCAGCACCAAGGAAGGGCAATTCACACTTGCAATGTGCCTATGATACAGGATATGAATGCCTGAGCTTCTTCTATTCCTGACTATTCTGAGCCATATCACCTTTAAAAATTGGCAGAGTTCTGCATATATCATAATATATATCTCAAGAGAGATCATATAACAGACACCAATCATTCATGTTCACACGTGAATACAAAAATATGTACTGAGCCAAATTATAGCAATGAAACGTATACATACGAACAGGGTGTCAATGTAAACAGAATGATTGTTCCACAACGACTCTTGGCTAACCTATGACCTAGATATTGACAGAGCAGATGGTGTTCTCTCGACCAGTATTCATAGTAACAGAGGACTTTGAAGCACCATGACTTTCGGGGATAAAGTACAGCTAGATGTGCAAGGAATTGGCAGAACTTGTGTTGTGCATTAGTGCAAGGACAAATTTTTGCTAGGGAGTAAACAGACACAAAAATATTCATCTAAAATGTGACTTTATTTTTCTTAATTGAAACATTATTGCAAATGGTGCCTGATAAACTAATTCCAACTATATTTTTTTGTAAATGTGACTGACAAAACTATGTGTCTTATTTGCTCACATTCAAGCACTTTTTACATTTGTAGCGGCTTGTTTTCAGTTGTCAGGACACTGCAGTTATTTCTGCCTGAGGCCTATAGTCATAATTGGTCATATAATTCATGATAGTAAACATACCAATTAGAACTAACTAGAACTAGAAGAACTAGAATAAAGAAAGTGGTACAGGTTTGGAATAACATGAGTAAATGATCACATTTTTATTTTAGGCTGAACTATCATTACAGTTTTTTACAGACGCTAGGACACATTTCTCAATACTTAGGTCACTTTTGCTGTAATCAGTCTCACAACCTCTATGTTGCTCACAAAAATGACACACAAACTAATAATTTCATTCTAAAGTGTGCTGTCTTTTTAATTTAATTTAATTTAATTTAAAGGGGTCATGACATGTTTTTTATATATATATATATTTTAATATGTTCCTTGCTGTTTACTTATAATGTTTTTTGCACAAAAAAGTGGGAAAACTATTATTTTCAATTGTCATTCTGACCCTCTGTCTAAAATGGCCTGTTTTAGGAGGCGTGTCAGTAATCTGCCACTTTTAATGATTGGCTAACATCATTGCATATTAAACAGTATCAATGCTCTGCCCCCTCACTAATTCATGTGAGTGTTTTGACAACATGATCAAAATAAAACGGTAATTTCCAGACAAAGCAATAAGAAATAGTTTACTTACAGTTTGTGATGCAGCTGCAGTCAGATCTAGTTCCGCTTCATCTTTCAACAAATGTATCTTTGTCAACTCTCCATGACACTGTGCCTCATTTACAAAACAAAAATACTCTGAACAATCCTCTGACATGATTACAGAGGAAAATAAACTATTTACTTGTTCCTTAAGCTACCATCTTTCTGATATCTGTACAAAGCCACGAACAAGCTGCTCAAACTGAGTACGTCAAAACAAACATTCTTTCAATCCGTTTGTCCAATTGACAACAGACTGAAGCACGTGGACTGTATCAGAAAGTGAATGTGCATCTGTATACTGTATCCAGTGTAGACAAGGAAAGGAGGTGAAGTGAGGCCTAGTATGGTGACCCATACTAGGAATTTGTGCTCTGCATTTAACCCATCCAAGTGCACACACACAGTAGTGAACACACACACACACCGTGAACACACACCTGGAGCAGTGGGCAGCCATTGTACAGGGGTACGGGGTATGGTGCCTTGCTCAAGGGACTCACCTCAGTCGTGGTATTGAGGGTGAAGAGAGCGCTGGTAATTCACTCCCCCCACCTTTGGGTTACAAGTCCGACTCTCTAACCATTAGGCCATGGCTGCCCCCAAAATAGTGGCAGTGTTTGTAATTTCTAATTGGCTTTTTGATGCAACGTGATACTCGCAGTGTCAGCCATTAAAACGGCAGTGGGCGGGCCTATGGTGAAAGGATGACTATCCATCAATGTGTTGCACTGGAGACAGTGTTTATGCAAACAACTTTGAACCTTTTCCAACAATGACTGTATGATTTTGAGATCCATCTTCTCACACTGAGGACAACTGAGGGACTCATATGCAACTTGTAACGGAGAGACGTGAGATGGTCAGATACATTTGCGAGCTTTATTGTATCAAGAACAGACATAGTCGAAAACAGGCAAAGGCTTGGGCAATAGCAAACAGATATAACGGAGGCGAGACACAAGAGTAATCCAGACAGGCAGCGGTCTAATACAGCAGCGAACGTAATCCAGAGGGGCTAGGCAAAAGTGTAATCAATAAGGTAGAGGCAAGACATCAGAAACCAGACAGGGAATCAAAATACGTGAAATAAGACAAGACTAAAAAACAAGGATACGTTTTGTAAGGGCTGCTAGGCCAACGCAATACTCCGCAGGGAGTGGCTGTGGTGACCTGCTGATTGGATGTGGGTAAAAGTGCGATGCGATCAATGGCACATAGGAAATGGAGTCCGGGTGATGTGAGAAAGTCAATGAAATGAGCTGACGACCTCCGGTGGTGAACGGAGGGGGAGGGATGGAGGGCCAGGTCCATGTGGAGGTGGAGGACCTAGGGACTGAGGGAAGACCGGCAGATCAGGAAGCCAAGGTGGAGCCAGCAGCACAGGGAAAGTTGAGGACCCCAACAGCAGGGCAGACAGAAGATCCCCATGGTGGAGCAGAAGACCAGCAAAACCAGGAGGAAGACATCCCCGGCAGAGTAGACGGAGCAGGAGCCCAACAGGGCAGAGCAGATGGAGCAGGAGCCCACCAGGGCAGCGCATAAGGAGCAGGAGCCCCCCGGGGCAGAGCAGACAGGACAGAAGACCGCCAAGGCATAGCAGAAGACCACCAGGCCGGGGCAGATGGGCCTGAAACACAAAACACAAACAAAGCCAATATGGGACAGTCAGGAAGTTCCCAAGCAGCCTCCATAGCCATGACTGGACAGACAGGAATTTCAGGGACGGCTTCCATGACCATGACAGGACAGGCGGAAAGTTCACTGACGGCCTCCATAGCCATGACAGGATAGGCAGAGAGTTCAATATTGGCCTCCATAGCCGTGACAGGACAGGCAGAGAGTTCAATGACGGCCTGATTGATTCTGCAGCGTTAGCCGCCACCTCTGGAGACTCAGTGGTGGTATATGTGGCCCAGACACATAGAAGAGCCACTCCCATGATGGGAAGCATTGTGCACAGGGGAATCAGTTTGTGGATAGGAAGTGTGAGATGAGTTAGTTCCGGACGAACAGATGAGGCGTAACTCAGTTTCAGAAGACCAGCTGTGATGTGACAGGACTCTCAAGACTTGGTTCTGGACTCTCGGACGAGACATGGCTTGGCTCTGGACATTTGGACGAGACATGGCTTGGCTCTGGATGCTCGGACGAGACGTGGCTTGGCTCTGGATGCTCGGACGAGACGTGACATGGCTCTGTTCGCTCGGACGAGACGTGACTTGGCTCTGGACATTCGGGCGAGATGTGACTTGGCTCTGGACTTTTGGGCGAGATGTGACTTGGCTCTGGAAGTTTGGGCGAGACGTGACTTGGCTCTGGACGTTTGGGCGAGACGTGACTTGGCTCTGGACTTTTGGGCGAGACGTGACTTGGCTCTGGACATTCGGGCGAGATGTGACTTGGCTCTGGACTTTTGGGCGAGATGTGACTTG
>NC_133381.1:18590777-18648736 GCF_049309525.1 Garra rufa
GCGGCGGTGACCGCTCTCTCTGTTTCTAGCTGGCGGTGACCGCTGTCTCTGTTCCTGACGCGGCGGTGACCGCTCTCTCTGTTTCTGACGCGGCGGTGACCGCTCTCTCTGTTCCTGACGCGGCGGTGACCGCTCTCTCTGTTCCTGACGCGGCGGTGACCGCTCTCTCTGTTCCTGACGCGGCGGTGACCGCTCTCTCTGTTCCTGACGCGGCGGTGACCGCTCTCTCTGTTCCTGACGCGGCGGTGACCGCTCTCTCTGTTTCTGACGCGGCGGTGACCGCTCTCTCTGTTCCTGACGCGGCGGTGACCGCTCTCTCTGTTTCTGACGTGGCGGTGACCGCTCTCTCTGTTCCGGACGCGGCGGTGACCGTTCTCTCTGCTCCTGACGCGGCGGTGACCGTTCTCTATGTTCCTGACGCGGCGGTGACCGCTCTCTCTGTTCCGGACGCGGCGGTGACCGTTTTCTCTGCTCCTGACGCGGCAGTGACCGTTCTCTATGTTCCTGACGCGGTGGTGACCGCTTTCTCTGTTCCTGATGCGGTGGTGACCGCTTTCTCTGTGCCGGACGCGGCGGTGACTGCTGGCATTCTTCTGGCGGCTATGCCAGCTCACGTTCCTCTGGCAGCGGTGCCCGCTGACGTTCCTCTGGCGACTGACGTTCCTCTGGCGGCTAGGCCGGCTCGCGTTCCTCTGGCAGCGGTGCCCGCTGACGCTCCTCTGGCGACTGACGTTCCTCTGGCGGCGAGGCCAGCTCGCGTTCCTCTGGCGGCGAAGCCAACTCACGTTCCTCCACTGCACGGGCCTGGCCCGCCATCCCTCCCCCTGATTCACCTTCCACCGTTCCTCCTCCCTCCAGATGGTTTGTTTTGGGGGGTTTTTCGTTGGAAACGTCTGGAAGCCGTTCCGTAGGGGAGGGGTAGTGTCATGATCTGGGCTGTGGGGTTTTCCCTCAGCCACCTGAGATCGCTGTTCCCTGCACTGCACTTCCTAATTGTTATCACCTGTCTTTGTCATCAGCACTCATCACATCCACAGCTGTTCACAATCACCATTGTCTTTATAATCTCCACTCTCCCACTACCCTGTTGAGTCTGCATTGTTTTCCTGTATGCTGTATTGGTATGTGTGTCTCTGTGTGCCGGATCCCTGCTCTTGATCATGTTCCCTGTTTTGTGTATCTTGCCCAGTTCTAGTTGTGTTGTGCCGTGTTGGCCTTTTGGTTTTGTTTTGTTCTGTTTATTTGTGTTTATTTAATTAAATATATCTTCCCCTGCATTTTGGACCCAGACTTCGTGTTTACCGTGACAGACACTAATTCAAACATGAACTTTTGCAAAACAGAGTCACTTTATCTGTCTGCATATTTTTGAGTATTATGTAGCATTCATTGTGCAGGGTGCTTGACCCAGTCCGGTGTTTGATGTAGATTGTGTAGATTTTACAATTATTCGGATGCTAAGAGCTATGTTAAAATACATTTTTTGAGGCAATTCAGTTTTATACAGAATGAAACATTTTGGATTGTTTACAATAAGACTAAACCATAAAGACATACAATTTACTTCATGTTACAGCTTTGTTGAATTCTTAGTTTGGATTTGATTAACATTTTCTCAAAATGAAGACTTTATTAAGATTGTAACTCCACAGATATGATTTTTTCCAAACTTCCAAACTTTTCTAAATTAGACCTTCATTCATCTTTATACAAATTAAGATATTTTTGAGAAATCCCAGAGCTCTCTGTCTCAGCATAGACAGCAATGCAACTACCATGTTCAAGACTAAGAAATGTAGAAAGGACATCGTTAAAACATGATACTCTCCTGAACATGCAGCGGAGATTGACATGGAAGAGAAGAAATTGCTAAATAAAGTCATTATTTTTGTTTTCTTTGTGCACAACTATGTCACATAGACTATTTTATTGATGTCCTTACTACCTTTCTGGGCCTTGCTGTCTATGCAGGTTCAGAAAGCACTCAGATTTCAACAAAAATATCTTAATTTGCGTTAAGAAGTTTCATTTTGGGGTGAACTAACCTCTTTAAATGATTTTTTTTTGTTCTGTAGTAGTCAATTTCATATCGATGTATACAACATGTACACATGTTCCACACGTCCAAGTACAAAAGAACACATTTCCACCCCTTCAAAACACACACATACACAGTCAAATGCCTATAGATTACAGATTATTGATTCAGACCTGTTGGCCAACATAGGAAACTATACTTTGGCCGAACATTGCACTCCTGTTGTAGCACATTCAGTGAGAAACACCCCCCACATCAATTTTAGTGCAAGTCTTTGATGCTACATTACCAGACTACCATACACCAAATGACCTGCAGCAAATCCATCAGGCTGCGAGTGTAAACATATTTTACAAGAACGCTCTGGTCCTTCTGTCATTGACACACCCCCAAACGATATGCAGATCAAAGAGGAACCTCTGATCTTTTGGTCATGGCTCTAATGTGCATGTTGAACGTATCTGATAGGAACACACAGGCTTCTGTTTTTTTTTTTTACTTTCCAGTATGACCCCAACAGACTAATGTCACGTACGCATAATGTTTGTTTACAAGTTTTTGCTTAATGATTGCAGTCTGCTAATCTGGTGATCGATTTTCAGTTAGGTGAATTTATGAATTGTTCCTCTGTTTAGTTGAACTGGCTGTATAAACAAGTTTTGAAATTAGATTTTTTTAAAAGACACAAAGACACACCATGGCCTTGCTTAAAAAAAAAAAAATTATTACACTAACCCATCGAACAACCCTAACCTTACACCTGTGGATATATATATATGGGACACCCTGTTCTAATGAATAAGTAATTTCCATGGGTACAAATCCTAATGTTTAAGCATATAATGATATTCTAAGGGATTGTGTTCTTCTAAATTTCTAACATGACAATGCCTCTGTATATAAGGCAAGGTTTAAAAAGAAATGATTGATTCAGTCAGTGTTGAAGAATTTGACTGGTCTGCTGAAAGCAAAGTCCTAATCCCAGCTGAACATCTCTGGAGTGACTTTAAATGCAGACTTTAAGGAAAAAACCCATCACCAATTATCCCCTAGAATATCATTATAGGCTTAAACATTAAGATTTGTACTCATGGAAATGACTAAATTAGTCAAACCTGTTCATTAGAAGGGGGTGTCCCAATACTTTTGGCAATACAGTCAAACCAATAATTATTCAGATATCAGATATAATTTTAAAAATATTTTTTACTAGTGGGTGCAGGACACTATAGTTCATTTATGCAAAAAAAGTTTTCATCGTGGACTACGAAAAATTATTCAGACACTTTGACCTTAAGTGTTTTTTTCTTTAATTGACAATGTGTTCAAGTCAGTTATTATACATCACTGATACGTATCAAGTCAGTTATTTTATATGATTGTATGATAGTGTGTATGAAAGTTTTTAATTAAGTTTTAAGGCCTGTTCAGACCAAAGACGATAACTAAAAAGATAATGATAAAGTTATAGTTCTAAAAATCGTTTTCAATATAAAAAAGTATTGTATTCATATACGATAAAGGCGCAGAGCAACAATACAATTGGAATCACTTTCAGAACGATTTTTTCTAGTTAATAAACGATAAAAACATTGACACCCAATCAGAATCTATCCTGTTAATGAGTTTGAGAATTTAAAGCAGCAGACGCGTGTGTGTTTCGCATAAACAGACGATATGGTCCGCTGATATGGTCCCACTAATATAGTTATCTTGGTTGGACTTGGTTTTTACAGTACATGTAGTTACAGTGTACCTGCCTAAGAATGTTCTGGTAATATAAGGCAACTACATGGGGTAGGTTTAGGTTTAGGGGTAGGTTTAGGGTTAGCAACTTATTACCTAGTTATTGTAATTACTATAATAAGTATATAGTATGTACATAAGGAACAGAACTGTAAAATAAAGTGCTACCGTTATCTTTATGATTATCTTTATAGTCTAAATGGGCCTTTAAAATGTTAAATGTTTGTGTATTTATCACTTGTATGGTAACACTTTACAATAAGGTGTCATTTTTTAACATTAGTTAATTTAACATGAACAATAAATGAACAATACATTTATTACACTATTTCTTCATCTTAGTTAATGTTAGTTAATAAAAAAATCAGTTGCTGATTGTTCATGTTAGTTCACAGTGCATTAACTAATGTTAACGAACGCAACTTTTAATTTTAGTAAAGCATTTGTAAATACTGAAATTAACATAAATGCTGCAGAGTATTGTTCATACTTAGTTCATGTTAACTAATGTAGATAACTAATGTTAACTAATAAGCCTTATTGTAAAGTGTTACCATTTTTATATTAGTTTTATAACAGTTTTTATATTTAATTAAGTGATGAGAAATGCTGCCTGAAAGAAAGAAATATAATGGTAATTTAACATTCTGTCCAGCTCAATAGAGGAAAGACAGAAGGAGAGGAATCAGGACATGACCTAGTCAGACTCAAACCGTGTTTAAGCATGTCCACAGTCCACTTCTGTCAACACCTAGGTGATTTATAACAGATGTGGTGTCTGTAATGGAAACTCAAGCCTTCACACTCTCAGTTTCAAACCTGACCCAGTGAAGCGCCCAACTCTTATGTAAGAATGACAAAAGTGCAACCCCCATATGTGTCAAGGTTCTGTTGTGTGTTTGTATTTGTGCCAAGTGACGAAAACAGTGAAAGATAAAACAATATATATGTTATAAAGCAAGAGACAGAGTGGTTATGTGATAGAGGCTGTATAGTGTGGAAGGTCAGTGGTGTGTTGGCTCCTTCCCTCAGTTAAGTGACCCACATACACTCCATTAGCCAATAACTAACCAGCCGCCCCATACAAATTTACCGACAACAGTCTTATGCTAACACAGACTTTGCTTTCATAACAAACCAGTTCCAAATCTGCAACCCCTCGCTTTGACTTTCCACTTATTTAACACATTTTCCTCACTTTCTTTGCATTTCTTTTTTACACAAAAACCTTTAATTAATGGATAGTGATTGAGCTTGTTTCTACAACTTGTACTGCTGTGCTACTGAATAGAGATTTTAACACACAATCTCAACAATCATAATCACAGGTCTTGTACCATGCAATTATTTATGAAAATAAAAGACACATTGCATAATTTGCCAATTTTAATCAATTAATTGCTTGACTGAATGAATTGGGTCATTATTTATAGAGCTACATGGACAGAGCAAGTCATTAAGACTGGGGTCATGGATGCCCACTGAGGCATGAACAATTCATTATCCACCATTTACAGACTCAACGGCTTCTATGCTTGAATAGACTCACACAGAGCAACAAACTCACACTGACACACACATACAAACACCTATTTCTGAACACGTGCATGTTTACACAAAAAGAGACTGGGCAGTTGTTAAATAAGGGGCCCCGTGCTGCTGAAATCAATGGAAAACCTATCAACTACTCCATAAATTGACACACACAGAGCCGAACTGTGATTATCAGGTGAGCATGTGACTTTAGCTGGAAAAGTAGCTATCAGTCACAGGCTGACTCACATGCACAAATGTCAATGATCATTACAGTTTTTCTCAATTGCTTAAACACATTTCTTGAAATGATGCCTCTTATTTGCGAAACTCTAAACACAAATCCACAACTCCTAACTCAATTCCCCAAACTTCCTATACTGAGGTCAAAATGAAGCTCTCCACTCAAAACAATTCAATCTTGCTGAAAAACCAAACTTTGCTCTCAGACATGACACACAAATCCTCAAAAACACACACACTACAACACAGTTTTACACACTGATGAGATAAATTCAAAACAATACTACAAAAACAATACAAATAAAAAACTCTTCACATGATGAACACAACAAATCTATGCCTTTGCAAGTGTTTTATTCCTTAATTGAATGTACTGTACAGTACAAAACAGCAAACAACAAAAATAATTATTCTGCCCAGCATCCTGTTTTTGGTCTGGGACAGGCCAAAGAACCTCTTCAGCATCACAGGCTAAATTAGCCCTGGCAGCAGGGGTCAAATCTTTTTGCATGCCTGACCCAACCCTGGCACTCATCAACTAAAATATATGAGACTGCTTGTCTTCTTGCCCTTGCCCTTCCTCTGTCTCTTCCACGTTGTCGTCATCATCATCATTCTTCTTCTCCTCCTTTTCTCTCTTTCACCTCCTACTCTTCCTCTTCAAAATTACACATTACTGTAGGTGGGATACTGATTGAAAAAGACTGGATAGGATTCACAGTTACACTTGTACTAGTGGTCTGAGAAAAAAATAAAAATACAATAAAAACACACAACATCATTGTGAAACAGAAAAAAAAGAAATATGGGCACAAAGGTGAAAATAAAAATTAGTCCACTGTCAGAATTTGTAACTCCTGCATTGTCCTCTGTCTATATATGCGTTCCAATTGAAGGTTCAAGAGATGTACCTTTGAGCTGTTTCAGAGAACTGCTTTATCATTGGTTGATCTAAATTATCTTCATTGGTGAAAGTCAAGATTCATTTGAATAATTCATGGCAAATTTACTAAAAGTCTAATAGAAATGTGTAGATTATATGATTGATAGTTTATGACAACTAGATCAAAAATTTTGCGGTTAGGTATGACTTATACGATGAGCTAATGACTTGATGTTTTGAGGGGTAAGACTATTGCACAGAGAACTAGAGTACAGTACATAATACATAATACATTTTGAGCAACATGACAAGAGCAACTGATAATGTAGGAAACCGCAGACAAATGTAAATAATCAGGTGTATGAATGTACCAAAGCAATCACAACTTGATCAGAAGAATGAGAAGCTTTTTATGATGTGCACAAGAGACTAGATGATGTGGATGTTGAACAAGTAGTTTTGACAATTTCATTTCTGATCTGAGAAATGCACCAAAGTGACTGAGAAAAACTTTTAATCTTTTTATCTCCATCGAAGTTTCTGATTGGTGTGTGCTAAAATTTGACTCCTAGTGTTTCCACTTAGGTAATTGTGTGCTAATTGAGCTCAAACTTCGCAGACTCGAATGAACAATATTGAATGCTTGTGCTTTCTAAATGAACACATGGTGTAAGCACTGAGAAATGTATGGGATTTGTGTGTAGAGTTTTGCAGTAACAGTTCACCAAATATAACTCATGTGTCAATGCAGGGAATAGTGTTTATTGTTTAGGGAAATGGATGTGCTTTTTCAAAAAGGGCGTTATAGTTTTGAAATTTTAGTTCAAAAGACTGGTTATAGTGTTTTAGCAATTGAGAAAAACTGTAAATGATACCACACTTTTCCTTCTAGAACACATGTAATATAATTATTCTTGAGATTCGCCAAAGATGTTTAAAAGTGAAATATGAGGTGTAAAAATAATTTTTTCCTTTTTTTGCTAACAGAATTTCCTTTCATACTATTAATTAGGCTCCTTTACAATTACTATAATATGAATAGAATTGCAGGATTTAAAATCGCAATTTTTTTCTCACAATTGTGAGTTTATATCATGCAATCCTGACTTTTTTTTCTCAGAATTGTGACATTTACCCCTGGTTTCATAGACAAGGCTTAAGCCTAATCCTAGACTAAAATGTAAATCTGAGCTGTTTCAACTGACAGAAACTTGCACTGACTGATCTTAAAATTTTTCAGTGCCTTTGTTTTGTCTCAAGATGCACATTGGTAATATTTTTTTTCTAAGCAAGTTTTAAAAAAATTGATTAAATGTCCTAATTGAGCTATGGCCTAATCCTGGCTTAGTCTAAACCCTGTCTGTGAAACCGGGCCATAAACTCACAATTGCGAGTTATAAAGTCCAGTTCTGAGAAGAAAAATTATATGTTCACAGAATTGCGAGACTTCATTCTTCAGAATTTTGAGTTTTTTCTGACTTTATAACCTGCAAGTTTATATCCTGCAAACTTTATTTCTCAGAATTGAAAGTTTATATCATGCAATTCTGACATTTTTCTCGCAATTGCAAATTTGTTTCTGACAATCCTGGCTTTTTTCTCAGAATTGTGAGATATAAACCCGCAATTGCGAGTTATCAAGTTGTCACACCCTTGGACTGCCTTGTTGGTTTCTCCCAGTGTCTCCCCCCACTGTTCTGTGTGTTTTGGTTTCTCCCTTGTCCATATTTGGACTTCCCCTCGTTAGTGTGATTCCCTACTCTTGTCCTTGTTAATCAGTGTCCTTTTATAAGTTGGCTTGTTTCCCACATTACTTTGTCTGGCGTTGTTGTTACCTCCTGTGTCTCTGTGTTCTCCAGCGTTTCCTGTTTGTATACCCTTTAAGTTGGATTTATTAAAGACTTTCGTATTTACTCCGTCGTTGTTTGCCCGTTCCTGTCTGCACCATGACAAAAGTCCAGTTCTGAGGAGAAAAAAAGACTGATATGTTCAAAGAATTGTGAGTTTATATCACACAATTCAGACTTAATTTTTCAGAATTTCAAGTTTATATCATGCAATTGTGACTTTATTTCTCAGAATTGCAAGTTTATATCGCACAATTCTGACTTTATAACTCGTAATCGTGAGTTTATATCCCACAATTCTGAGACAAAAAGTCAGAATTGTAAGATAAGTCGCAATAACCTTTTAGTATAGGATAGTTTACCCAAAACTAAAAATTCTCTCATTAACTACCCAACCTCATGTTGTTTCAAACCTGTAAGATCTTCATTTATCTTTAGAACACAAATTAAGATATTTTTGATGAAATCCAAGATCTTTCTGAGCCTGCACAGACAATAACAAAATTACCACATTCAAGGCCCAGAAATGTAGTAAGGACATTGTTAAAATAGTCCATGTGACATCAGTGGTTCAACCTTAACTTTATGACGCTACGAGAATACGTTTTGTGTGCAAAGAAAACAAAAATAACAACTTTGTTCAACAATTTCTTTTCTTCCTTTTGATTTCATCAAAAATATCTTAATATGTGTTTTGAAGATGAAGGTTTTACGGGTTTGGAATGACATGAATGTGAATAATTAATGACAGAAACTTCATTTTTGGGTGTACTATCCCTTTACGCTAGGGTATAAAAATAAGCATGTTCATTTGGTGCTAGTAACCACTAAGTAATACAATTCAGTAGCCATTTTGATGGATTTGCTTATTTAGTGAAGAATTTGTCAGATATATTTTTGACATAAGGCGCTATTTTACATTTTGCGTTATGAATTAAGGTGCGGTAACATTTACTATTGTTTGGCAAATTTTCACAGCCATAATCCAGCCATTTCAAAAGGAATCCACAATATGAAAATACATGTGAGGAGAAAAGCTTCCACATGCAGATTTTAACAAGTAAGCTATGTGAATTTAGAGCACTGACCAAGAGTAAACTACTCATTTTGAAAGTAACTTCTGTATGAGCTGTACTTTATACAACTATTGACAATAGACAAATGTTGCTAATGTGACCTCACCCTTAGTCATGATTTTGAAAACCACTCATCAATGGACTACTTAGTAAGTATGTGTAAAGGCAATTGAATTACTGAATTGTGGAGTTAGACTGTTGAAAATTTTTTCACCATTTTTGTGTTCAGAATTTTGTGGAAGGGCATGAAATCATGTCTCGATGACACACTGGAGTCACTGAGCATGGCCCCTCCTTTAAAAGGGTCATCAGGTGCAAAACTATCTTTTCCAAGTTGTTTGCACATTACAGTTTTTCTCAGTTGCTTAAACACATTTCTTGAAATTATGCCTCTTATTTGCGAAACTCTAAACACAAATCCACAACTCCTAACTCAATTCCCCAAACTTCCTATATTGAGGTCAAAATGAAGCTCTCCACTCAAAACAATTCAATCTTGCTGAAAAACCAAACTTTGCTCTCAGACATGACACACAAATCCTCAAAAACACACACACTACAACACAGTTTTACACACCGATGAGACAAATTCAAAACAATACTACGAAAACAATACAAATAAAAAACTTTTCACATGATGAACACAACAAATCTATGCCGAAGGTTCTGATTGGTGTCCACTTGGGTAATTGTGTGCTAATTGAGCTCAAACTTCGCAGACTTGAGTGAACAATGTTGAATGCTTGTGCTTTCTAAATGACATCATGGTGTAAGCACTGAGAAATGTAGGTATTTGTGTGTAGAGTTTTGCAGTAACAGTTCACCAAATATAACTCATGTGTCAAAGCAGGGAATAGTGTTTATTGTTTAGGGAAATGGGTGTGCTTTTTCAAAAATGGCGTTATTGTTTTGAAATTTTAGTTCAAAAGACTGGTTATAGTGTTTTAGCAATTGAGAAAAACTGTAATGTGTGTTGGTATTTTGTGTACACAACCACCCTACAATGATAAAAATCCACCCAGTGGTATTTTTTTAATCTTTAAAAGTAATATCCCCTTTTTAAAATCAGTTCATTCTTAGCTTCTTGTCATTGTGACGAAACACATTTGATTGACATGAGCGTCTTACCTTAGCCCCGCCCTCACCGAGCTGAAACAGTCCGAATACAATTGCCATTGTGTGACTCAGGTGCAGAGAAAGACTCTAATTGAGCGATTGAGGTGTTCTGTTGTTGGATGTAATAATGAACATAGCAGTAGTCATTTACTCCCGACATCTGAGCCGCTGAAGACACAGAGGTTTAACGTTACTTTCGTTTTTAAATGGAAAGCGCCAATCCCGATCTACATAAACATCAATCTTTGTGCGAATCGTTCCTGATGCTTCACCCACAGCAGATGTGAGTATAAGGGTTTTTTATGCATCTTTGCAAATGGCCTTTCTTAATAATGTGCTTGTTGGCAAGTTTCGCTGATAAAAGCAGCTAAATGCGGCTAAAATAAACATAATCCCAGAGAGGGGTGGGGCGAGCAGAGCTCGGTGGCATTTAAAGGGGCCATGTCTTAAAATGAGCTGAAATTTTGCAGAGCTGATTTTGACAAGGTAAAAGGGTGTTTTTTTAAACTACTATTAATAATTTTTAACCAAAGTATATTAGAGACTTTTCATTAAGACCCTAAAGAATCAGATGAACTTGTGGAAAATGGGCATTCGATGACCCCTTTAAAGATATTGGATAATGTCACAACACACAAGTGTTAAGAGTTGTTTTTATTACGTGGTCACTATTGCTTTGTCTGTTATTACAGGTCGTTTGATATGTACTGAGTATTAATGCGTTCTGACATAAATCACAGCAGTGTCTATCTATGAAGGATGTAGGATGTCATACATATACAACTGCCAATCATAGCAGTGGGTGTTTACTTCTGAATCTACAAACAGTCATGCCTATTCAAACAGAGCGTTCCGATAAGGGGGGTCAAACCAGGACAGAAAACAGTCTATTATTTAAAAAATTAGTGTAAAAATCTTGATAACATTATAAGTGGACCCCTTTAATATTGCTTTACACAGATTTGAAATTGCATAACAATTGTAAAATTGTTTAATGAAAAAAATGTCAGTGTAATCTAATTCTAATCATTTGCTTCTCAGTTGTATTATAAGCTATATGACCTGAAAAGGGCATTGTGATAAACAAACACTCTTGTTGACTGTAACTGAGTGTGGTACTCTAGTGGGGTGACCCAGAAACAGCAAAGAGTGTAATAGACTACCTCTCCTCTCTAAGCATAATGTCACTGAGAATACACTCACTTTATCAGAGTGACCATTCCACCATTAGTGTACCGCAAGTTGCTTTAGATGCAACTAGGGCTGGGAAAAACAGGTTTTAGATATAATGTCATGTTACAAATGTGGTAAAGGACTATACATCCTCTTTAAATGTAGGGCATAGGAAGACTGCTATGTCTTCATATATAGTTAGGTAAAAGAAACCACATAGAACTAGACGAAAAGGGCAGATTTAATGTGAAGCGTTTAGGTAGAGCACTGCATTTTACAGTTTATAGTTTTACAAGCAATAAAGTTTAATATTCTTTCAAAGGGGCTACAAGCACTTGAAATATCAGACTTTAAAGTCCCACAGCAGAAGATAAAGAATCTTAATCAAAGGCCTAACACCAGTTTAGCTAAAGAAAAAGGATACTCAGAGCCACAGACCTTTCAGCACTAAATCAGATCAAGTTTTCTAAACCAATGTGTTCAGCAAACCTTTAAACTATTGAATTTCAAGACTTTTCAGTCCTTCCATGGACTCATTATTAGCACAGGTACAAAAGAGTCAAGTCAAAGGCTGCTATAAACTAATTTTGTGTTTGTGCAGACATATTCTATACAAAAAATATATATATTTTTTTGTCCCAAAATCTATTTTAAATATATTTTATAAACAGTAAAGCTAAATTAAATATACAGTTGAAGTCAAATGCAGAATCTGCAAAATGTAATTATTTTAAATTTTAAATAATTTTGCTTCGGAAGGAAACGCAATGCATTAGGAACATTTTTGAATTTGCAGATCAGGGTAAATCTCACTTATTTTGTCTTCGTGGAAACATGTAAGTACCTTCTGTAGCTTCTGAAGGGCAGTACTAAATGAAAAATATGTTACTTAGTCAAAATAAGAAAAATGTACACATCATCATTCTGTTCAAAAGTTTTCACCCCCAGGATCTTAATGCATTGTGTTTTATTCTGAAGCATCACTGAGCCTTCCCACTTATTTTGGTCAAATAATTAACATATTTTAGATTCTGATAAACCTTTGACTTCAACTATATTTTTCAACCTTCATGTACCAAAATATATTTCAAAATGTAATAATAAGGGGGGAAATTATAAATTATTTAAAATATATACTAAAAGGCTAAAAAATATTGGTTGAAAACATATTTCTGTAAACAAATGTAAAAATATATTTGAAAAAAATATATTTTTGCTGTATGGGATGCATAACAGTTTTTCCAGGGGGTGCATCGCTTCAGGCAAATTTAAATAATTAGCATACTGTGGAGGCAAAGCTGCAGTTGGTGAAAGATACAGTGACAATGCTGTGTCTGTATGTCTCCATGTGTGACGCTGTAATGCATTTGGTTCACAAAGCTTTCATTGTTCGTTCAGAGTTATGCTGTGTCAGCAAATAAAGGCTGTATGGCTTCATACAGGTTTAACGTATGTACAAAAGCATTGGGACTTTAATGACATTGCATTCTAAATACTATATAGACTTTAACACAGAGATGATCCACCCTATATCAGCTTGCACTCTTCTGGGAAGGCTGGGAAGGAATTTTTCTTCCCCCCATTTATCTAGTAGAGCATTTGTGAGTTCAGGCGCTGATGTTGGACGAGAATGCCTGGCTCGTAATTTCCGTTCCAGTTCATTCAAAAGGTGTTTCGATGGGGCTGAGGTCAGGGCTCTGTGCAGGCCAGTCAAGTTTTTCCACACCGAACTCATCCAGCCGTGTTTTTATAGACCTTGCTTTGTTCACTGGGACACAGTCATGCTGGAATTAAAAAAGGGCATTCTCCAAACTGTTCATACACATTTGGAAACATAGCATTGTCCAAAATGTCCTGGCATGCTGAAGCAAGATTTTCCTTTTTTAGGAGACCAACCCTTAAAAAACAGCTCCGTACCATTGTCCATCCTTCACCTTTTTTATGCAGTCAAGCAGGTAATGTTCTCCTGGCATCAAACTCAGACTTGGCCATCAGACTCTCAAACAAAAAAGCGTATTTCATCACTCCACAGAACAGATTTCCACTGCTCCAGAGTCCAGTTGAGGTGTGCTTTGCCAAACTATCCAAAGTTTGGCAATGTACTAGGTGATGTGAGGCTTCCATGCAGCTACTCGCAATAGAAACCCATTCCATGGAGGTCCTGCTATAGTACTTGTGCTGATAATGTTTTAAAATCTCTTCTGGTTTTAAAAGCTGTGTAATGTATTCCTGCCTGTAGATGCCTAATATTAGTTATTATATAGTCTACCCAAATGTTTTTAGCCAGATTGCCCTCGTTGGTTAAAGGTGGCATTGGATGCAAAATATACTTTTACATGGTGTTTTAGGGCTCTGCGCTTACTCTTTTTTTTAGGAGCACAGTCCAAATTTCAGGAGCACCTTCTAATCAATAATCAAAACATCTGATCAAAAATTTGCCTTCCCATTACAAGGTGATTTTGACTTCATTAAAAAGTATGTCATCTTTTATGTAAAATTCAAGGTTTTTAAAATTTCTAATTAAAACAACAGAATAGGAACGTATTTTCATGTTTAATAAGGCTCAGAGGTGGCACGGGTGCAATAAAACTCATAAATTCATGTTGAGATTAATGTTTTAAATCTAAAATTTTGAATACAAAATTACGAAATATTAAATGGTTTAAATAACTGAAAAGATACTTTAAAAATGAAACTAAATCTGCCAGTAGGTGGCGGCAAGTCACTGATTTAATTACTGAATCATATCATTAATTTCATTCGTTCAAACGGCTGATTCATTCAGGAATAAAGCAAGTGACTGTATTTATGTATGGGAAATTAAATCATTGACTCACTAGCTTCGTTTAAAAATGTACGTTCATTCATAAACAAAACAACGCTATGTTTGAATGGAGATGTGCAGCAGCTCAGTTGTGGCTTGTTTCAGACCATTTCTGAGACAAAATAGAGCAAAATCAGGAAATAGTGTTATAGTCAGACAATGTAAAGTGTTTTGTCATTGAATGTAAAAGTGAACATAAGTGTCTTCACTTTCTCCCAACATCAGAGCCACTGAGGACACAGTGGATTGGGGAGAGCTCATTATCATTTAAAGAGACATCCATAAAATGAGTGGCTGTGAACAGAGCTGTTTTTGATAAGGTAAAAATGGTGTTGTTTTACACGGCCATTGAGGAATTTTAACCAAGGTATGTTGCAGACATTTCATGAAGACCCTAAGGAATCATACTAACTTGTGGAAAATGGGCATCCGATGTCCCCTTTAAAGCAGTATATACGCTTTCCACTTGAGACAGCAGTCGTAGCAGGATGTCTGCAAAGACATAATTATCTTTGTATTATCTAAATAGCTTTGGAGAAACTTAATGCTATTATTAAAATACACGACTGAGTTATTTACTTATGTTTTGTTTATAGGAGGTACACAAGGCTTATATAATATATGGGTTCACTGCAGTGTCCTGAAACACCAACAAAAACAGGACAACAACATCTAAATGCCAAAAACACACATACACAAACTCAAACAGATTATATAACATGCAAACAGATGCCAATTCAGGTCAAATAGCTGCTGAGTCCAGTGATGTTTGAACTTTAATATGGTTGGAAGTTTAATATGGTTTTGTTGGTTTTGGCTGCTTCCGATGGATCAATCAGATTTGTGTGAACTTAAGCATATCAACATAAATGCCTACAGCAAAGACATAATATATGTTTATTTTTTGATGTTTTTTAAAGAAGTATCTTCTGCTCATCAAGCCTGCATTTATTTGATCGAAAGTACAGCAAAAAGAGTTAAATATTTTGAAATATTTAAACTATTTGAAATAACTGTTTTCTATTTGAATATATTTTCAAATGTAATTTATTCCTGTTATCAAAGCTACATTTTAAGCTCCAGTCTTCACTTCAGTGTCCCATGACCCTTCAGAAATCATTCTAATATGCTGATTTGCTGCATTATGTTGAATGTTTTTTCAGGTTTTTTGATGAATATAAAGTTCAGAAGAACATCATTTATATGAAATAGAAATCTTTTGTAACAATATAAATGTCTTTATCAGCATTTTTGACCAATTTAAAATGTCCTTGCTAAATAAAATAATTAATTTCTATAATTTCCTTCCAAAAAAGATAAATAAATATATAAGAAAATATTTATAAGAAATATATAAAATTATACTTGTTTAATTTATAACGTTACAAAATATTTTTTATTTCAGATAACTGTTTTAAATATTGATGATAATAATAATAATAATAACTGTTTTTGGAACAGCGAATCAGCATATTAGAAAGATTTCTGAAGGATCATGTGACACTAAAGACTGGAGTAATGATGCTGAAAATTTTGCTTTGATCACAGGAATAAATTACATTTGAAAATATATTCAATTAGAAAAAAGTTAAATAATTTTAAATAGTAAAAATATTGCAAAAATGTATTCTTTTTGCTGTACTTTGGATCAAACAAATGCAGTCTTGGTGAGCAGTAGAGACTTCTTCAAAACACATTAAAAATCTTACTGTTCAAAAACTTTTGACTGATAGTGTATATACATCACACACACAGTTTAGCAAAAGAAAGAAAGAGGACAGATCAAGCCTGACAAAAACTAAGCTAGCCAAATTGAAGTCTCACAGTTTGTTAAATAAGTCTGGTAAAAGCTGGATTTTGTCTCCCCCTCATGGGATGTAACAGAAGGTAAAGAGGGTTATTATTAGTGATGTGGTCAGTTCGTAGTAGTGTGGGAACTATTTTACACCAGGGTTACACAGACCCTGGGATTTATAGCAGCCACAGAAGGTGTCTCTTCGCAGTTTAGTGTGTTCATCTCACAAACTAAAGGATGAGCACCCCCTGCTGGACGAGCAGCAACATTAGCTTTCCCATTCAGTCCGGTGTTATGCTCAATTCTTATTAACGTCAGTGAGCGAGCAACCGAAATCTAGTCAGTCTTTATGCATTAAAAAAATAAGAAAGTCCGCTTAGACTGTAAAAAAAAAAAAAAACCTGCACCTTCCAGGCAAATTTGTAATCGCCAACATTTGCCTACTGTACATATTCTTGGACTTTAAGTGTAAAAATGAACATCCTTCATTGTGTTCATCAGTTTGTGCGTTTTATTTCCTGGGTTCATATACTTGGACAGTTCAACACTTGTCAAGTAAAGCTGACAAGACACTCTGAAACAACTTTAAAATTAACGCGATTGCACGTATTTGTACGTACGTTAGGTAACATATTCACCTTATTTTTCCAGTAAAAGCAGGCGCCGCCATTTGTAAATTTAATGGGTCTGGCTTCCGGTCTCATTGGCGTCCAGCTATTTTTTAGTAAAGGTACTGTGCTGGTTTTGCTGCTTGATATAGTAAATTGGCGTGTCTTACTATATCATTTTAATGTATTATGTAATTATGAACACACTGGTTTGTAGTACAAACAGTCTTACCATTTACTGCATGTTGTTATTCTTCTGGTTATTTCCTTATACCGGCTAATGAACCGGAAGTTTACTTCCACGTTGAAGAATAAGTGAAATGTCCTATAATTATTAGTGACACTGGACCACAAAATCAGTCATAAGGGTCAATTTTTCGAAATTGGGATCATCTGAAAGCTGAATAAATAAGCTTTCCATTGATGTATATTTGTTATAGGACAATATTTGCCCAAGATACAACTATTTGAAAATGTAAATATTGAGAAAATCGCCTTTATAGTTGTCTAAATGAAGTTCTTAGCAAAGCATATCACTAGTCCGAAATTAAGTTTTGATATATTTACGGTAGGAAATTTACAAAATATCTTCATGGAACATGATCTTCACTTAATATCCTAATGATTTTTGGCAGCAAAAAAAAAAAAAAAAAAGATTATTTTGACCCATACAACATATTTTTGGCTATTGCTACAAATATACCCATGCTGGTTTTGTGGTCCAGGGTTACATTTCTAGATTTATTTAATACTACTTTTATCCTCAATTAATGTATTAATCATACCAGAAGGAGCTATTTTCTCTGCACTTAGGAAGATGTTTAAATAATAAATGTTGAATGAGTCCTATTTCAAACAGCAGAGAGCACCACAAATCACCACACTTTCCCTGTCTCTCTCCTAAAATTTGTAAGATTAACTTTAATCACCTTTGAATGTAATACAAATATGTACACATAGTAAAATCTTTTAATGAGTGTAATAAATGTAGTACAGTTTGTTTGTTAAGTGAGTGGCAAAAGCATCCAGTTTAATAAAATGACAGTGACTGTCAGAACAGGCACAGTGGTCAGAACAGGCCAGAACAGAGATAATTTAGGATGTGAGTCAATCTCTATAGCAAATTATGTCTAAAATAATGTACGGAAAGTATTCAGACCCCCTTAAATGTTTCACTCTTTGTTATATTGCAGTCATTTGCTGAAATCATTTAAGTTATTTTTTTTTTCCTCATTAATGTACACACAGAACACAGAAACACAGAATTGTTGGCATTTTTGCAGATTTATTTAAAAAGAAAAACTGAAAAATCACATGGTCCTAAGTATTCAATCCCTTTGCTCAGTATTTAGTAGAAGCACCCTTTTGATCTAATACAGCCATGAGTCTTTTTGGGAAAGATGCAACAAGTTTTTTACACCTGGATTTGGGGATCCTCTGCCATTCCTCCTTGCAGATCCTCTCCAGTTCTGTCAGGTTGGATGGTAAACGTTGGTGGACAGCCATTTTTAGGTCTCTCCAGAGATGCTTAATTGGGTTTAAGTCGGGGCTCTGGCTGGGCCATTCAAGAACAGTCACAGAGTTGTTGTGAAGCCACTCCTTTGTTCTTTTAGCTGTGTGCTTAGGGTCATTGTCTTGTTGGAAGGTAAACCTTCGGCCCAGTCTGAGGTCCTGAGCACTCTGGAGAAGGTTTTCATTCAGGATATCCCTGTACTTGGCCGCATTTATCTTTCCCTCGATTGCAACCAGTCGTCCTGTCCCTGCAGGTGAAAAACACCCCCACAGCATGATGCTGCCACCACCACCATGCTTCACTGTTGGGACTGTATTGGACAGGTGATGAGCAGTGCCTGGCTTTCTCCACACATACCGTTTAGAATTAATCTTGGTCTCATCAGACCAGAGAATCTTATTTCTCACCATCTTGGAGTCCTTCAGGTGTTTTTTAGCAAACTCCATACGGGCTATCATGCGTCATGCACTGAGGAGAGGCTTCCGTCGGGCCATTCTGCCATAAAGCCCCGTGTCACGTGTGAGAAGGAGGAGTTCTGGGTCCAAGTGCGGGGAATAGAATTTATTAAATAAACACAAATAAACAAACGAATAACAAACCAAAAGGCCAACACGGCACAACACGACTAGAACAAATACAAAATAAACAGAACAGGGAACACGATCAAAAGCCAGGGATCCGGAACACAGAGACAGACTTACGAAGACAGCATACAGGAAACAATGCAGACTCAACAGGGTAGTGGGAGAGTGGCGATTATAAAGACAATGGTGATTGTGAACAGCTGTGGATGTGATGAGTGCTGATGACAAAGACAGGTGATAACAATTAGGAAGTGCAGTGCAGGGAACAGCGACCTCAGGTGGCTGAGGGAAAACCCCACAGCCCAGATCGTGACACTACCCCTCCCCTACGGAACGGCTCCCAGACGTTCCCTGAGGCCAAAAACAGTCTGGAGGGAGGAGGAACGGGGGAAGGTGAATCAGGGGGAGGGATGGCGGGCCAGGCCCGTGCAGCGGAGTCACGTGAGCGGACCTTGCCGCCAGAGGAACGCCAGCGGACGCCGCCGCCCGAGGAACGCGAGCCGGCCCCGCCGTCAGAGGAACGCCAGCAGGCACCGCCGCATCCGAAACAGAGACAGCGGTCACCGCCGCACCAGGAACAGAGCGAACGGTCACTGCCGCGTCAGGAACAGAGTGAGCGGTCACCGCCGCGTCAGGAACAGAGATAGCGGTCACCGCCGCGTCAGGAACAGAGAAAGCGGTCACCGCCGCGTCAGGAACGGAGATAGCGGTCACCGCCGCATCGGGAACAGAGATGGCGGTCACCGCCGCGTCAGGAACGGAGATAGCGGTCGCCGCCGCATCGGGAACAGAGATAGCGGTCGCCGCCGCGTCGGGAGCGGAGATAGCGGTCGCTGCCGCATCGGGAACAGAGATAGTGGTCGCCGCCACATCGGGAACAGAGATAGCGGTCACTGCCGCGTCAGGAACAGAGATAGCGGTCGCTGCCGCATCGGGAACAGAGATAGCGGTCGCCGCCGCATCGGGAACAGAGATAGCGGTCGCCGCCGCGTCAGGAACGGAGATAGTCGCTGCCACTTCGGGGATCGAGGCAGCGGACGCCTCCGCCCTCGCCGCAAAATAGGGGCGCATCTGCGCAGCCTCTGCCCTATAGGCGTCCATCTGCGCCAGACAGCCGTAGAGGAACTCGAAGCGTGTGGCCGACGCCGCCTCAAAGGACATCCCCCCCGTCTCGGGAACAGAGCGGGTGGTCGCCGCCCCCAAGCAGGTGCACGCCGCCGCCAAGCGGGGGGACGCCGCCTCCCTGAAAAAATTCCTCCCCGCTGGACCCATTTCGGGAGTCTGCATTCTGTCACGTGTGAGAAGGAGGAGGTCTGGGTCCAAATGCGGGGAATAGAATTTATTAAATAAACACAAATAAACAAACGAATAACAAACCAAAAGGCCAACACGGCACAACACGACTAGAACAAATACAAAATAAACAGAACAGGGAACATGATCAAAAGCCAGGGATCCGGAACACAGAGACAGACTTACGAAGACAGCATACAGGAAACAATGCAGACTCAACAGGGTAGTGGGAGAGTGGAGATTATAAAGACAATGGTGATTGTGAACAGCTGTGGATGTGATGAGTGCTGATGACAAAGACAGGTGATAACAATTAGGAAGTGCAGTGCAGGGAACAGCGACCTCAGGTGGCTGAGGGAAAACCCCACAGCCCAGATCGTGACACCCCGACTGGTGGAGGGCTGCAGTGATGGTTGACTTTCTACAACTTTCTCCCATCTCCTGACTGCATCTCTGGAGCTCAGCCACAGTGATCTTTGCATGGGTTCTTCTTTACCTCTCTCACCAAGGCTCTTCTCCTCCGATAGCTCAGTTTGGCCGGACGGCCAGCTCTAGGAATGGTTCTGGTCGTCCCAAACGTCTTTTATTTAAGGATTATGGAGGCCACTGTGCTCTTAGGAACCTTAAGTGCATTAGAAATTTTTTTGTAACCTTGGCCACAATTCTGTCTCTGAGCTCTTCAGGAAGTTCCTTTGACCTCATGATTCTCATTTGCTCTGACATGCACTGTGAGCTGTAAGGTCTTATATAGACAGGTGTGTGGCTTTCCTAATCAAGTCCAATCAGTATAATCAAACACAGCTGGACTCAAATGGAGGTGTAGAACCATCTCAAGGATGATCAGAAGAAATGGACAGCACCTGAGTTAAATATATGAGTGTCACAGCAAAGGATCTGAATACTTAGGACCATGTGATATTTCAGTTTTTCTTTTTTAATAAATCTGCAAAAATGTCAACAATTCTGATTTTTTTTTTCTGTCAATATGGGGTGCTGTGTGTACATTAATGAGGGAAAAAATGAACTTAAATGATTTCAGCAAATAAAAGTGAAACATTTAAGGGGGTCTGAATACTTTCCGTACCCACTGTACATTATGGGTCAGAATTATCAAATTTTCTTTTATGCCAAAAATCATTTGGATTTTAAGTAAAGATCATGTTTCATTAAAGGTCCCATATTGTACACATTTCTGGAGGTTTATTTTAGTTGTTGATGTCCTTAAGAATATATATTTGCGGTATAAGTGCCAAAATCCATCTCAATATATTTTCACAGCTCCTTTTTTAGGAGCTCTGTCAAAAACAGGTCGATTTTGGCCCATCTAATTAATATTCATGAGCCTCTCTTCTGATTGGCCTGTTGTTTTCTGAGTGACGAACAGCCAGGCCAATCACAGGTAACTACGGTCATGTATCGTTGTAGCCGAACCCAGAGCCATAGAGAGAGCCTAGCCTGCTGATACTCAACAAGATATTTCAGAATGATCATTGTTTTTTTCTTTTTCAAACACTGAATGCAGTAAGCTACATAACTGTTGCTTTAGTAAAGCCCCTTTCACAATGCGCGCTGATTCTGGAAAATTACGGGAACGAGAGCTGTGTGAACAAAAGCCAGAACCATAAAGGCAGTGTTGTAGTGATGATGCACGTTACCCTTAGCCTGGCTATCGCCAGACCACGTTATGACTTCGTCATGATTCGTGGTCTGGGAACCACGTTCATTTTCTCGTATTTGAGGCGTGGTTTACGAATGCCCAGAGCCGTTTATTGGGCGATACGAATGTCTATCAAATGCGCCTGTGCGTAGTTCATAGCCAATCGTTTCAATTATACCGGATGACGTATGTAGAGCGAACGCCTAAAGTTGCTCTTTTTTTTTTCAAAATAAACTTGCGTTCTAAACTACTTAGAAGAACACTATACGTGTCTACACCGGATGCGACAGTTGCCGCGCCGCAACAGCTAAAGTCTGTCTACACTGGACGCGACAAGGCGACCATTGCAAATCATTTAAACTTTTGTGTGAGCACGTCATAAATAGAACGCGGCAGCAGATTACTGTCGGGATTTGCCGTGTCTCGCCGCATCCAGTGTAGACAGCATAACAGGTTCTAATGTCATTTGTCGCGTCGGGTCACGCCGCTCGCGTCCAGTGTAGACACGAAAGATAACTTCGCGGCTGCTGCCATGCTGGATCCATAGTAACAAACTGCTTCGGTGAGTCGCATAGAAGGCGTCATCGTCTTGCTGCTCCCTCCCCGTTCTGTGATTGGTTCCCTATCTTAGGTGAAAATTAGGTCCATGGTTTCCAGACTGCCTAGCAGCGTGAATAAAATCGCGCTGCGCAAGGCAGGATGGGGAAACCCAGGCTACGTTACCCTGCGACTCTTCACGACAAAAAAATACGTGCAAAGTGGAATGGAGCGGCGATCAGGCAGAGCCAGCTCCTCACTGTCAGCGCTGAAGCACAGTTTGTTCAGGTTGGTTTCAGTTTAGTGAAACATAGGCATCGCATTACATCTCACATCCAAACGTCACATGTCTTTACGGGTTGTGTGTAAAGCACGCAGATTCCGGAAAACAACTGTGAATGAACCAAATTAAACAATTCCGGAACAAATCATGGGAAACATTATCAGTGTATTTACCGGAATCGCTGTGTGAAAGAGGCTGAAGTTGACGTGCCACTGGTCTCTTATATTCACGTTGTTCTGAAGCCTGTGCAATGATGTAGTTTCGACATCTATCCACTGAACAGGGTTTTCTAGATTAGTTTCCATGTTGTTGTTGCTTAGCAATGTTATGGAGGCGATGTTGTCTGGGTTTGACAAAAGGAGGGTGGTACTGATGGTAAGGTGATTGGTGCTGGGGTGGTGACTGAAGGCGGTGACTGAGTAGATCGGACGTCACATCTTTGCGGAAGTCACAGCGGCTCTTGAAAATGAACAGCTACTTTAAGCAGGCTGTGTGCAGTTTACTGTGGATTGACTGTTTTGAAAGTCATATGGTAGTTACATAGCCCCTAGACCTCAGTTATCATGAAAAAAGCCAGGAAATTTCGATTTTGACAATATGGGACCTTTAAGATATTTTGTAAATTTCCTACAAATATATCAAAACTTAATTTTTAATTAGCATATGCATTGCAAAGAACATTTGGACAACTTTAAAGGCAATTTGGCCAGATATTGTCCTATCCTAACAAACTTTAGGATACATCAGTGGAAAGCTTATTTATTCAGCTTTCAAACTCATATAAATGGCTGGTCTTGTGGTCCAGGATCACATATGCTGATTTGGCGAACAAGAAACATTTTTTATTATTATCAATGTTGAAAACAGTTATACTGCTTAAGTAATATTTTGTACCATTATACATATATATAAACCAGTTCATTTAGATTGTTGACCCACAAGCATAAAAACACAGATATGTGCACATGCACTGGTTTACTGTATAAATATCTTCTAGTCTTGCCCTTTGGCACAGTGGTGATGTCATCAGTGAGATGACAAATCAGCACAACACTGTGATGTCATTCCCAAAGAAGAAACTCTGTGGTGATGTCACTGCTATATATGATCAAGCTGGTGCCATGTGGCTTGTTCTTTAGGTCTAAATATGGAATGTCATGAGATCTCTGACACTAACCTAATGACTTCATGCGAGGAAAAGGTGAGAGAATTAGAGAAAGATGATGATTGACAGCAGCCTCCTGGATTAGAGAGCTTCCAAATACAGTAGATCATCCTTATTAACAAGATCCGAAAGAACACAGGGCTACCAGAATACACCCAGCGATCATCTCCAGTATCTGGCCAGTGACAGGTCTATAAGAGAACAGTTGTTTCAGTGAGTCATTCAGGAGGGAATATGACTGTGGCTTTCATGAATGATGCAATTAGCCTATGGATACTAACAGGTTAATGCACACCGCAACAGTATGATGCAACAAAGTAGCAATAAGTGGAGAGGATAACAGATCAAACACCAGTTGTGTCTCCCTGCCCTCTCCTATCCTGTTTCTAAACATTTGATTTTAGGTGGCCTTGTGTTGCACTGATAAAGCTAATGATGACCAACCACAGATAAAGAAATTCAATATATGTAACTAAGCAGATTTTGTGTACCAAAATTAAAGCTGTTGTAATGTAGATTCTTTCTCTAGATTGTCCCTATGATCACATCAGCCATTGCCACTGAGCCGAAATGGTCAATTATTGTCATGTTTTGGGCTGTACTAATCAGTCAGACCGGGAAAAGCATTTGGAGTACTATTAACTGACAAAAGTTATAACAAATCAAGGAGAACAGTGCAAAAAACTGGAACATTTGTTTTTGTTCTTATCATTTCCAGTCAGATAGGTTAAATATTAGGCTAATATCTTAATTATTACTGCTCATATGTATCTTTACCTATTAAATTTAGTTTGTCAAAATATAGCACCCTTTCTGACTAAGTCCTTCTTTATACGATTCAGCAGCTTCCACATGTTGTTTCATGGTTTAGACAGCATAAATTAGCAGAACAACATATTCAGTAGTACATTAACCCTGCAATCCATCCTGCAATTTACATCCAAGTATCCGGATGGCCGCGCATCTGGGTAACTGACTATTAAGACTGACAGTTAAGAGAGGAGTCAGCGTTCTGGGAGTGGGCGTGGTTTCAGCACAGAGAGCGGACACGCCCCCAACGTTTTTTTTTTTTTTTTTTCAAGATTTTGATACCTTATTTATCAAATTTGGCTGGTTAATACCACTTTTTTCTGTGCTGTGACAAACTCAGAACACATAATTGTTTAATGTTGGTTTACACATTCTTTAAAGGGGTCATCGGATGCCCATTTTCCACAAGTTCATATGATTCTTTAGGGTCTTAATGAAAAGTCTCTAATATAATTTGATTAAAAATTCTCAATAGTAGTGTAAAAAAACACCCTTTTACCTTGTCAAAATCAGGTCTGCAAAATTTAAGCTCATTTTATGCCACAAGCTCTGCTCGCCCCGCCCCCTCTCTGGGATTATGTTTACTTTAGCCGCGTTTATCGGCGAAACTTGCCAACAAGCACATTATTAAGAAAGGTCATTTGCAAAGATGCATAAAAAAACCCTTATACTCACTTCCGATGTGGGTGAAGCTGCATCAGCAACGATTGGCACGAAGATAGATCGGGATTGACGCTTTCCATTAAAAAACGAAAGTAACGTTACACCTCTGCTTCTTCAGCGGCTCAGATGTGACTACTGCTGTGTTCATTATTACATCCAACAGCAGAACACCTCAATCTCTCAATTAGAGTCTTCCTCTGCACCCTATTCGGACTGTTTCAGCTCGGTGAGGGTGGGTCTAAGGTAAGGCGCTCATGTCAATCAAATGTATTTCGTCACAACGACAAGTCATATACATCTAGGATGCATGGAGGATGAGTAAATAATATGCTACAGTACTGCTGGTCCTATGGTAAGCCTGTGAGATCGCAGACAAATGATATTATCATTATTGTGCTAATTTATTAATTTATTTACATGCCTGAACCCAGCTCCAGCATAAGGCTAGTGAAGCTATCTACACTGTATGATGTATAAATCTCTTACCACACACTACGTCTACATTGTGGCTCCTACGCAGCCACTGGAGCAGTTCGCGGCCACTTTAGTCAATGCTTGCATTTGTACGAGCCGCCCTGCGACTCACTGAAGCATCCCAGAAGCGGCTGTCCATGCTACATCGCTAAAATTAGGCGAATCCCCCACCTCATCCCTTCCCCACCTGCCAACGATTTGAATTTCTGTATGCGGGATTTATTTAAATAATATTCTAATGGACCGCATTGTGACATCATAGCGTCCAGAAAACAAACGCTATAGTCCAAAGGAGCCGTTCGTTGTAGTTCTTGAAAAGGGAATTTTTTTTTTTACTAAATATCTCCCTTTGGAGTGGACTTTGAGATTTGTAACTTTGTAGATGTTTTTTATGCCCAAACACACACCGAACACACTGGCTAAAATTAAAAAAGTGAAAAAGCATAATAGGACCTACAGTCAGGTCCATAAATATTGGGACATCGACACAATTCTAACATTTTTGGCCCTATACACCACCACAATGGATTTGAAATGAAACGAACAAGATGTGCTTTAACAGCAGACTGTCAGCTTTAACATCCAAATCAGGTGAACGGTGTAGGATTTACAACAGTTTGCATAGTGCCTCCTACTTGTTAAAGGACCAAAAGTAATGGGACCGAATAATAATCATAAATCAAACTTTCACTTTTTTAATACTTGGTTGCAAATCCTTTGCAGTCAATTACAGCCTGAAGCCTGGAACGCATAGACATCACCAGACGCTGGGTTTCAGCCCTGGTGATGCTCTGCCAGGCCTCTACTGCAACTGTCTTCAGTTCCTGTTTGTTCTTGGGGCATTTTCCCTTCAGTTATGTCTAAAGCAAGTGAAATGCATGCTCGATCAGATTCAGGTCAGGTGGTTGACTTGGCCATTGCATAACATTCCACTTCTTTCCCTTAAAAAACTCTTTGTTTGCTTTTGCAGTATGCTTTGGGTCATTGTCCATCTGCACTGTGAAGCGCCATCCAATGAGTTCTAAAGCATTTGGCTGAATATGAGCAGATAATATTGCCCGAAACACTTCAGAATTCATCAATAAATACAAGAGAACCAGTTCCATTGGCAGCCATACATGCCCACGCCATGACACTTCCACCAGCATGCTTCACTGATGAGGTGGTACGCTTAGGATCATGAGCAGTTCCTTTCCTTCTCCATACTCTTCTCTTCCCAAGTTGATCTTGGGTCTCATCTGTCCATAGGATGTTGTTCCAGAACTGTGAAGGCTTTTTTAGATGTCGTTTGGCAAACTCTAATCTTCCTGTTTTTGAGCCTCACCAATGGTTTTCATCTTGTGGTGAACCCTCTTTATTCACTCTGGTGAAGTCTTCTTTTGATTGTTGACTTTGACACACATACACCTACCTCCTGGAGAGTGTTCTTGATCTGGCCAACTGTTGTGAAGGGCCTTTTCTTCACCAGCGAAAGAATTCTTCGGTCATCCACCACAGTTGTTTTCCGTGGTCTTCTGGGTCTTTTGGTGTTGCTGAGCTCACTGGTGCGTTCCTTCTTTTTAAGTATGTTCCAAACAGTTGTTTTGACCATGCCTAATGTTTTTGCTATCTCTCTGATGGGTTTGTTTTGTTTTTTCAGCCTAATGATGGCTTTGTCACGGTTCATAAATCCTATGTCTCTTTCTAGTCTCGTGATTCTGTTGTGTGTGTGTCTGTGTGGGCGTGCCGGCTGATTCAGGCTCATCAGCGATCACGCTCATCACGCCCGTTACCAGCTGCAGCTCATCATCTAAGCACATTTAAACTCACGCCACTTTCATTCCTTTGTCAGATCGTTGTTTGTGAGTCTCCGGTCAGGTTGATGTCGTCTGCGTTCCAGTCTGTGCCCTCATCGTTCCTGTTCGTGTTTTCTGTGGATTGTTCTGGATTCGTCATCTCATCACCACCGCTGCACTCATCTGACCATCTCAGTCCCTGCACCACTAGCGATCTTTCTCTCTGGACTGTGTTATTCATCATTCTGATTTTCTTATTAAAACCCTTGAGTACTTGCATTTGCTTCCGTGTGTTTGATCATGACAGAACGATCTGACCAAGGAATGGAGGCAGCGAGTAGCTCAACCCGATCGCTGGAGGAATTTGTCAACAACAGCATACTTCGAATGGATTCCCAGGAGAAGAATCTCAACGATACAGCTCGCGCTGTTCAGACTCTAGTGGTGCAGGTGTCCGGGCTCACCCAACAGCTTCACCATCTGCGATCTCCCACTGTGCCCCCCGCACCGCTGGTTCCCCCACCACCACCAGAGAACCCCGCCCAGTCAGAGCCACGCCTACCAGTTCCCGAGCCGTATGCAGGTGAACCCAATTTTTGTCGAGCTTTCTTAACACGATGCTCTATGCACTTTTCTCTTCAACCTAGAACGTTCAATAACGAACGAGCCAAGGTCGCCTTTGTACTGACATTGCTGACTGGAAAGGCGGCACTCTGGGGGACCGCGGTGTGGGAAAACCAAGATCCATGCTGCGCCTCGTTCCAGGAGCTCTCCGCTGAGATGAAACGAGTCTTCGACCGGGCCGTCGCTGGAAGGGAGGCGGCAAGAATGCTGGCCGATCTGCGACAGGGAGAACGGTCCGTATCTGACTTCTCCATTGAATTTCGGACCCTAGCAGCGGAGAGTCGATGGAACGAGGAGGCCCAGTGGGACATGTTCCTGCATGGGCTGGCTGACCGCGTCCAAAAGGAGATATACGCGATGGATCTTCCCACTTCACTCAACGGCCTGATCGCCCTCGCTTTAAGAGTGGACGCACGGTTATCACGTCGGACTCAGCCCAGTCGCCTTACAGGTGGATTCGAAGGCCAACGGTTTGGAGGCGGGGACGCGGTCAGCCCCACCCACGATCACGAGCCCATGCAGGTAGGGAGAGCCCGGCTTTCTCGGGAGGAGAGGGAGAGGCGGAGGTCCCAGGGCCTCTGCATGTACTGTGGAGGAGCAGGCCACTTCGCATATAACTGTCCGTTAAAAGGCCCAGCCCGATAGTAAGTATGAGGCTACTATCGGGTGGGATCTCCGCCGAGAAGTCCTCACACACGTCTACTCTCCTTCCGGTAAGACTGAGATGGTCAATTCACCTTCACGACTGTCAAGCACTTCTGGACTCAGGGGCAGAAGGTAATTTCATGGACCATTCATTTGCACGCAAACTCAAAGTCCCCCTCAGACCTCTCACACACAAGATCGCAGTACACGCCCTCAACGGTCAGGAACTCCCCACCATCTCATTTATCACGAAAGACATCACCCTCATCACATCAGGCAATCACACCGAAACCATCTCCTTTTACATTCTGGACACTCCCCTAGCACCCATCGTCCTGGGCCACCCCTGGCTCACCCGTCACAACCCTAAAGTGGACTGGCAATTGAAATCTGTGTTAGAGTGGAGCAGTTTTTTGTTTCTGTCCCTGTGTTTCAGGAAGAGACAGTGGATTTGTCTAACGTGCCCGTGGAGTACCTGGACCTGAAGGAGGTGTTCAGTAAGTCTCGAGCTGCTTCTCTTCCTCCGCATCGTCCCTATGACTGTGCTATAGAGTTACTGCCAGGTACGTCTCCGCCCAAGGGCAAGTTATATTCACTTTCTGTCCCAGAGAGGGAGGCTATGGAGAAATATATTTCTGATTCTCTAGCAACTGGGTTCATTCGTCCTTCCTCTTCTCCAGCGGGGGCGGGGTTCTTTTTTGTGGGGAAGAAGGATGGGTCCCTGCAGCCTTGTATTGACTACCGGGGGTTGAACAACATCACGGTAAAGAATACTTATCCTTTGCCGTTGATGTCTTCAGCCTTCGAGAGGTTGCAGGGAGCATCTATCTTCACTAAATTGGATTTACGTAATGCTTATCATTTGGTCCGCATAAGGGAGGGGGATGAATGGAAGACCGCCTTTAACACCCCCAGGGGGCACTTTGAATACTTGGTCATGCCCTTCCGGCTGTCCAACTCCCCAGCGGTCTTCCAAGCACTTGTCAATGACGTTCTGCGAGACATGGTCGACCAGTTCATACAGATCTGGCCATTTAAAATGCGCGCGGGAAGTAAAGTGGTCTCGCGTGATGCCGGTGTATTCCAAAGGAACACGGAAAATACATTGACATAGGAAAGACATGATCAATAGGGGGCAGTCATGTAACGCACAGAACTAAAGCGGCAGCAAACATCGCTCTAAGCTAAATGTGTAGCCTGTTTGTACGGTGACCTGGAGAGGACATCTTCCTCGGACATTATTCGTTTATATTCGTTAATTTTCCTATCATTTCGATCTCTTTTAACATTCAGAATCTAAATAATAAATGCTGAAATGCCATTAAAGCTTTGATTAAGCTGTATGGCTGGGATTTTTACTGGACTGCAGTTATTAGGTTGAATATAACATATACATACATACATATATACATATATATATATATATATATATATATGTCGAGGTAATGACATCCTATGCATAAACAAACCTGCGTGACTATAACCCAGGATTATCAGAGATAGCTTTATTAATATTTTTTTATTTTGAGTTAAGAAATGATTATATTAATTGTTATAGAAATTAATGCAATATTAAGTTATTATATTAACAATAGGCAATGCTGTATATGCGAATGCTGTCTGTGCGCGATGGAGACAGCATTCAAAAGCGTATCCTGAAAAAATATTACATAAAGTACTTCAAATTAAATAACCCTGCAAGAAACATTTTATGCATCCTAAAGTCTTATCCATTAATTGATCCTCTTTTTTTCTGTAATAAATTTATTATTCGTTTATATTCATTATTTCCCCCTTAATTTCGAGCTTTTAACATTCTGAATCTAAATGATAAATGCTGACATGCCATTAAAGCTTTGATTATGCTATATGGCTGGGATTTTTACTGGAATGCAGTGTATAGGTTGAATTTAACATATAAATATTGTGAATATATATATATTCATTTTTTTAGTCTAATTATAACCTATATAGTGTTTCATTGTCGAGTGAATCATTCACGTTCCATTTGTAAATCGTATGGTCACACACGGCATTAATACAATCATAAAGTCAAAACTTTATTGGCATAATTGTCGTTTACAATATTTGCTAAATATATGGCAAATAGCATATACAGAAAGTTATTTAGGTTAAGCGATTCACAATAAAGAAAAAAGTAGAGTTCTCTATCTCTAATTCACTCATTATTATTTATTATTATTATTATTATTGTTATTATTATTACTATTATTATTAGGTTATTATTATCTAAATAACTGGTTAGGGGTATTTATTTTTAACGCCTGACAATTATGCCAAATAAAGTTTTGACTTTTTGATTGTATTTATCCCCGTGTGTGACGATTAATGAGCATGTTTTCATTTACAAATGAAACTACGCGAATGATTCAGTTTAGAATTTATATATTCTAGTCTATTAATTAGACGAAACAAAATAAAATATTTTCAATTCAACCTTTAAACTACATTCCAGGAAAAATCATTCATATATAGCATATGTCAAGCATTTACAGAATCATTTACATGAACGTTAAGTAAAGGGAGCCAAATTAAGGGGGGAAACGAATATAAACGAAAATAAAAATATATACAAAAATAACAGGCTAATAAAAATAATATTAGTAATAGTAATAATAATGATAATTATAATAATATTAATACAAACACAGAAAAAAGACTTTCAGTTAACAGAAGGAATGTAGGCCTATTTTATGTGAAGATTAAATTATTCATTATTCATTCATTCTTCAATGATTTGTCTATTAATTGCAATTTGCAATTGTGTTAAGTGCGCTTTGGGTACACGCACGTGAAACAATAAAGAACGTTCGCAAAATGACTCGTAGAAAACGCTCTTAAGCGCTAAGATTAATCGTTATCGGGAAATGCAGCCCAGAATGTTATGTACAGAGATCAAAATGAAGCTAAAAATAACGAATATAAACGATTAATACGGAAAAAAGAGGATAAGTTAAAGGACAAGACTGTGTGGGATGCATGAAATGTTTCTTGTAGGGCTATTTAATTTGAAGTACATGTAATATTTATTCATGATACACTTGTGAATGCAGTCTAAATCGTGCACAGACAGCATTGCCATATACAGCATCGCCAATATAATTTTTTAATATTGTATTAATTTCTATAACAATTAATATAATAATTTCTTAACTCAAAATAAAATATTAATAAACCTTTCTCTGATAATCCTGGGTTACTATGGTCACGTAGGTTTGTTTATGCATTAAACTCGTGTTTATGCCACTGCTGTAAGTTCCTCGAACTAGAATTTATTTATGGCATCAATTAAATCAGACTAGTTGGTTTTACTACTTTTCGAATATAATCTATCAGAGCATTCCACACCATTGCAATGGGATTTATGTCGTGGGATTCGGCGGGAGTCTTAACCCAGTTTAAACCTTGTTCAATGAGTCTGCCTGCAGCAGAGTGCTTCGGGTCATTGTCCTGGTAAAAACGGTGATGTGCTCCGATGTTTTCCCTAATATATGGGGCAGCAGTTTCTGTTACAATAGCATTTTCAAAGAAAGACCGGTCCACCCCCATTCGGCTATTCATAAACATTTCGCTCCTTGTATTGCTGCTGATGGCCTCATTAACTACTACTTTTAAGATAAATGAAAAATAACTGAGTGATCTTTAAACTTTTGTGTTGAAATTGGCACGGCTCATGGCTAGTGTTTGCATATTTCTTTCTATTGTGCAACCAGGGGTGCGTTTCCCAAAAGCATCGTTAGCCAACTATGGTCGCAAGTTCCGTCGTTACCAACATACTGTAGTTCAACGATTGGGTGTTTCCCAACACCATAGTTCAAACGATCATTCGCAAACAGCGTCACAAACTTACATGGTTGGAACTACAGCTCTTGACCTGTGGTTAGAAGCATTGTTGCTTCTTAGTAACACAAATCTGGACTTAATAAATTATGTTCTTGGTCACAGTTTGCAAGCTAACAAGCAGTACAATCTATATCCTCAATTTTATCTAAAAATAAATGCGTTTTACTCTATGTATTTTTGTGCGTCCTTTATAAGCGTTGTTTATGAATAGTGAATAGTGCACATGTGCACAAATGCCTGAGGGAACCCCGGAGTATGACGTAAGAGAGAACGTGCAATGAATCCAACATCAAATAAAGCGAAATGACAGGGAACAAAAATATTTGAAATATTTGCATTTTGGAGAGACCCTAATCAGTTAAATAGCAGAAGTTATTACTCGGTGACGCCATTAACAACCGCCCTAAGTTGTTGAACTAATGTGGTTCAAACAACGGAGATGCGACCGTGTTCGGGAAACACTCTGAGTTCGTTTCCACAACGATGCATCGTACTATGGAGGTTAACCAGCGAGTGGTTATGTCGTTGTACGGGAAACGCACCCAGATTAGTGTTATATACTGTGCTGATAGTTCTGATAATTTTTTTTTTTTATCGGACAATGCAACTTACTACCTTATTAACTCTAAGTTCAAAGTAGACTAAAATAGCTGGATCTGCCATCCCAGTGGAGGATGCGTCTGTCCCTCACTTTCAACTTTCTCAACTCCCGTTTACTCCACCGGCATCTAACAGCATTTCCACACCAGTGATAATAAATATTCTTGCAAACTGTCTAAATTGTCTAATTGTCGGGAACTGCCAAAAATTGATGTGGAAGGCTTAGCACCTGACACCCCCCATGATTCATGTCACCTTGGCCTCGGTGTAGCTTTTATATGTAAATGATTACTGGAGAGGAGCTATACAAATGCAAACCAGGGGAAGGGGGTTGCTCTGATCTAGAGTTGTCTTACCTGTTTCTTTGTCTTACACCGTGTCTCAACATAACACCGCGACATGCAATAAAATTATATTTTTCATTTTAAACAGTTTTTTAAACAGATTTAATCCTGATATCTTAGTCCTTAGCACTTGTGATACTTTTGTATTCGTTGTCAGTCATATAATAAAATCTTTATTGTTTTGAAAAATTAGCCTTCTGTTTATTTGTCTACATTATTTTCAACATTAGGATATAGGCTAACACTAGGGTAGGCTATAGTACTTACATAGACATAAGGCCAAATGTAAATGGTTTCCTTTCCTTTATTTATTTATTTTTTTTAACTGCATGGGCAGCTCGCCACCATAATGTAAAGCACAAAAAACGCAAAAAGAAATCTAGAGAAAACTGTACTACTAATAATAATACATAAAATAAATTAACACTCCAAACTACAGTTTATATTTCTCCTCTTACACAAATCAATCAAATAAAGTGTATCTTAAATTTTATAAATGGTATGAAAAAGACGAGTTACCTCTCAAACATGCAAATCTTCATTTGCTGTTGGTTTAAAATGATGAAATTTATAATGTATTTTGTAATTTTGTAGGCTACTTGTTGTTATTTTTTTTCTTTCGTTTTGTTAATTTATTATTCATTTAGAAAAATATATTTCACATATGGGCATATTTATTTCTTTTATATACAGCCTAGGTTTTTCTCTGCGCATAAACTCTACGCATGACGTTCTGATGTTTATGCTACTTTTTGCTTGTGTGAAATTAATCCCCGAAAACGAATTTAGCTGTTTTTAATGTGTCACAGCCACCAATCAGTTCTAATTTAAATGTATTTAAACAATCTTGTCGGTTATAACGACGTCGGTTGTCGGTTGGGGAAAATGCAATCTATTAAAAGTTCATGAGGAAAAAAAGGAAAGAAAACAATAATGAAACTGCTCCTGCTTATGAATAACTTTTTATTTGATGTTGAAGTATCTGAATAGTCTATAGGCTGTAGCAAAGTGCTTTTCTAGTCCCACTCCCATGAGGTTTTCTTCCACTTACGCCCGCTCCCGCTATATACTAACTATATATATATATACACACCCTTAGAATATATAGCCTATATATATATATACCCACTTAGAATAATTTTCTTCCCGACCCGACCGCTAAATTCACGCTAAATTTAATTCTCATTTCCAGAATCTCACATTTAACCATTTGGAAACAATGTCGAGTATAAAACTTTTTTCGCAGTACATTCATTATATTTCCATGTTCCACTTTGAAGACGTATTATAGCCATGCATTTTAGCCCGTCAAAGATCAAATGCGGCCTAAAATTATATTTCAGACATTCAGTGGTGATTTAAAAAAAAAAATGTAGCGCTGCGGCTGGGGGAAACACGAGACCAGGCTACCATCACTATTAAGAGTGGCTCGGACGCTCCTGTCAGCAGCATTGAGCGCACGTTCAGCACAGCTTGAAAGGGTTCCGTGTTTAAAGCATAGCTACCACAAAACACTGGCAAAAGTAAATACCATGACTGTCTAATAGTAAGGAGATATTTCAATTATTTATTTAGAAACTACTGTTTTCTGAGTCAGTGATGATGCAGTTAACAGTCCTCATATCCTCGTTGGACGCGCGCCTTTAGAGAGAAATGCATCTCTACGGACTAGCTACATAATAAAAACAGTTTTTGTTTTCTATTTGTTTTTTTCGTTGAGTAGTAATTTAAGTCTTTCTACATATTTATTTATCATGTCCGACAAAAAATAACGGTTAAATATTTTCCACTGAAAAAAATGTAACTGATCGAGCTTGAGCCTTCATGTCCTAAAAATGTGTTTTGCACTCTCGTGTAAACGATTGGATATGCACCTAATAGCGCATATTTATATCTATTATTATTTATATATTTTAGTTTACATCAATGGATTTTATTTTAGCCAATTCGTGATTTGAGAAGGCAAATTGAAACACAGAGTATATAGGTCAACTCACTGTCTGCCGCTTGGTCTTTATGAAACAAAAAGCTTACGTTTAACGAACAAAAATGCTCCAATTTATTCATTTTTTCTAAATTAACTTAATAAAAAGAAAACGAAATTATAAATACTTTGCCGTTACATACAGAATGAATTACCGATTATGGCGACAGATATTGAAACAACAGACATAACAAATACTGTCCAAATAGCCCTCTTTGTGCAGGGTTTGGCCACAGAATGTTGTTCCTTGCGCCACCTGGTGGATATTATATGAAGCGCAACAACGTTTTAAAAAAATCAGAAAAAGCCCCTGCAGGCCGCCGCGTGGCCTCGCGTGCCGAATTGCAGGCTGCCGCGTGAAAATAGACGCATTTTTAATGGCCAGATCTGTATATGTCTACCTGGACGACATATTGATTTTTTCTTCGTCTCTCCAGGAACATGTGCAGCACGTCCGACAAGTGCTCCAGAGGTTGCTAGAGAATGGGCTTTTTGTCAAGGCGGAGAAATGCGAATTTCATGCACAGTCTGTTCCTTTTTTAGGTTACATCGTGTCGACTGATAGCCTGGCAAGCCAGACCCACATAAATGTAGGGTCTGGGCACTCTCCATAGACAGGGCTCAACCGGAGGGGTGGGATAAACGGTTGTCTTTCAAACTCCTCTCCACGCAATAGGATAGCGCTACAACCAATCAGAGACGTAGTCGGTCGGGTGACGTAGTCAGAGCGACGAAGATTTTTAACAAAAATCAGTGCACTGTGCAGTCTGTCAGCTAAATAATAGACATAGATGGGCACTAAACCTTTAAAAGTAAACAAAAACATGCACAGACAAATCCAAATTACACCCTGCGGCTCGTGACGATACATTGATGTCCTAAGACACGAAACGATCGGTTTTTGCAAGAAAATGAACAGTATTTATATAATTTTCTTTTTACCTTTGATACACACCCACGTCCATCTGTCATGAGCACGAGTTTAGCATATCTATGATTCGACTCGTCACATGTGAATGCGCTTTGATGTAGTATACGCAAACACCGAAAGGGGAAATATGTAAAAAAAAAAAAAAGTCCAGGATGAGTTTGCGCAAGCAAACGTAATCTTTTTCAGCTTTAAATGGGTTTGAACAACCAGGACAAGCGCAAGTAATTACCATTTTGAATAGCCGCTATATCCACAATCTCTGTGCACTGTGTGAACAATAAGTGTCGTATACACGCCACAGATCGCTTCCGGTGTTTGTGTATTCTACACCACAGCGCGTTCAGATGTAACGAGCTCCTGCTCAGGACACATGGACGTGGCTGTGTATCAAAAGTAAAAAATTATATAAATACTGTTCAGTTTTCCACGCTTAATTCACGGAACCAGGAATTCATGTCTGACGGAACTTATGGTCGCAGGTCAGTCGTCATCATGTTAAGCCCGCCCACCGACTCGTGATTGGCCCGGTACATCTTGGATTTTTCGGAAATTTAAGTGAATTGAGAGTAACTAGACTGACCTTGGAAGCAAATGTAATTTGCTGCCGCTAGGGGCGCGTCTAGATTCTAGGCTAGTCGACTGAGGGAATGCGCATGGATCCTGAGAAGATTAAGGCTGTGGTAGAATGGCCAAGTCCAGATTCCCGTAAGGCCCTACAGAGGTTTCTGGGGTTCGCCAATTTCTACAGGCGTTTCATTCGCAACTTCAGCCAACTAGCCTCGCCTCTGACCACCTTGACCTCCCCCAGAACGACGTTCAGGTGGTCAGACGCAGCCGAGGCTGCGTTTGCCAAACTGAAGGGTTGCTTCGTTTCAGCCCCTATCCTGATAACCCCTGATCCATCACGTCAGTTCGTGGTGGAGGTCGATGCGTCAGAGGTGGGGGTAGGTGCAGTGCTATCCCAGCGTTCTCCCTCAGACGATAAGATGCACCCTTGCGCGTTTTTCTCCCATCGTTTATCCCCCGCTGAGCGCAATTATGACATTGGCAACAGAGAGTTGTTGGCAGTTAAGCTAGCATTGGAAGAATGGCGCCACTGGTTAGAGGGTTCGGGGGTACCTTTTATCGTCTGGACCGATCACAAGAATTTGGAATACATTCGGACAGCCAGAAGACTAAACTACAGGCAGGCTCGGTGGGCTCTTTTTTTCGGTCGTTTTGATTTTACTCTCTCGTACCGCCCGGGTTCCAAAAACATCAAACCCGATTCCTTATCTCGCATTTTTGACCACTCCGAACGCCCGTCTACTCCTGAGTGCATTTTACCAGAGACTCTATTCATCTCTACACTCACATGGGAGATCGAATCGAAGGTCAAGAAGGCCTTAGAAGGGGTAACGCCTCCGATCCGTTGTCCACCGAATCGTTTATTCGTGCCTGAGAGTTTAAGGTCCAGCGTTGTTCAGTGGGGACATTGTTCCAATGTGGCTTGCCATCCAGGAGTAAATCGCACTAAATTTTTGATTAAGCAACGATTCTGGTGGCCTCTCATGGCTCGTGATGTTCACAGTTTTGTCTTGGCTTGCTCAGTTTGTGCCACAGGTAAGACTTCCAATCAGGGCTGTAGTACTCGAGTCCGGTCTTGGACTCGAGTCCGGTCTCGAGACCGTTTTTTTATGGTCTCGGACTTGTCTCGGACTCGCTGGTATTCAGACTCGGACTTGTCTCGGTCTCGGCCACTGGTCTTGCCAAATATGGCTTTTGGTCTCGACCGAGTCCAGGTGTCTTTATTATGTTCCCGTAAGCACACATTTTAAACTGTTTATAATTTTAATTTTTTCATTTCACCCGCCCGAATTTAATTAAAATATTATTTTTCGTCACGTCATCTGCCCGAACGACCCATCACTACCAATAACCAATCACAAAAACAAAAAAACAAAACAAAAAAAGTAATAACCAATCACACACTAGATTATATTTGCACAGCACGCTCTGCATCTGCGTGCCCTGCTAACGTTAATTTTCATTGATTCACACACACTCTAACATGACATAAGCGGTGCAATTTACACTATTGACTTCTAAGGATTTTGATAAGAAACCACAAGAAACAGGTGAATAAAGGCAATGTTTAATGTTCAGATGTTATTATTTCAAGACATGTAAAGCATTTTGGCTGGTTTATGTGTGTCGTGTTCTATGAGAGCTGTGTGTGGAGGGACGGGAATGTTTTTCTGAATGTCTATATGTGTTTCATTTATTTGTCCACGTTGTTTTGAACTATTGTACCGCTGTGTGTTGCGATCAGGACCGTTCAAAGCATCGTCGCGATATGTTCATTGTCAAACTCCAAAATTAGACCATTTTTATTTTTTTTTAAAACGTCATTACTTCATTTGAAAAAGTTAACACATGTATTTTAGTTTGTTGTGTATATTTTTTTCATTTGATCAGATAACATTTTAAGCTGTCATATGGTCGTGTTACAACGTGCCCCTCAGATGTTACAATGTACCCCATCTATGGGGCATGTTGTCACGTTTCACTTCCTTTCTTTTGAGGTAAATAACGAAAAACGTATACACTGTAAATATGAAACAAAGCGATATATTTGTACTAGACAAATGTGAAAATAATGTGGATAAAAATTGTACTCTGAACCCCAAGTGGATTTACATAAACCGCGAAATTCAAAAAGTGTTAGGTTGTGCCCCGCTCTCCCCTACTGGTCACTTCTTTTCTACACTACTGTACATCTGCAGTGAAGCTAGCTATATTGTAATTTAGTTGCTTAAATGCTCAGTACTAGTACCGAGCATTGGTAATAGTAGTGGGTTGGTGTTTGTATATCAGTTCTAACACTGCTATTATGAGGTATCACCATATGTCATCATTCTGTTTTCTTTAGATTAATAGATTATATGATATCAAGGGGAATGTCTATACTTATACTTAAATCATGGGTGTTGTTACCCAGTCATTCATACTATCACAGCAATATTATGATTAAAGGTCATAGTTTGGATATAAACACTGATGTGATGTCTATGGTAGAAATTAAAACAGAGCACGTCATCTTTTGAAAGTAATTGGCGCTTCAAATAATGTTTGTGTCGATTGCATTGTTTCGCCACTAGATGGAAACAACTGTTAAAAAATGTATTTTGTCAACGAATAGAGATTGATTCAAAAATGCAGATTCATCCAGTGATGTTTTTGTGAGCATGTCATTTATTCATTCAAACCACTTTTTCATAAATTTAATATAAAAAATCGGTGTGTTAAACATATTCTATTTTAAATATAAATATTATGTATTAAATTATTAAGAATTCATTAAAATGAATTAAACACTTTTAAATAGACTGAAGCAATTAATATTTTGTCTCACATTATTTTGCTTAGTTTAGAATTGCGAGGAAATCGTGATCTCTATTTAATCTCAAAAAAACTAAAACTGAAACTAAACTATATAAAAACTAAATAGAAATGTGTTCACAAAATAGAAACTAAACTAAAACTAAAAAAAAAATGTTAATGAAACTAATAAAAACTAAACTAAATTTTACTGAAAATTTGAAAACTATACCAAAATAAAACAAATTTTAAAAAGCTAAACTAAATTAACCTTGGCTTCAACACTAGTCTGTTTTTTTTTTCTCCGGTCTCGACTTGGTATCGGTCTTGGTCTCGACTTGGTCTTGGTCTTGACATGGTCTGTCTTGGTCTTGGTCTTGTCTTGGTCTCGATCCCTTCTGGTCTTGGTAGTGTCTTGGTCTCGGTTTAGGCGGTCTTGACTACAAGTCTAGTTGTGACACTGTTTTTGCTTTTAGATCAACAAATAATAACCCAAAATGATTGTCTTGATGTCATGCATACGGCTTTTTTTCCTGTCCTGGACTCGGTCTTGACTCGGACTCTAACTTTTTTGGACTCGGTCTTGTCTTGGACTCGAACCTCTTTGGACTCGGTCTTGACTTGGACTCGACTAGTCCTGGTCTTGGACTTGTCTTGGACTCGACAAAGGTGGTCTTGACTACAGCCCTACTTCCAATCGTTCCCCAGATGGGTTACTCCAACCGCTGCCGGTGCCTTCGAGACCCTGGTCCCATATCGCTCTAGATTTTATCACCGCCCTCCCACCCTCCCAGGGTCACACGGTAGTTTTGACCGTGGTGGACCGATTCTCGAAGGCGGCCCATTTCATTCCCTTGCCCAAATTACCCTCAGCCAAGGAGACAGCGTTGATAGTCATTAACCACGTCTTCCGGTTACATGGCCTCCCGACAGACGTGGACAGGGGACCCCAATTTGTGTCCAAATTTTGGCGAGAATTTTGTAAATGCCTGGGCGCGACTGTCAGTCTGTCATCTGGATTCCATCCACAGACCAATGGTCAAACTGAGAGAGCCAACCAAGATTTGGAGAGAACGTTACGATGTTTAGTGTCTAAGAATCCTTCCTCTTGGAGTCAGCAACTCTCTATGGTGGAGTACGCCCACAACACGTTGCCAGTCTCATCCACGGGCCTATCACCATTTCAGTGTAGTATAGGGTACCAGCCACCAATTTTTCCTAGTCTGGAATCCGAAGTCGCGGTCCCCTCTGCTCACGCCTTTGTCCAGAGGTGTCACCGCACTTGGACTAGAGCCCGGGAGACTCTACTCCAAGGCCAAAGCCGATCGCCACCGGCGAAGGCCTCCCGTATACGTCGTCGGTTCCAAAGTGTGGCTTTCTACCAAGGACATTCCTCTCCGCTCCGTCTCGAATAAACTCGCACCCAAATTTATTGGCCCATTCGCTGTCACTAAAATCATTAGCCCGGTGACAGTCCGCCTTAATCTTCCTCCAGTGTACAGGAGGATTCATCCCGTCTTTCATGTATCCAAAAAATAAGCCCGTCTTTTTTGCTCGTATTAATCCGCCAGTCCCGGTTCCCCCCCCCGCCGCGACTCGTAGACGGGGAACCCACTTATTCGGTAAATCGCATTCTGGACTCTAGACGGAGGGGACGCGGATTTCAGTACTTGGTGGACTGGGAAGGTTACGGTCCGGAGGAGAGAAGTTGGGTACCAGCAAGAGACATCCTGGATCACTCCCTTATCGATGATTACAATCAGCAGGTAAGAGACCCTGGGGACGCCAGGAGGCGCCCCTAGGGGAGAGGGTACTGTCACGGTTCATAAATCCTATGTCTCTTTCTAGTCTCGTGATTCTGTTGTGTGTGTGTGTGTCTGTGTGGGCGTGCCGGCTGATTCAGGCTCATCAGCGATCACGCTCATCACGCCCGTTACCAGCTGCAGCTCATCATCTAAGCACATTTAAACTCACGCCACTTTCATTCCTTTGTCAGATCGTTGTTTGTGAGTCTCCGGTCAGGTTGATGTCGTCTGCGTTCCAGTCTGTGCCCTCATCGTTCCTGTTCGTGTTTTCTGTGGATTGTTCTGGATTCGTCATCTCATCACCACCGCTGCACTCATCTGACCATCTCAGTCCCTGCACCACTAGCGATCTTTCTCTCTGGACTGTGTTATTCATCATTCTGATTTTCTTATTAAAACCCTTGAGTACTTGCATTTGCTTCCGTGTGTTTGATCATGACAGGCTTGCTTCACTGATAGTGACAGCTCTTTAGATTTTGAGAGTTGACAGCAACAGATTCCAAATGCAAATAGCACACTTGAAATTAACTCTGGACCTTTTATCTGCTCATTGTAATTGGGATAATGAAGGAATATCACACACCTGGCCATGGAACAGCTGAGAAGCCAATTGTCCCATTACTTCTGGTCCCTTAACAAGTAGGAGGCACATATGCAAACTGTTGTAATTCCTACACCGTTCACCTGATTTGGATGTAAATACCCTCAAATTAAAGCAGTTAAAGCACAGAGTTAGTTTCATTTCAAATCCATTGTGGTGGTGTATAGAGCCAAAAATGTTAGAATTGTGTTGATGTCCCAATATTTATGGACCTGACTGTATGTAATCCATTGTAAATAAGATGAAAACTTTCAGCATTTGTGCATGTTTGTAATCTGCTTCCCTTGTATTCAGTAATGGTTTAATGTTGGAGTGTTAGCAGGGGGTGGAGGGATTCAGTCTCACTTTCTCTGTTTAACAAATGAGCTGTGAATTCTCCAACTCATCCTGACTTAAAATAGAGTTGTTGTGACTTGCAATGATGAAAGAAAAGACTAAAAAGAGAGAGACAGTGGCGGGCTTTCTTTGTTTATTTACATATGCGAGATGAACGTGAGTGTTCTGGACATATTTATATTCGGATCTATTGCTGATGTTGACATATAATGTAGATTTCACATTTAAAGTATTTTGGGTAACTGATTCCTTTCAGTTTTCAAAATCTGCAAAACATGTAAACATCTAAGCAAGTTATTGCTGACATTGTTTTTCCAAAATCCTTAATCATACCTTTACAACAGTGATGTTTGTAACTTCAATCCATGTCACTGGGCATGGACATATTTGTGGTTAAGTATGTACTGCCTTTGCCCTACATGAAGTATTTTTGACCTTCTCTTTTGTAAGATGAACAGCAGGGCCAACAGACAGCTGAACAAGTGATGCACAGACTAACAGGAATGCATGTCACATTCCACTTCCTTGTGCATGAGTGGGGGAGAAAAAAAGTGAGTGAGAAAGAGAGCTGTGCATAGAAACAGTCTAAAAGAAGGCTCATTCCTGTCTTTGTTTTTCATTGTCAGATTTAAACTCATGCTAATATCATCTCATACTTGAAATGGTGTTTTTACAGAATGCCTTTCAACAACTTCAAAGGCTTTAGTCCATGAGGCCATATGAATGTGAATAAATCTAGGACAAGCTTGAGATCTAACAGCGAGTTACATTGCCATGCAAGTGTAAAAGACTTCAAAATGTTTCCTGCTGAATAAAATATGTTTCTGGATTATAGTCAAAGAAATAAAAGAAAAAACTTTTTTAAATTTTAATGTTCATTAATTAAATAACAATAGGTCATGAACAGCATTAGGAAGCTTTTCATGTACAGTGCGAACATTTACAAGAGGAACACACATAGCAGGCGGTGGGACGTATAAAAAAAGAATAAATTACCCCAAGCAGCATCATCTATTAGGAAAAAGACAAGCATCGACATAAAATCTTTTGATTATATGTTCAAATATACATAAGTGCTTCAACATACAAAAATACATTGTATTTATAATCAGAGCTCAAAGACACTTCATATTTGATTTGCATGTTTTCTTAGTGGGGAGGAAATTGGATTTTGGAGAGCAGCCAGTGGCCTTTGTCCTAAACAACAACATCAACAATTCCACTGAACTGACAGAGAGTGCAGATGATTTTTAAGAATCAGTACAACAGATCATGTTGGTAGGTTTAGCTTGTCATAAGAAACATTTGGACAAACATATTTCCACTACTGGTACATATGGGTACAATCAACTGAAAACGGTGTTGCCAAGAATTTCAGTCTCTTTCTGTCTTTTGATTAACTGTAGTAACTTTCTAATTTCAAAAACCCATTGTTATGATTCCTTGATTCCAAAGCTGAAGTGAAGAACATTGAACAAACCCTCATTTCACCAGTTGTCATCCCCTGAGATGATCCAAAACAAATGTAATCCTGTTCTACATTAAGTACCATCATATAAAATTTTCTGAGGAATATAATCTGGATTGGCAAAGCTCCGTTTTGAACTCAGATCGCCTAAAAATGAAAATCCTGTCATCATCTAAAAAAAAAAATTTGTTGAGTCAACTTAAAATAATTTGTTACCCCACTGCGTTAAAATTAACTAACTTGAAATGTTACGTTTTATTAAGTGACAACTTAGATATTTAAGTTGACTAAACTAAGATTTGGTTTGTTAAACCTAAAAGCTGTGTTACCCGGCTGCCTTAAAATTTTAAGTTAAATTAACTTAAATATCTAAGTTTAAAATTTTAAGGCAGCCGGGTAACACAGCTTTTAGGTTTAACAAACCAAATCTTAGTTTAGTCAACTCAAATATCTAAGTTGTCACTTAGTACAACTTAACATTTCAAGTTGACTAAACTTATTTGAGTTGACTGAACTTAAAATTTTAAGGCACCTGGGTAACAAATTATTTTAAGTTAACTCAACAAATTGTTTTTTTATTTACAGTGTACTCACCCCCCAAGTTGTTTCAAACCTGTTTAAGTTTTTTTTTCTTCTGTTGAACACAAAAGATGTTTTGAAAAAAGAAAAAGAAAAGAAGTTGATGGTTCCCATACTATGGAAGTCAATAGGGACCATCAACTCTTTGCTTACCCATATTCGCCAAAATACCTTTTTTTTGAGTTCAACAGAAAAAAAAAAAATCATCCAGGTTTGGAATAACCTGACGATGAACAAATGACAGAATTATCATTTTTGGGTGAACTATCCCTTTAATTCTGGGAATGTGCATAAAATTGGTTTGGCAACTTTTTTCAGTTTGGTGTTTTTAGTTTAGGAGTTCGAATGGAATATTCCTATCATAGGCTACTACACATACATAAAATATCAACATTGTCATGTAAACAAACTTAGAAAGTTACCTATGACCTTATCTGAACTGGTCCAAAATAACACTCTTAACTAGAATATTTAAAACAACATGATTGAATCTTAAACTCTCTCCTCACAAACATGTCCATGACTTGCTATATGCTACGTAGTAGAAGAGCACATTGAGAAATATTAGATATGGACTTTTCTTACAGTTGTTTTCCCACAAAAAACACTGTATAACGTGTTTTATTACCATTCTGGGTGCTGCTTTTAAAACTCGAACATCTGTTGAGGTGAATTTGATTGTTTTATCTCATTTCTGATTAAACAGGAAACAACAGAATGTTTAGCCTGTGAGCCAAAGCTGCTCTTAGAGAGATGCAGCTGGCACACTTCAGTCATTCCCCATTCAACAGTTTTTAAAGATGAGATTTCTCTGTGAATTACCGCATTAAGCATATCTGGCATCAGTTATTGTTAGATCAATTCTATTAAGATAATGATCTGGTTTGGGTAAATGTAAGATTTGGCCTCAGCTCGATGTGAAGGAAAAGCGCTTACCCAGAGTGCCTTTCAGTGCTGTTATTTTGGGACGTCTACAGCGCTCTCATTCAATTCCAACTGAATGAGATCCATCAATACTTCAGACCAGAGCCAAAAACACCATTGGAGAAAAATGAGAGAGTGTGAGGGAAGATGGAAAGAGGCTGAGAAAGAGAGAGTGAGTTTGTGTGAGGGAGAGAGAATGATGACATGAAAAAGAGTCACTGAATTTATGAGGGACAGTGTGGGCGGTGAGAGCAAGAGAGAAAAGTAACTAAAAGGAAAGAGCGAGAGTGTAAAGGTAACGCAGAACAGCAACAATACAGCGAGACATTTGGATTTGCCTCTAGTGCAAACTCTTGGATAAAAACGGCTAATCTAAAACCTAGTGAGACTTCATCTTAAAAACGTCTCCATTTCCCCTCGCTCCTGTCACCTGGCCGGGACGCCGAGTTTTTGCTTACTGTCTGTGCTAGATTGCTATCAGATAATCCCAACGGGCCGCTCTACGCTAAGGCGTCGTCATAGAGACAACATGCAGAGAAAGCTTTGGAGGAATATAATCATCAAACTTGATACAGTGCCAGTGGGTGGAGCCACAACTGTCAAACAGGAACAAGAAGGAGGGAGGAATGGAGGAGTAGAGGCTGAAGCAGTGCACAGGAAGAAGAGAGCAGTCCTGTCAGTCATGGGGCTTTGTGTTGTTGTCTTTCAACGGAGGCACAATCATTCAGTTTTTCGGCTTTTTCTTCATCTCTTGACATCAGTCTGCATGAGATTTCCGCAAAGCTGTAAGTGCTGTTTAACCAAAGTCGATTCTTGGACGGTACTCGAGAACCATGGGATAAGCCTGGGGTAAAAACGAAAGCAAAGCATGACTTCAACTTTGATTAATCTGATTTAAGCAGGGTATCATTTTCATTATACCGTCATCATTCTCTATTTTACTTTCTTGGAGTGTAAAAGGCAAGAACACAAACCTAGGGGCATCGATGTGTCCTCTGATTTTGTCTCAACTTCTAGTGTGTGTGTGTGTAACTGGAGAAATATGACTCATAGATCTGTCAGTAGCTGTGAGCAGTTTTTTTTGCTCCTGCCCCCCACAATCACCACCAACTCAGCGACAGCTGTTCACACTTCTCATAAGCACACACACACACTCGCACACACATTCGAACACACTCACATATTCAGGGTCAAAGTAACTTTTCAATAATTTATCTGGCAAAGTTCTAGTCCAGGAGTTTTCAAACTTTTTGATGCCAAGGATACCCAATTACGATGATCCACAGCTGAGGGACCCCCTTCCTAAAATATAAAGTTGGCTATAGATGTTCATTCATACTGTGTGAAAAAACTATTAAAAGTGATATTATAAAGACAACCGGTTTTCAAAATTAAAAAATTAGCTTTTATTTTGTCATTGCACTAAAGGAAATTGATAGATTCGATGTAACAGAAGTAGCATATCTTTTCTTCCATATTGTGATGAAAATCCAAGTGAAACGGATTATTGATAAAAACTGAAGGATAAGGTTGTGGTTCATTACATGGATTGTTGATTGGATGGGACTTGTAGTCAATTGAAAGAAAGGGGCAAAGTTTAAATGTACCAAATGATTGGAGTAGGGATGTCACGATTTCTCGATTCAATGCGAGTACTCAATTTTAAAAATTCTCGAATGCAGTACTCAATTTTACAAATCAATTTTGCCTGTGTCGGCTAACCGGCAAAATACCGGAAGTGTCGCATTCCATTGACGAGAATCCTTGAAAACATATTATTAGACCGTTTTCTAAGGCTGCATGATATATTAAACCCACTTAAAATCATAATAAAGCATAATGCTATTGCGGATTCACAAACACTACAATTCAGTTACATAAATATATGCGATGCAGGATTAATATATGTTCTTTAATTATTTACATTGAGGAGAAGAAATGATTTGATCCCCTGCTGATTATGTATGTTTGTCCACTGACAAAAATATCATCAGTCTATAATTTTATCGGTAGGTTTATTTTAACAGAGACAGAATAACAGCAAAAAAAAAAAAAAAATCAGAAAAACGCATTACCAAAATGTTTTGAATTGATTTGCATTTTAATTAGTGAAATAAGTATTTGGTCCCCTGTCAATCAGCAAGATTTCTAGCTTCCAGGTGTCTTTTATACAGGTAACAAACTGAGATTAGGAGCACTCTCTTAAAGGGAGTGCTCCTAATCTCAGTTTGTTACCTGTATAAAAGACACCTGTCCGCAGAAGCAATCAATCAATCAGATTCCAAACTCTCCACTATGGCCAAGACCAAAGAGCTATCCAAGGATGTCAGGGACAAGACTGTAGACCTAAACAAGGCTGGAATGGGCTACAAGACCATTGCCAAGCAGCTTGGTGAGAAGGTGACAACACAATTAACACAAAATAATAGTTGCCAAATGTCAGTTTCGATACCCTAATGACGTGGAGAGAATCTGCAAAGATTAATGGGAAAATCCCTACTAAGATGTGTGCAAACCTGGTGGCCAACTACAAGAAATGTCTGACCTCTGTGATTACCAAAAAGGGTTTTACCACCAAGTACTAAGTCATGTTTTGCACTCATTAAAATGCAAATCTATTTATAACTTTCTTGAGATGCATTTGTTTGTATTATTGTTGTTGTTATTCTGTCTCTCACTGTTCAAATAAACCTATCATCAACAGTATAGACTGATCATTTCTTTGTCAGTGGACAAACATAAAATTAGCAGGGGATCAAATAATTTTTTCCCTCACTTTAAAAGCGTGTAAGTTACATGTGAGTCAGAGCAGTTCCGTTCACGGTACATTTACATGGGGCATCTGTATGGCGTTTAAATAGAGTCAAAAGTCACGCGCACGAAAACCACTAGCACGCGAATGAAGCAAGCGCGCAAAACAGACCCACGAGAGGAAAATAACAACGCGAGAGCGCATCTGTGCACCCGCAAGTGCGTATTTGTACACCGCGAGTGCGCAGAACAGTATTTAGGAGCGGAAATGCATACTGGCGCAAGCCCCTGCTGCCTAGTGCGCACAACTGCACATGAGCGCTCGCGTGACTACTCAACACGCGCTCGCTCCTCGAGTTGACTTTTGACACTTTGAGGGCGTGGCAATGATTTTTGTCTTCCCACCTGTGATTGGTCATTTGTTTAATCAGTTTCACTCTTGTTTAAACATGTAGCAGGACAAGGACAAGGCACGTTTTACGGAACCATTATGTCGGACCCGGAGCAGGTAATTTAATTTTTTTAAGTCTTTGTGTTTCCAGTGCAAAATATTCAATATATAATATTGTATTGTACAATTTAAAAGGTACTTATTTTGTTTACTGCCTAATGCATGTAGATAAAATCATCTTGAATAGTTTGTATAGGACCTTAACGACTAAAAAAGATGAGCAAATTTAAGATAAAGCTGGCTAACCCATAAATTTAGGATGTTAAAGGTTAGTTTTGACCTACATTGACAATATACAGTAAATAAATCATGGCTGAGTGGCGTTTCTATCTACTAAACAAAGCTAGTATGCTAATTTACTAAACAAAGCAGCATAAATGCAATTCAAACCACAGCACCGACCCCTATTGCTCTATTATCGTAATGCCGTTTATAAAATGATTAGAACACATTACAAACGGTATTAGTGAAACTTAACGTAGTTACATCAATGCTATTGGTAACCCTTTATGTCTGTTTGTTTTTTTAACAAATATTTAACCAATTAAAGGCATTAAAAAGCGCATCTCTTAGAACCGCTCAAACTGTCAGTCAAACTTCACAACTCCGCCCCCTGAGCGCAGCGAACTTACTTTATAGCACGTCAGTCATAGAGCAGAAGCAGATGAACTTCTTTGTCTTGTAATGGTAAAATATCTTGTTGTTTGAATAAATGCAACGTTGTCTTCATGAAATAAACACTAGTATGTCTATAAAGGTTCATATAATGCATCACCACACCGGTGTGATGTTGACTTAATGTGATGTCGTCGTTTTAATGATGGACAAATTGCACACATTCGCTGGTCAAAAACCCGCGGTGTAACTGCATTTGAGTTTGACACAAAGCAACCGAGTGATCCTTGTCAGCTAGGTAAAATATATTATAAGAAATTTTATTTTGATTTTATGGCTATCTGCTGAATGTGCTGATGCATGTATATATTATCTGTATAAAAGTTATTAATACTAAATTAAATATAATATAAGAATATTATGGTGTGTTATTTGTTTGGTGGTGGAGGGGTTCGTGGAGGGGTTGGGGGGGTGATCTTTTTTCAGTTTCAGCACATGCCCCTCAAAAGGTCTGTGCACGGCCCTGCACAACAGTGACACAGTATCTTAACATCTCATTAATTATTCTTTGTTCTGTCAATAGCTAAGACACCACTTTTTGGAAAATCTTTTACACAAGTTGCAACAGGCCTTCAGCACAACACCACTGGATTTAGATTATTAGGATTTAATCTTTTTTAGTCGTTAAGGTCCTATGCAAACTATTCAAGATGATTTTATCTACATGCATTAGGCAGTAAACAAAATAAGTACCTTCGAAATTGTACAATACAATATCATATATTGAATATTTTGCACTGGAAACACAAAGACTTTAAAAAAATTAAATTACCTGCTCCGGGTCTGACATAATGGTTCCGTAAAACGTGCCTTGTCCTCGCCCTGCTACATGTTTAAACAATTGTGAAACTGATTAAACAAATGACCAATCACAGGTGGGAAGACAAAAGTCATTGCCCCGCCCTCAAAGTCAACTCGAGGAGCAAGCGCGTGTTGAGTAGTCGCGCGAGCGCTCATGTGCAGTTTTGCACGCTAGGCAGCAGGGGCTTGCGCCAGTATTCATTTCCGCTCCTAAATACTGTTCTGCGCGCTCGCGGTGTACAAATGCGCGCTCGCGGGTGCACAGATGCGCTCTCGCGTTGTTATTTTCCTCTCGTGGGTCTGTTTTGCGCGCTTGCTGCATTAGCGTGCTCGTGGTTTTCGTGTGCACGACTTTTGACTCTATTTAAACGCCATACACCTGCGTCGACTCTTGACAGAGGGCATGTCTCAATCTTGTTGCTGACATGACCGTCATATTGACAACAACCAATCACATTACTTTTCTGGTGTTGCATGAACGGGATTGGCTAGCGTCTGTGTTAGGGATTTGCAAAAGATATGATTATGATATGATATGGCGATATGATTGGCTGACGCCTGCGTTACTGTTTGAAAAGTTTTCAACTTCGCCAGCGAGCAACGGACCCACAATTCAGTTTGGCAACGCTTGACGTCACTCTATTCAAAGTAAACGAGAGGCATTGGCGCCGGCGTCTTGTGTGAATGTACTGTTATTTACATGTGTGGAGCGTCTCAAACTTTGGGTGTATTATAACATTCAACTGCGAATGCAACGTGCGCTATTTTGAAGGAAAATCATTTGTAAACCAACACAGGAGAATACACATAAATATCTTTCTCAATATGCTAACTGTTCATCGCGATTTTCTCCCTCACTCTGACTTTACACATTTTGATGTCTACATAATCAAGACAGTAGCTGTAGCATTTCTGCTATAAAGAAATGCCCAAATATTAAAGATAAATTGGACATTTGAATTAAATGATGTTTAGTCAATATTAAACAAGGATTAGATTGCGCAGTAAAGTGTAAAAACAATCGTCAGGCTGTTGGTGCCCTCTGCAGGCATTTTGTAAGTTTTCTTGTTTATAATACATTACGTATTTTAACAGTTTTGTTCAATAAAACCATATGATTACTTGCTTTTAATACTTTATTTCAGGGGTCACCAAACTTGGTCCTGGAGGGCCGGTGTCCTGCAGAGTTTGCCAATTTGCCTCAACACACCTGCCTGAAGGTCTGGTGACCGCTGCTTTATTTGAACTAATTATTATTTGTATTTTAAGTAATTTTCAAGGCTTTTGTTTGCTTATGTTTATTTATTATTATACAAAAAAAAAGTATAATTGTCCAATTACTCGATTAATCGTCAGGGTAATCGACTGATTACCAAAATAATCGTTAGTGACAGCCCTAGATTGGAGACATCGGCATATAACATTGGCAATAAAATTATGTCATTTTATGGGAAGATCAAGTTTTGGTTAAAAATTACAAGTTAAGAAAAAGTTAGTAAAACATTCATGAATTAATTGTTTACAATAAGATTAACACCATGCATTTAGCAAATTTTATCTGAGAAAACATTCATTTTTTCTATTTTTTTGTATTTTTTAACATAAAACTATGGGCAGCTTTGTTTTTATTGTTAACAGAACAAAATAATCAATTAAATGTTGATTTAAAACCAGCAGAATGAAATGGTAATATTAGTCAAGCTTCAAGAATGTGAATGTGATTGTAAATACATTTTTATTAGAGTTTATTAAGTGGCAGTAACTTTCTAGTAACTTATTTTTTATATTGAGCCAATGATATTAAGTGAGTAAATAAGTAAGCACATTTTATTTATATAGCACAATTTGAACATAGCAAAGCTATCCAAAGTGCTAAATAAAATAAAGAAAAGCTTAATAAAAACAGAGTAAAACCAAACAAAACTAATTAAAAAAATAAAGCAATAATAAAAAAAATGTTTAAAATGCTAAGAAGTAGAGATTTCAAGTTTTCAACTGATTTAAAAATGGTAATAGAAATTGCAAAGTGAATGTCCAGAGGAAGTTCAGACTGGGGGCAGCAACAGAAAAAGCTCTATCTGTTAGATTTTAAATGGAAACAAGGGACAGATAAAAGAGCCCTGTCAGAAGATCTTAAAAGTCTGGTAGATGGCAGAGGAGTAAGTTATTTATGATAGAATGGAGCTTGATCATTAAGAGCTATAAAAACAAACAGCAAGATTTTATACTAAATTCTAAAATGGACCGGGTGCCAATGAAGCAAAGCTAAATATGGGGTGATATGGGGTAATGCTATTGGGGTGACATAGAGTAATAATATTTTTTATCCCCAAACCCTGACTTTTTATTGAGTCATTATTAAGGATGTTTAAAATGCATTTTTTTCTCCTGGGGATGGTGAGCTGGTCTATCCAACGTAGGTGATTTTAGGTTAAATCCAAACAATAGTGGCAAAACTTGACCCACACACATATGCACTTACGCTTTCACCCTGTAGTCTCCAGCGAGTGCGGTAGATGAATTCCAAGGTGTGGTCTTTGCCCATGATCTCTCCGTTACACAAAACATCAAGCTGAAAGAAACAGGTACAGAGTCAACAGGAGGCCAGTTACATTTCATAAAAACACATTTAGTGAAACATCTCAGAACAACAATCTCAGAAACAATTTTCATTGACCATCAAGTTTCACAACAGATGGATAAGAGCTCATTTATTAATATCTGTATTGAACTGTGAAAGGAACCTATTAACTCCCAATGCACACAGAGAAGCATTTGCCTGTGTTGACAGCCCTCTGAGACTGTAATAAAACAGTATTTTACCTCATAGGAGCTTGGCAGCTTCAATTTTACACAGAGGAACTTCTTAATGGTTCCCACCGTAACACGGGTGGAGCAACGGATGAATTTCTTCATTAAACCCTGTTGCAGAGACACATAAACAGAAATGCAAACATAAAAACACACATATTTTTAATACATATACTTATTTTGTCTTATGTGTACCTTAACTATGCTTTCTCCTGATTGGCCATTGTTTCGCAGACAATCCAGACAAACAGCGATCTGAGGATCACTCCTGTGGTAGTCTCCACCTTTCTCATCATCGTCCTCATCATCACTTAGACGAGCTTTCTTAGCCCTAGGGCCATCTAGAAAATAGACAAAGGAAATCTGACCTTTAACCTTAAAGTAATTTGGTATATACTGTGTAGATGCAGTGTGTGTGTGTGTGTGTGTGTGTAAGAAATAGATAAGCGTTACCTTCTCCGTTTGCTTTGATCTTATTTTTTCTCCAAAACTCCTTTTCCTGTTGTTCCTCCTCTAGTAAATAAACACAATCATTTAAAGAAAGTACATTAAGAAGCAGTTTACAGACATAGAAACACTTACCAATGCATTACAGAGAAAAGCATGTGTGTCTGTGTATATATAAACACACTCACTCTCTCTTAGTCCAGGCACCAGCTTGAAAATTATCTCCTCCAGGGTCTTATCTAGCCTACAAAAAGAAAGGCCAAGATACCATAAAAAACACAGGAGGACTTATGTGTGTACTTAATCTGTGCATGTGTGAAATGAGTGTGGGTGAGTTTGGGTACCTCAGCATCTCTAAAGGGTTGGTTTCATGGACTTGTATCCCACATTCCGGACACTCATTACTCTCCTCAAAGTGCTGAACGATACAACTCTTACAAACTAGAGGAAAGTAGAATATGAAGAGAAACAAGAGATTTAGACTGTTTTTGTTCACTTTTTAATAGCTCATACATTCAAACCAAAAATATTTAGACACCAGATATCATTTTTGATATTTTTTACTAGTGAGTGCTGGACACTACAGTTCATTTATGTAAGTGAGAATAGCAAAATTAAGTAAACTGTGCCATATTATAGCCAAAAATTCTTCACAGTGGACTACCAGTAAAACTGATCAAAAATTTGGACCAATAAATTTGGTTTTACCTGACTTTGACCCGACCGTGTTTTGTTACATACCTTTCTATCAGAGTTCTCTTGAGTTCTTGTCATATTTTATTACCATTTTCTAAACTATAGCAAATAAACTGTGATAATGTGAGAAATGTTGAAGATGTCTGAATAAAGTTTGGATTGACTGTACATGACACAGGTCACTGAAGTTAAAATAATTAAAAACAATATATTTTGAGCCACTATATAACTATCAGATGTCTTTTTTTAAATGAGTGTACTAATTAAAATGACAGCATTTAACAGATAAATGTACAAATAAATGCCACCAATGCACAATTTATACTCATTAAGCCACCAATAAAACTAGAAAATGCCATAAATTACAAAAAAAGTAAAAGTAGTGAAAAACGGTACAAATAGTGACCAACATCAGCATTAAAAAAGCAAAAAAAAATGTATTTTGCACATTGCTACAAAAAAAGATTTAAAATGCCAACTGCCTGATTTACTAAAATGACTTGGTTAGATTTGTAAAGTGTTTTTTTTTTGTTTGTTTACTTTTTATACACAATTAAAGTATTAATACAACACTGGTTTTGTAGTTTTAGTTAGTCACTCTTACATTACTGGATTTTTTTTTAGATTAACTTTGATCAGCTGAAATAAAAATATAAATATTCAATTTAAAAAAATGTTGACTTGGCAACTACTTGAAATAAAATAAGTTGAAGTCAAAACTTTAATTAAAATTAATCTGAAAACTGAAAATATAAAAAGATAAATGAAAATATTATTCTTTAATTGTGTCTAAAGAATTGTGTAAAAAAAACTTCTAAACAAATCCAAGTGTCATTTTAGTACATCAGAAAGTACATCTTTTTTTTTAAACGATATACAAAATATAAAAGTGTTACAAACAAATTGTTTGCTTTTTTAATGCTGATGTTGGTCACTATTTTACACTACGGTTTTGTAATTTATAGTATTTCCTAGTTTTATTAGTGGCTTTATAAGTATAAATTGTGTATTGGTGGTGAATTTAGGTGTAAATTTATCTCTTAAATACTGTCATTTTAATTTATACACAGTTGGTACACTCTTTTTAAAATGTCAGTACCAATGTCTGTAGTTTTGACAACAATATAATCAAGTCACTTTTAGTGACCCTCTGCTCTCAGACAAGCACCCACTGTTCACCCTCACTGCTGTATCTACCAAACATTATCTACCAGACTTTCTGGTGGGTTAGACAAAGAATTAGGATGTTAAGCATGTTAAGTGTGAAACAAATAGATTTTGGAGATAACAAAGGTATGAGGCAGGTCAGATAAGCAGGTATGGGCAGGCCAGTTTTCTATTACATAATAATGACATAACAGCCATTTTTTTAGATACTGCAGGTGCTACAGCTGAACCATACACAAGTCTTCAATAAACTTATCATATGAAACAAAACCATATCAGATTTCCATTACCATTTGTTTTAATTCTCAGAAAGAGAAAACAAATGGTGCAGAGGAGATAAAGAGAAAATGTGAGACACATGGATGACTTACAAGTGTGCAGGCATTCTGTGACAGCAGTGGGCTTTATCAAGTACCCACGGCAGATTGAGCAGGTGATGTATCGGTTGAAATCTCGGACCAGGTGCTTTCGGTGGGTCGCCATCTCGACTCAAAGGTCACAGAGGTCAGGAGATCGTAAGTTAGAGTCACAGCGCTGCCTGTGCACTGACACAGGGGTGCCACGGTGATTTTGTCATCGCCTCGGTTCTGAGGCAGCTGCAACTCCGATCTGAAGACATTATTGTTGAGAGAGTGACCCTAGTTTAAAAAGGACAAATAAGGGTTAATTTTAGATATACTTGTTAAGTGTTTTAGTGACTTTCCAGTTATACTTTACGCCTCCACACGACAAGCAAAGAATCGAAACTGATTACATAACACATTCAGTTTTGAAACCAGTCCAACTCAAACCAGACTTGAGCTGAGCCTTGTTAGTCAAAGTATATCAGAGTTCAGGACTTCTTTCAGTCTGAAAACTCTTAGGAAAGTCCCTGTCAGGAGAGACGGGAAAAGCTAAGGGTGTGTCATTTCAAGAGAACTTTTGAGTTTTCGTTGGCTTGATGTTAAGGTCGCGTGGCCACAAAATAACCACCACATTCAGCGGGGATGTTGAGGCCCTCTTTCTTTTGCATCAAATGCACACACAACAAAGTCTTGAATATTTAAGAGCCTGATTTCAGTAATGACCAAAGTCTCCCAAAAGTAGACTGTACTTTGTTAACATTAGTTATTAACTAACATGAACAATACATTTATTACACTACTTATTAATCTTTGTTTATGTTAGCTAATAAATACAGTCATTCATTGTTTGTTCATGTTAGTTCACAGTGCATCAAGTAATGTTAACAAACACAACTTGTGATTTTAATAATATACTAGTAAATGCTGAAATTAACATTAACTAAGATTAATAAATGCTGTAGAAGTATTGTTCATTATTACTTAATGTTAACTAATGTAGTTAACTAATGTTAACTTATGAACCTCATTGTAAAGTGTTACCACTATATTTTAGTGGGTCAGTACTAAATGTTGTTGGTTATCATTATATTAATAACTTAAAGATTATTAGAAGTGCTGATTTTAAGTGTTGTACATTAGCTAAATTTATTTGAGTAAATATGTGACTTTGGAGCACAAAGCCAGTCTTAAGTAGTATGGGTATATTTTCAGTGATAGCCGAAAATACATTGTATAGGTTGAAATTATAAATTTTTCTTTAATGCCAAAAATCATTAGGAGATTAAGTAAAGATCATGCTCCATAAAGATATTTTGTAAATTTCCTACAGTATATATATCAAAACCTTATTTTTGATTCGTAATATGCATTGCTAAGATGCGCATTGCTGGACAACTTTTAAGGTGATTTTCTCAATATTTTGTTTTGTTTGCACCCTCAGATTCCAGATTTTTTAAACAAGCTCATTTATTCATCTTTTAGATCATTTATAAATCTTAACTTCAAAAAATTGACCCTTATGACTGGTTTTGTGGCCCAGGGTCACATATGAGTAAAAACAACTTATTTAGCACTCTGAAATGTATCACAGCAACTGTTTTGGTTGGTAAATATATGTATATATATAATCACAGCTTAAAGTCACAAAATACGGTCACTGCCTACTAACACAATTGCTAACAGTTTTGGAACAAATTTTGCCATTTTCTGAGTAACCATTTTTTCTTTAATTGTCTGTTTAGTAAATAATTTTGAAACTGGAATATCAGTACAGGCCACTAAAGTGAAATTTCAGGTACTTTACGGAGGGTAAGCAAGGTGTTTCTGCTCTGACATGAACGTATGTCTTTGAACAAACTGACTTTTTCGTGACAACATGCCCCAATAGCATACTATATAAGTAGTCACAACCTGTCTATGATAGTACAGTTGTGAAAGTTCAACATTTCTTCAATATCAAAATTCACCTGAAAACAAAATGTGACCCTGGACCACAAACCCAGTCTAAAGCAGCACGGGTATATTTGTAGCAATAGCCAAAAATACAAAATTGGGTCAAAATTATTGATTTTTCTTTTATGCAAAAAATCATTAGGATATTAGGTAAATATCATG
>NC_133381.1:18649236-18828549 GCF_049309525.1 Garra rufa
AAACCATACATCAATTTATAAACAATTCATAAATCTCAAAAAATGTACCCTTATGACTGTTTTTGTGGTCCAGGGTCACAAATACGCTTAAAAAAGAACTATTACAAGTATGAGCTTTCTAAAAGCACTTCTAAAACGAAAAGGAAAACATACATCGTCTATGTAAATGGGTCTCTGAGGGTTAAACTTTTAAGCAGATGTACACATGTACATGCACTGTTACAGTATTTCAGAAAAACACCGTCACCGGTCAGTCATTTCTCCATGACGACGTAGTCCTTGCGATGCTCTCTGCCTTTTATATAATACATTTATGTATAAGATAGGAGAACAGCAACTCACAGACTGCTACGTAATTAACAACTAAGGAGAACGGATTGTGATCGTCTCTTTAAAACGCGGTATAAACCAGTAACCTGTTCCTGTGTTGCTTTTAGTGTGCGTACGAAACGCGCAGTGTGTCACAGTCCCGTTATCTCATCAGCGAGAGCGGCGCGCACGGGCGTCAAGGACTGCGTGACGTCATCCCCATGGAAATTATAACACATGGCAAGTTGAGCTCGTTTAGCGACGTCGTTTTAGCATTCTATAATTATGTAGCTATCCGCTCCACTAGAGCGAACTGTCTGTCGGGAACACAGCCTCTGTCGTACCACATGACACAATTTATCCCCTCCCCAAACTTTACACACATTCGGTGCCCCCAAACCGATAACGTAGCGCAGATTCCCACGTTCCGTCGCTATCCGAAATACACTCACCGTTAAGAATCCCCTCGCTTCGCTCTGTGCTGGGCCGTTAATGGAGACTGAAAAAAAGGCTTTCGGAAAGCCAGAGAGAGTCACATCGTTGCAGCCCGGCGGCGGATTGAGCGCGTGCAGGCAGTGCGTGGCTGGTAAACTCGCGGCCGACACGGAACTGGCAGCAGCACGCGCAGAGAGAGGAGCGCTCGCGCAGAGAAGGGGCGGGGGACTCACGCGCTTGTTTACGCGGTGCTGTGGATTGATACCAGCGGAGGGAGAGAACACTTTCGAACAGTTTTTCACCAGCCGAATATTATTAAGTGAATCTCTGAAAGTCAATGGGCCACAGAGAGCAGGGACGTTCAGAGAGCTCTTCAGGGGCAGGGGCTCAAATCTAAAAAGAGGGCATTTATATACGGAGCAATTCCAATTTAACAATTGATATAGTAAAATTTTAGATATATATAGGGACTTTGTTTTATAATTGTATAATATATATATACACTACCAGTCAAAAGATTTTTAATATTTTTTAAATAAGTCACTAAGTTTGCAGTTAATTTATCTATAGTAGCCTACAGCAAAAACATAGTACAATTTTGAAATATTACATTTCTATTTAAATATATTATTTATGTTATTTATTTCTGTGATCAAAGCTACATTTCAGCATCATTACTTTAGTCTTCAATCAGTTTCAGGTACTTTATGGAGGGTAAGCAAGGTGTTTCTGCTTTGACATGAATGTATGTCTTTATTAAACAAATTGACTTTGTGTGACAACATGCCCCAATAGCATGATACAACATAAGTAGTCACAACCTGCATTTGATAGTACAGTTGTGAAGGTCCAACAATTCTTCAATATCAAAATTCACCCGAAAACAAAATGTGACCCTGGGCCACAAACCCAGTCTAAAGCAGCACAGGTATATTTGTAGCAATAGCCAAAAATGTGTATGGGTCAAAATTATTGATTTTTCTTTTATGCAAAAAATCATTAGGATATTAAGTAAAGATCATGTTCTATGAAGATAATTTGTACATTTTCTACCGTAAATATATCAAAACTTGTTGATTAGTAATATGCATCACTAAGAACTTGGACAACTTTGGACTTTGGACAACTTTAAAGGTGTTTTTCTCAATATTTTTTTTTTATTACAATTTTTTTTTTTTTTTTTTTTTTTTTGCACTCTCAGATTCCAGATTTTCAAATAGTTGTATCTCGGTCAAATATATCCTAATAAACCATGCATCAATTGAAAGCCTATTTATAAACAATTTATAAATCTCAAATTCCATGTGAAAACCATGTCTTGTCATGTCATGGTCTTTCAGAAATCATCTAAAATGCTGATTTGCAGTTCAAGAAACATGTATTATTATTATCAATATTTAAAACAGCTGAGTAATTTTTTCAGGATTCTTTGATGAGTAAAAAGATCCAAAGATCAGCATTTATCTGAAATAAAAAGCTTTTGTAACATTATACACTACCATTTAAAACCTTGGAATCAGTAAAAATGATAATAATAATAATAAGGAGCTAACAATTCAGCTTTGAAATCATGGATATAAATTACATTTTAAAATATATTCAAATAGAAATTAGTTATTTTAAATAGTAAACATATTTCTAAATTGTACTATTTTTGCTGTACTTTGGATCAAATAAATGCAGGCTTGGCAAGCAGAAGAGACTTCTTTATAAAACATAAAAAATCTTGCTGTTCAAAAACTTTTGAGTGGTAGTGTATATAAATAATATAAATATAAAAAATTATGTATAAAATTAATCGCACAATTAACACGTTAATTTTGACAGCCCTACATTATAATTATAAATCAAATGCATCTTGTAATGGTCGTATTTCTGAGCCTTTCTTCCCGTGTTTGTTTTCCCGTGTGTTTGATTCCTGGACTCCCTCCCGTGTTTGATTCTCGCTGCCAGCCCCGACCTTCTGCCTGTGTTTGACCACGATTTCTGCCTGTCCCTTTGTGTTTGTTTGTTTCAATAAATGCTGCAAATGGATCCGTACGTCTCTGACCTTCCCTGTGACAGAAGACTTCGCCGCTACAAGGATCCAGCAGCTAGTATGGTGTCATCCGGTTCCAGCACGAACCCCACTGTACAGATCATGCGTCTCAAGCAGGGTGAGCGGTCTATTGAGGATTATGCTATGGACTTTGTGGAATTGGCTAAGCAGACTTCTATGGATGATGGATGCCTGATGATTTTTTTCCGTGGAGGACTCTTAGAGCCTTTGGCTTCATTGATGCCCACGTTTGAACCTGGCTGGACTCTACAAACTTACGTGGACATTGCTCTGCAAATGAGTGGCTCTCCCTTTACTGTGGGAATCAAGGATGACAACAATGTTCCCACGGTAAACACCCTTCCAGAGCCTGTTGACAAGATGGCCGCCCTTCTAGAGTCTGTTGACAAGATGGCCTCCCTTCTAGAGTCTGTTCGCAAAATGGCTGCCCTTCCAGAGTCTGCTCTCAAGATGGTCACCCTTCCAGAGCCATTGCACAAGATGGCTGCCCTCCCAGAGTCTCCGCTGGTCCCGCCCGGCCTTCCAGAGCCTTCGCTGGTTCAGTCCGGCCTTCCAGAGCCTTCGCTGGTTCAGCCCGGCCTTCCAGAGTCTCCGCTGGTTCCGCCCGGCCTTCCAGAGCCTCCGCTGGTTCCGCCCGGCCTTTCAGAGCCTCCGCTGGTTCCGCCCGGCCTTCCAGAGCCTCCGCTGGTTCCGCCCAGCCTTCCAGAGCCTCCGCTGGTTCCGCCCAGCCTTCCAGAGCCTCCGCTGGTTCCGCCCAGCCTTCCAGAGCCTCCGCTGGTTCCGCCCAGCCTTCCAGAGCCTCCGCTGGTTCCGCCCAGCCTTCCAGAGCCTCCGCTGGTTCCGCCCAGCCTTCCAGAGCCTCCGCTGGTTCCATCCAGTCGTCCTGAGATTCCTGTCTGCCCGGTTCTGGTCACGGAGCTCATGCATGGACTGTGTGGGTTCATGGACTGTGTGGGTTCCCACCCACCCTCCCTGCTGCTCCAGTCCCGCCACCTCTGTCTCCTGACAGTCCCTCTGCTCACCCACATCCCACCTTCGGTGCAGAGGACTTGCCGTGGGACTGCCAGTCTCCATCGGTGTCCAGACTGAAGGATCCCTCACCATCACCTCCAGTCTCAGAGTCCTGGACTCCACCTCGGCCCTCCGACCCTGCGGCTCCACCCCGGCTCTGTGCTCCCTCGTCTCCGTTGTCGGCCGTCGGCCCACCAGCTCCTCCGGGCTCCATCGTCTCTCCGGCTCCGCCCCGGTCAGTCGTCGCCCCACCTTCGCCTCTGGACTCTACTCCGGCTGCGCCTCGTCACTCCGTCCTGCCGGCTCTGTGGACCTCCTCCCTCCCGTGGGCACAGCCTCGATCCTCTGTCACTCCGGCTCCGCTGCGTACCTCCGGACCTCCATCTCCGCCGGGGTCGCCAGAGCCTTGGGTTCCGCCTTGGCCCCCTGGATCCTCTGTGTCGCCCAGGACCATCGACTCTCCGGTTCCGCCTCGGGTTCCACCGGCTCCACCTCCGTCGGTCGGCCCCATGGAGGAGCCAACCCTTCCTCCACCATGGCTTCTCCCTCCGTCCATAGCTCCATTACCCCCACATGGACCTGGCCCTCCATCCCTCCCCCTGTTCCGCCTCCGCTCCACCACCCTCCGGGTTTCATTAGGTAGTTAGAGCGTCTGGAAGCCGCTCCTTGGGGAGGGGCTCTGTCACGTATTGGTCGTCTTGTCATCATTAACTCTTGCACTACACATCATGGACTTCATTCCCCACAAGCCACTGCACTAATCACTGCATTCACCTGCTCCTTGTTTCTCACTGCACTGATTACCGCTCACAGCTGCACCTCATCACACTGACTGCATTTAAGCTTCTCACACACACAGCCACCTTGCGAAGTCTTATTGTTCCTAATGGTCGTAATTCTGAGCGTTTCTTCCCGTGTTTGTTTTCCCGTGTGTTTGATTCCTGGACTCCCTCCCGTGTTTGATTCTCGCTGCCAGCCCCGACCTTCTGCCTGTGTTTGACCACGATTTCTGCCTGCCCCTTTGTGTTTGTTTGTAATAAATGCTGCAAATGGATCCGTACGTCTCTGACCTTCCCTGTGACACCCCTGGTGAATAAAAGTATTAATTTCTTAAAAAAAAAAAAAAAAGAAAAAAATGTACTGACCACAAACTTGTATATGGTAGTTTATATTGTTACAAAACAAATAAATGCTGTTCTTTTTAACTTTTTTATTAATTAATCCTGAATACAGTATCAGAAGTCCCAACTAAATATTAAGCAGCACAACAGTTTTCAACACTGATAATAAATCAGCATACATTAGAATGATTTCTGAAGGATCATGTGACACAGAAATAATAATATTTCACAATATTACAGTTTTTCTGGATTTTTGATCAAATAAATGCAACTTCCTCAATGGGACAACCAGCTCCAGTCTCGTTTATTTAAGGCTTTCATTTCAGTTTTCAGCCCATGCACTCTAATACTGTTTAAGATGCTGCAACCTTTCCAGCCATTGTCTATAATATCCAGGATAGTATGTTTGTACTAAAAGGCCCTCAAACTAAGAGCACATGCACACTCTTCTGGGCGAATGGCGAAACATGTACATTTCTTAATGAGACACACATCTGTGTGTTATAGCTTTGAATAATGTAAACACCCTCCATTATTGTATGTCACCATAGCAACAGAACATAAGTGCAGTGCACTTTGAACTGAATATCCAGCTCCTCAATGAAAGATCTTCTGACATCTATGCTTCCCCATCTTTACTCAGATATGTACATAATTATCCATCAACACATTGTTTACATGGGTGTTGAAAATTATGTGTGGCATCCATACAGAACAATACTATATAATTATCTTTTCATTCATTTTATGTGCACGCAAACAGCGGGAATGTTTATGTGCGGTTGAGGATTCATTAAAATCATTTTTAGTGACATTTTCTTTTTATACCTCTGGGTGTCCTTCAAATTCTTGTGATTTTACTTAAGCACTATTTATAGAAAAAACAACAACAGGAGAAAAAAAAAACATGAAAACAGTGAGAAAAGAAAATAAAGGAAGCGATCACCTGTCATTTCAAAGGCATTTAATGCGTGCTACTCAAAGAGCAGGAGTTATTAATGTGCAAATAACATTTTCACGACTAGAACTTCAAAGCATTGTACTGATACATTGTTACAACATCAGAGATGAGTCTCAACAACTGATGCATAAAGCTTGAGGTTGCCATGTCTGTTGAGTCACTCTGACAGCTGGTTTGTCAAGGAACTGGTTGTTTGCTTGTCAAACATAACGGTCATAAGGAAGAATGTATGTACTGGCAATCAATCAATTAATTATAAAAAATATATATACAGTTGAAGTCAAAAGTTTACATACACCTTGTAGAATCTGCAAAATGTTAATTATTTTACCAAAATAAGAGGGCTTATACAAAATGCATGTTATTTTGTTATGTTAGCACTGTCCTGAATAAGATATTTCACATAAAAGATGTTTACATATAGTCCACAAGAGAAAATAATACCTGAATGATCCACAGCTGTTTTTTTTTTTTTTTTTTTTTTTTTGTGATAGTTGTACATGAGTTCTTTGTTTGTCCTGAACAGTTAAACTGCCTGCTGTTCTCCAGAAAAATCCTTCAGGAGTCACAGATTCTTTGTTTTGGTTTTTTTAGCATTTTTGTGTATTTGAACCCTTTCCAACAATGACTGTATGATTTTGAGATCCATTTTTTGACACTAAGGACAGCTGAGGGACTCATATGCAACTATTACAGAAGGTTCAAACGCTTACCTTTGCTCCAGAAGGAAAAACTATGCATTGAGAGCCCGGGGTGTAAACTTTTGAACAGAATGAAGATGTGCACATTTTTCTTATTTTGCCTAAATATATATATTTTTATTTTATTTAGCACTGCCCTTCAGATGCTACAGAAGATACTTACATGTTTCCCAGAAGACAAAATAAGGTAGATTTACTCTGATCTTCAAATTCAAAAGTTTTCACCCCCTGCTCGTAATGCATTGTTTTTCCTTCTAAAGCATGAGTAAGTGTTTGAACCTTGTGTAATAGTCCCTCAGTTGTCCTCAGTGTGAAAAGATGGATCTCAAAATGTTGGAAAGGGTGCTGAAAAAACAAAAAATTGGTGGGACCTGAAGGATTTTTCTGAAGAACAGCGGGCAGTTTAACTGTTCAGGACAAACAAGTTTCTCATTAACAACTATCACTAAAAAAAAGAAAAAAAAAGAAACAGCTGTGGATCATTCAGGTAACAACACAGTATTAAGAATCAAGTGTATGTAAACTTTTGAAAGGGGTCATTTTTAGAAATTCAACTATTATTTTGTCTTGTGGACTTGTGGACATCTTTCATGTGAAATATCTTATTCAGGTCAGTACTAAATAAAAAAAAAACATTCATTTTGTATGATCCCTCTTATTTTGGTAAAACAATTAACATTTTGCAGATTCTGCAAGGTGCATGTAAACTTTTGACTCAAACTGTACATTGGATCACTTTAAGAACCCTAACATAGCTATAAAATGTTGTATATGGTCACAAAGAGAAATTACTTTTTAAAGCTTTTCTTGAACATTTAGTCTATAACATACTTATAACAATACACCATTTTTGTCATGCTGATGAAACAACAGAAAAATGGCTAAAAACAGAGAATCAGGCTATTTTATATTGAACGATAGCTTTTACCTTAATAAAGATATTCTGTACCCTCTCTTGCTCCTTCCTGCTCGCTTTGCGCTCTCACATCTTTTTTTCTCTTCCTCTCGCTCTCATCCCCTCACACAATGACTGCAGAAGCAGATAAGATTCTGTTGCTTTGACTAAAAAGAAGGGAACAATGAACTCTTTGCTTCCCACTGACTGTGATGACATGAAATAGATGAATAAAAGGGGAGAAAGTAAGAGAGAGAGAAAGTGGTAGCTAAGCAATACTGCTTGCATGACACTGCTAACAAAGGCAAAGCTCAAAAAACACATTTTCAAGTCATAACACAGACTCATAAGAGACATATTTGAATTTCAAAGAATCATTTCAGCTAAAAACGAACAGCTGTGAGAAGAACCTGTATACCAGGTGATCATCGCATTATGGCTGTATGTGAATGAGTGATCAAGTTTGGCACAGAGAATGGAAACAAAATACAAGCCCATAAAGAAATATGTGTTTCTATGTAATTTATAACACCTCAGCAGCTGCAAGAAAGGCCATAAAAGTACAATCTTAAATCTCAAAACCAAATGTTCATACTAGTGTGTGACTGCGTTCTCAAATGTCTGCTGTAGGTGCACACACAATCTCTTTTCCCACTAGTGTTTATGGCTGGTTTAGAGCTTAAACAAAGCATTAGTCAATCCATGTGGAGTCTCAGAAACCTTAAGCAGACCAAAACACCTTCTATAATGTCTTACATATTCCTCAAAAATGAACCTATGCTACTCTAAATTCACCTCCAGTGTTAACTAGATTTCATTTTGGCCTATTTAGTTTGAGGTGAGCTCAATCCTGGAACTATTAACCTCATTAAAAGTCATTAAATGTGTCAATTCATTAACCAACGCAAGTATGCACTGCATTCTCAGCGCTGCTGCAAGGGGCGCTATAACAGGAATTAGTGTTGTGACAAATCAGGTTCACCTTTGAAATTGGGTCTCCATAGACCGTAGTCAAGAGTGGCACCATATTTCATTTTTGACAGGAATGAAAACCAAGCTGTTAGGGATAGAAGCAAAGTCCATTCAACAACATGCACTGATGAGTTTGTTTAACAACACACCATTGTTCAGCTGACATAATGTCTTTCTAAAAAAAAAAACCTCCATAAAAGAGTGGGCACGGGCATTTGGAAATTTTATGGGTCTTGCTTCCGGTCTCATTCGCGTCCAGCTATTTTTTACTTGTACAAAGTGGCTCCTTTTGCTGCTTGATATTGCATACTGGTGTTTCTTACAATATTATTTTAATGTATTATCTTAATTACGAACCCACTGGTTTGCAAACAATTTTACTGTTTACTGCATGTTGTGATTCTTCTTGTTATTCTCCTATAGGGGCTAATGAACTAGTCCTCACAGACTTGTTTTCTTCCACATTAAATTCAATATGGTGTCTAATCTGACTAAGGTCTATTAGGACCCCAAGCAATCCCACTGGCTCGACCTTTTAATTGGTACTCTCTTTATCGGTTTAGTTCCTGCAATATTACATTATGTCATTTGAACTACAGTATAAGGATCATTAATGTCTGTTTTAGTTTAGTACTAGAGATACCCATTTAGCTCAGCTTATATACCACAACAATCTTTACTGTGATTATGTGTTATTATCATGTTCAATTATCTGTTTATTATTACTATTATAATCACGTAATTGTGCTAAGTATTGTTCTGGCCTGTTGGCCTAAACGTCTTGTTGTACGGTTCATTTTCTCTTCCAAAAGCACTACTGTCATGGAGGATCAACACTCTGAGAAATAATCTTGCTGAGTGTGTTAGTTACAGTCAGTATGTCTAAATCGAATAATAACACTTAGGTAATAATACCACTTAGGGCCAGATTTACTAACAGCTTGCGTCAGCGCAAACCGTTTTTTGGTGTTTTTAGGATGTACAAAAGACGTGCTGTGAAAAATTAATGTGGAAAAGGCTGTGGACACAGTTATTTTTGTTCCTGACCTTATTGAATATGTATTTGTAGGAGTTTCCCTGATAACACACATCTAGGAGACATCTATTTGACATCTGCATTTACTAGAAGACGTATTTTTTAGAGTGCTTGCTCATCTGCAGATGCTTTCAGCAATCTTTAAAGGAATACTCCACTTTTTTTGTAAATAGGCTCATTCTCCAACTCCCCCCGAGTTAATAAGTTGAGTTTTACCGTTTTGAAATCCATTCAGCCGTTCTCCTGTTCTGGCGATATCACTTTTAGCATAGCTTAGCATAGATCATTGAATCCTATGAGACCAATAGCATCGTGTTCAAAAATGACCAACAAGTTTTAATATTTTTGTCCTATTTAAAACTTAACTCTTCTGTAGTTATATTGTGTACTAATAAATGCTGGTCCTTTGCTGGTTTATGCTGGTCATGTTGCTGGTCAAGGACCATAAACCAGCAAAAGACCAGCATATAACAGCAAATGGCCAGCATAAACCAGCAAAGGACCAGCATAAACCAGCAAAGGACCAGCATAAACCAGCTAAAACCAGCATCCCAGCACCAAAACCTACCTAACCAGCATATGCTGTTTTTTTCAGCAGGGCCTTTAGATGAAAAATTTAAAGGAGGAGAGTATTAAAATAAATCACACCACACGATTTACTAATGTTTGCACTCTGCAAATTACTGGTATTTGTGTTATTATTTAATGCCCAAAAAAGCATGACTTAAAGCTCTTGGTAGACTGCGCTGGTCATTATGGAAATTATCTGGCTGCGTCCGTGTTCTGTAATGTGCACACTGTCAGTAAATCACATGCAGAATTTTTCTCTCAGCGTTTTTATGGAATTGCACTCTAACACTAATTTGCCCTGTTTAGTAAATGTGGCCCACAATGTTAGAGGCATAACAATGTTGGTTATCACCAGACAAACGTAAGAACTCAAGTTAAGTAGCCTATGTACAATCAAGTTGAGCACTGGCTAAGCCCTTTACTTGCATAAATCATTTTTCTGTCCTAATTCTTCTCCTCTGCTCTTTTAATTCACCTTTGAAATTTGCTGAGACCACAACCATTTCAGTGTTTGTGCTTTTGGTTATGGTGTATCCCACAGAGAAGGGTTGGTGAAAGTCTGCAGTGGTTTTTAATAAAGGGACATGTCTTTGGTTGATATTTAACTCACTCTCGTGGCTGTCAGGGTTCTGCCCTGACAGCCCTGTCTGTGTTGTCATTGTTTAATGTCTCTATGTTTGTCTTGTGCCTGAGCACATGGCTGTGTCTTTGTTTATGTTGGCCATGTGCTCCCCTTGTCCTGCCTCCTCGTTTTCTGTCACCACGCCCCCTTGTTTAGCCCTCATTACCTGAGTATCTTCACCTGTTTTTCTTGTCTGGTCCTCATTAGTCTTGATTGTCTGCACCTGATCCTCATGTGTCCTGTTCCTTTATATTGTGCTGTCTTCTCTGTTCTCACTGCTGGTTCGTTGCGTTTGCTTTCCGTGTTCTAGCATCTTTATAAGTCTTCACCTAGTTGTATTAATAGTATCATCTCTTTACTCCTTGTCAGTCTAGTTTCTCATTTAGTTCTTTTGTAGCATTTTGGATTTCTTTTGTTTGTTATTTTTTTGACCCTGTCTTGTGACCGCCTTTATTTTGTTCTAGCTTATTCTAGCTTTTAGTTTAGTACTTTGTTTTTTTGTTTTTGACTTTTTCCAGTCTAGTTTTTTGGTTTTTGTTTCTGGCTTTTTGGTTTTATTTTCTTTGTTTCTTTTCTTTTTCCCCTGTTATTATAGTTTTAGTTTTTTATTGTTTTTTTTTTCCCTGTGTGTTCTTGTTGTCTTGTTCTGTATCTTTGTGTTTGTCCTGTTCAGTGTCTTGTCTGTCCCCCCTGGCGGCTGCTCTCTGGACCTGGCTTACTGGACTGGTGGTTGTAGCTCTGGACCAGGCCCTATCATTAATGCTCCATCTCCCTGACCCTGCTGCCCTGCCTTGCCTGGGTCCATCTCTGCTGTCTCCTGTCTCCCCTGTCGTCTGTCCTGCCTCACAGTCAAGAACTTCCACGATCATCACCTCCCTGTTTGCACTCCCGTTCACTCAATAAATGTTCAATTTCCGCTCATTCTGCATTTGGGTCTTTTTCTAGTGTTCTGCGGAGCCAGACCGTGACAGAACGAACCAGCCAACCGAGGACCCAGCAGAATGAGCATCAAGTTTGTTCCACCCGCTACCATCGAGGAGTATCTGGCGCTCCAGCAGGCAGTGGCGTCCCTTCGCCAGCAGGGCAGAGAACCTCGGTCCTATTCCCAGTTCTTCTGGACCATGGCAAGGGGTCTGGATTATGACGACACGGCCCTTAAAGAGGCTTTCAACCTCACCTTGGATGACCCCTTGCCACGATGGGAGATGGAGCAACTACGTATTCTGGACTTTTGGGGCTTCTCTAATTATTTGCACCATCGCAAGGACTGGCAAATCCTGAACCCCCCGGAGGATGTCGGCAGTGACCAGCCTACCCTTCTTTCCCCTCCAAGTCAAGTCCACCATCATCTTCTGACTCCCACAAGAATACGGAGGGATCGTAGGAAGAGGGCGGCTCGAGCTGCTGCGTCTGCCAGGGTGCCAGTCCCTGCTCCAGCCCCTGAGTCCGCTCCAGTGTCTGCTCCAGCCCCTGAGTCCGCTCCAGTGTCTGCTCCAGCCCCTGAGTCCGCCCCAGTGTCTGCTCCAGCCCCAGTGTCGGCTCCAGCCCCTGAGTCCGCTCCAGTGTCGGCTCCAGCCCCTGAGTCCGCTCCAGTGTCGACCCCTAAGAAGAAGTGCAAACCCAAGAGGAAGAGAGCAATCCAGAACTTTGTCCTACCCTCAGAATCCTCCGAACCCGCTCAAATCACACTGGAGCCCGCCGAGCCCATTGTAATTAATCCTGATCCACCTAAATCCACTCCAGACATCCAAGGGCCGGTCAAGTCGTCTGCGGTCATTCTTGAGCCAAGTCAAGACACCGCCTCACTTCATAAGCCAAGTCAAGACCCAGCTTCACTACCTAAGCCAAGTCAAGACACAACCTCTCTCCCTAAGCCCAGTCCAGAAACAGGCTCACTTCCTAAGCCAAGTCTTGACACAGCTTCTCTTCCTGAGCCCTGTCAGGACACTGTCTCGCTTCCTGAGGCAGGTCATCACACGGCCCCGCATTCTGAGTCAAGTCGGGACTCGACTTCACATCCTGAGTCAAACCAAGACATTATTTCTCGTTCTAAGTCTGGCCAAGACACCGCTGCACCTCCTGAGTCCAGTCAAGTTGCAGAGGTTCTAGTAAGCTCTAGTCCTGTCACAGCTGTTTTTTCAATGTCCAGCCAGGTTACAGCTGATCCCTTGAATTCAAGTCAAGTCACAGCTGTCTCGCCCGAGTCAAGTCACGTCTCGCCCGAGCTTCCTGAGTTTCCGGCCAAGATGGCCGTTAACCCTGACTCTCTGGCCAAGATGGCCGCCAACCCTGACTCTCTGTCCAAGATGGCCGTCGATCCCGAGTCCCCGGCCAAGGAGGCCGCCGATCCCGAGTCCCCGGCCAAGGAGGCCGCCGATCCCGAGTCCCCGGCCAAGGAGGCCGCCGATCCCGAGTCCCCGGCCAAGGAGGCCGCCGATCCCGAGTCCCCGGCCAAGGAGGCCGCCGATCCCGAGTCCCCGGCCAAGGAGGCCGCCGATCCCGAGTCCCCGGCCAAGGAGGCCGCCGATCCCGAGTCCCCGGCCAAGGAGGCCGCCGATCCCGAGACCCCGGCCAAGGAGGCCGCCGATCCCGAGCCCCCGGCCAAGGAGGCCGCCGTTCCCGAGCCCCCGGCCAAGGAGGCCGCCGTTCCCGAGCCCCCGGCCCAGGAGGCCGCCGATCCCGAGTCCCCGGCCAGGATGGCCGTCAAGCAGGAGTTCCCGGAGTCAGCCCTCAAGCCAATTCCCGTAGCCCAGGAGGGCGTCCCTGATGCAGCCTTCAGACCTGATCCTTTTGCCCTGATGGGCATGCCCAAGGTAGCCCAAGACCTCAAGCCCAGTCCTAAGTTTCCCCAAACTAGATGCCCCCATGGACCAAGAGGGGCTTCTGGTGGGGTTCCTGGGCCCACCATCCCTCCCCCAGTGCCGCCCAAGCCTGGTGGGCCTCCAAAGTGGCCTCCCCCTTGCTCAGTCCAAAGCCACTTCCCTGGACTTTTCCTTCCCACCCCTTTCCCTCCCTCAGTATTCCCTGGCTACCTTGGGTTCCCCAACCTAGCACCCCACCCACCCTCCCTGTTGGTACCCCCTTGGCACTTGCCCTTCCTGGACGCCTGGAGGCGTCCGTTCGGGGGAGGGTACTGTCAGGGTTCTGCCCTGACAGCCCTGTCTGTGTTGTCATTGTTTAATGTCTCTATGTTTGTCTTGTGCCTGAGCACATGGCTGTGTCTTTGTTTATGTTGGCCATGTGCTCCCCTTGTCCTGCCTCCTCGTTTTTTTGTCACCACGCCCCCTTGTTTAGCCCTCATTACCTGAGTATCTTCACCTGTTTTTCTTGTCTGGTCCTCATTAGTCTTGATTGTCTGCACCTGATCCTCATGTGTCCTGTTCCTTTATATTGTGCTGTCTTCTCTGTTCTCACTGCTGGTTCGTTGCGTTTGCTTTCCGTGTTCTAGCATCTTTATAAGTCTTCACCTAGTTGTATTAATAGTATCATCTCTTTACTCCTTGTCAGTCTAGTTTCTCATTTAGTTCTTTTGTAGCATTTTGGATTTTTCTTTTGTTTGTTATTTTTTTGACCCTGTCTTGTGACCGCCTTTATTTTGTTCTAGCTTATTCTAGCTTTTAGTTTAGTACTTTTGTTTTTTTGTTTTTGACTTTTTCCAGTCTAGTTTTTTTGGTTTTTGTTTCTGGCTTTTTGGTTTTATTTTCTTTTGTTTCTTTTCTTTTCCCCTGTTATTATAGTTTTAGTTTTTTATTGTTTTTTTTTTCCCTGTGTGTTCTTGTTGTCTTGTTCTGTATCTTTGTGTTTGTCCTGTTCAGTGTCTTGTCTGTCCCCCCTGGCGGCTGCTCTCTGGACCTGGCTTACTGGACTGGTGGTTGTAGCTCTGGACCAGGCCCTATCATTAATGCTCCATCTCCCTGACCCTGCTGCCCTGCCTTGCCTGGGTCCATCTCTGCTGTCTCCTGTCTCCCCTGTCGTCTGTCCTGCCTCACAGTCAAGAACTTCCACGATCATCACCTCCCTGTTTGCACTCCCGTTCACTCAATAAATGTTCAATTTCCGCTCATTCTGCATTTGGGTCTTTTTCTAGTGTTCTGCGGAGCCAGACCGTGACAGTGGCATTTCGTAGGTATTTTACTCTTTGGTGGATAATTCATACAACCTCATTCGTATGTTTTTGTATGATCTGCTGATGGCTAGTTTTAGGGGAGGACCATACAAATCACATAACTCAGGATTTTTTTTTTTTTTTTTTTTTTTAAGTGATTTTACTGCATTGTTTAAACGGACTGTGCTGTGGAAGAATGTGGAAGCATTCCAATAGACATATTGTAAATCGCCAGTGAAAGATGTTGTCTTGTCATAGAAGCTTCCTGAGTGCTCTTGGAATGATCAGGTGATGAGGAAATATATATATGTGTTGTGAACACATCCATGGGATCAAGTGGTCCGCATGTGAGCTGTCATGTAAAACCTTGAGGGAAGATATATTATCTTAAAGCAACACATGAGCCATATGGCCACAGCTGTGGACATAGAATTCCCATAACTGGATAGAATTCCCTCAACATTCTCAAAACTTCACAGCACTTCCGAATCCCTGAAGCATTCCAAGCCCCTGCCATTGTGAGAACATGATTCTACATTCTTATGTTTGATTTGCCAATGTTCTAAAACCTTTTCCATTATGGCCTGGGCCCCTCAACCAGTCTAGTTTTCAGTTCTAGGGTTAAATCAGAATTCCAACTAGCCATTTGTATTGGGATTAAATTATTCTGAACACTTGTTGAAGAGATAGTTCACCCAAAAATGAAAATTCTGTCAATAAAGGGTTACTCCATACTCTTAAAAATAAAGGTGCAAGCGAAGGAATAGAAGAACCACTTCTGGTTCCACAAAGAACCATTCAGTCAAAGGTTCGTTAAAGAACCATTTCTTGCTTACCTTTTTATAATCTGAAGAACCTTATTTGCCAAAGGTTCTTCAGATGTTAAAGTTTCTTTATGGAACCATTTAGACAAAAAGGTTATTCTATGGCATCGTGAAACACCTTTATTTTTAAGAGTGCACCCCAAAACAAACATTTTTAATCACTTACCCCTTCATTAGTCTTCGGAACACAATTTAAGATATTTTGGATGAAGCCGGAAGCTTTGTGACTGTCCCATTGACTGCCAAGTAAATAACACTGTCAAGGCCCAGAAAAGTATGAAAGACGTCGTCAAAATAGTCCATCTGCCATCAGTGGTTCAACCATAATTTTATGAAGCTACGAGAATACTTTTTGTAAGCAAAGAACTTTATTCAACTATAGTGCCATTTTGGAGAGTATCCCCTGGACGCAAATAGCGTCAGCTACAACACACTGATAAGTTTTCTACATTTATTTACGCTTCGATTCGAACGGAAACAGCGTATCCACATGACGCAGCTGACAGAGAACAGCATGCACTGTTTGTATCTTGGGGATACTCTCCAAAATGGTGCTACGGTGACACAGAGGAGACAAATTGTTGAATAAAGTAGTTATTTTTGTTTTCTTTGCATACAAATATATAGCTTTGTAAAATTATGGTTGAACCACTGATGGCAGATGGACTAATCTGACGACGTCTTTCATCCTTTTCTGGGTCTTGACAGTGTTATTTACTTGGCAGTCAATGGGACAGTCACAAAGCTCCTGATTTTCATCCAAAATATCTTAAATTGTGTTCCGAAGAAGAGCTTTTAAGGGTTTGGAACGACATGGGGGTAAGTGATTAATGACAAAATTTTCATTTTGGGGTGGAGTAACCCTTTAACTACTCACCGTCGTGTCATTCCAAACCTGTAAGACCTTCGTTCATCTTCAGAACACAAATTAAGATGTGATGAAATCCGAGAGTTTTCTGACCCTGCAGACAGCAAAGCCACTACTATGTTCAAGGCCCAGAAAGAGCATTGATAAAACAGTCCATGTGACATCAGTGGTTCAACCTTAATTTTATGAAGCTATAAGAATACTTTTTGTGCGCAAAACAAAAATAACTTTATTCAATCATTTCTTCTCTTCTGTGTCAAGGGTGCATCAGCAGCCTCATCATAACACGCATGCGTCATGGTACTTGTGAATGCGCGTCAAAGCCTGACACAGAAGAGAAGAAATTGTTAAATAAAGTCATTATTTGTATGTTTGTATGCATGTGAGTGGGCAGGAAAAAGTAGGTTGTCCTGCTTATCTAAACTCTGAGTATGGCCAGTTATTTTGGTGTGGTGCCTGTTTAGATCCTCAAAAATAAAAATCATCTCTATATCAATAAATACTAAGGCAGCTGTTGCGTGTGCTGCAGAAATGCAATCACTTGCCAGAGAAGCCATTTGCCAAGGTTTGTGGGTTAGAGCTCTGAATCCCCGCAAGCCTTCAATAATACTGACACATATACACTTGGTAACACCCCATAAATAACCCTTATTAGAGACAACCACAAAGCCAATGGCTAAATTTAACTAAACCTCACACCTGTCAATACAAACACACATACACATGTGCAACTGTGTATGAAAACACATGGGGCTACGCCTTCAAAACTGACTGACAGATATCATTCAGCATGGAAAGTGTTGACGGCTGTTGTTAATTAATAAAATATGAACTTTTTTTATGCAGTCTTATTCTGTATATCAGAGAGAAGGACACGGCTCTTTTTTATTACCGGTGCAGCGTCTAGGAGATTGTCAAAAATGCTGCATTGCAGGGAATTGTTTACATCTGATGGAACAGATGCAAGCTACTTATTAGCTACTTAATATTTAGTGTTCAAACAAAGTATGAGAGTCATTCACTGATCCAAGTATTTATTTATTATTATTATCGCTTGTTTTTGTTGCATTTTTTAATGGTGAAAGGCTGTTCCATAAAAGAGTTTAACACTATCACTGGATTTATACTACTATTAATAGGCGTAAGTGTCATATTTCAGGGGCTTCTGTCTTAAATAATGTCGGAGGACACCACTATATCCATGACTACTGCTGCACCCTGTCCAAATGTCCCACACCCTACAGAGAACTAAAACTGATTTTAGGCTGACACGTGATTTCTCTGTCTGCTCTTCAACCCAGGCTCAATAGAGTATGCATATCTTAATTAATTGAATGTTGGTAATACATTCAAAATTATAATATAAAATGAAGACATAAATATATTTTAAAAGGAAAATATTTTAAAAGATTCTTGTTTAAATGGCATTTCATAGAGCTACACTGTAGGTGCGTCCCAAATCACATATTTATGCACTATTCTATGACGTGTTGTAGTATAAATAGTGCGATAAATAGTTTGAGTGTGTTCACACTGACAATTCCAAAAAGTAAAAGTGCACTTTAAATAGCCTACCTGGATGATGCACTTATATAACCGAAAAAACGAAGTGTGGAATGTGCAACTGTTGTAGCTTTAAATATATATTGAAGGGGGAGGGGCTATCAGGCTCTGATTTTGAATGTCAAATAAACCTTAATAATGCATACACTACATGGCTGAGTACATAGTGCAGAAGTATAGTGTATAAGTGCATATAGTGCATAGTGTATAGTGCGTCATTTGGGATGCAGCTTAAGTAACTTTTTTTTAAACTGCGTACTACTTTTTTAAGCCTGCTTTTATTTGACCCAAAGTACAGCTAAAACAGTAAAATTTTGAAATATTTTAACTATTTAAAATAGCTGTTTCCAATTTGAATATATTTTAAAATGTAATTTATTCCTATGATTTCAAAGGTGAATTTTTAGCATCATTATTCCAGTCACATGATCCTTCAGAAATCATTCTAATATTCTGTTTTGCTGCTCAAAAAACATTTATTATTATTATTAGTATAGAGTCGAATTATATATGGTAAGTTCAGAAGAACAACATTTATCTGAAATAGAAATCTTTTGTAATATTATAAATGTCCTTACTATCACTTTCGATTAATTTAAAGCATCCTTTCTAAATAAAAGTATTAATTTCTTCTCCTCCATAAAAATATACTGACTCCAAGCTTTTGAATGTTATAATGCTATGCAAATCAAATGCTACAAATGCTGATCTTTGGATCTTTCGATTCATCAAAGAATCCTGAAAAATGCACTCAACTATTTATATATTTAATATATTTAAATATTGCTAAAAATAATTAAAAAAAATCTTGAACAGCAAATCAGCATATTAGAATGCTTACTGAAGGATCGTGTGAAACTGAAGACTGGAGTAATGATGCTGAAAATGTAGTTTTGATCACAGGAATAAATTACATTTTAAAATATATTCAAAAAAACAGTTATTTCAAATAGTAAAATATTTCAAATTTTTACTGTTTTTGCTGTACCTTGGATCAAATAAATGCAGGCTTGGTGAGCAGAAGAGACTTTTTTAAAAAACCTTAAAAATCCTACTGTTCAAAAACTTTTGACTGGTAGTGTATATAATTTTGCAGTATTTACAATGGTGATGAAAGTTAAATTCACAGTCTGTAAAAATGTTTTATGGGGTATGCACATAAGTAAGATTTTTTTACTCACTCATTCATCAATTTTGCTGAAAACAAGTGTACAGTCGTAGCCAAAAGTTTTGAGAATGACACAAATATTAGCTTCCACAAAGTTTGCTGCTCAACTGCTTTTAGATCTTTGTTTCAGTTGTTTCTGTGATGTAGAGACCTGCGCGGGACGGATTTTTCAGTCCCGCTCCCGCAAGATTGTGTCCCGCGCCCGCCCGCTCCCGCGGAAATAAATGTTATCTCGTCCCGCTCCTGCCCGCGACATTCATGTTTTGTCCCGCTCCCGCCCGCATAAAATTAACTATAGAGATTTTTTCAGTACATCGGTTGAATTTACATGAAAAAGTTCTGTAACATCTCGTAAGTTCCACTAGACCCCAGCATAAATGCTCTGGATAAAATATTTGTTATTTAGGCTAAGCATCAACATTCACAAACCACTGTTATTCTTAACCAAAAAGCAAACATGAGCTACTGCGTGCATCCACGGCAGAATGCAAACAAACAAAGCTCCTTTAAAGTTGACATCTCAGTACGCAATCTCATAAAGCTCTTATAACACAATTGATCTTATGCACGATTAGCCTTTCATAAATGTCTACACTTTGTGTGTTGTAATTCATAAGCACGCAATATTCAGCACTGTGCAGTGAGTGGATTTTAACACCACTGATTGACGATGCGTTCCAGAAATCAGCAGATGGCTACATTCCTCACGCTGCAAACAAGCTTTAAATCGAAACTGCCTATTCTCAAGCTTACTAATTATATTTATTTTGTTCTTGCAGCTTTTGTGCAATAGGTGAATAACAATTTTTTGTTTTTAGATATTTTATGTTTAGATATTTCTATTTTGCGGGAGTCCCGCGAATAATTTTATTTTCCCGCATCCCGCACACACACGAGTCTCTACCCGCCCGCACCCGCACTTGCCCATCAAGTTTCGTCCCGTGCCGCACTCTGTTGCGTTGGGTCCCGCGGTACTCCCATGGGATTGCAGGTCTCTACTGTGATGTACTGAAATATAATTACAAGCACTTCATACGTTTCAAAGGCTTTTATCGACAATTACATGACATTTATGCAAAGAGTCAGTATTTGCAGTGTTGGCCCTTCTTTTTCAGGACCTCTGCAATTCGACTGGGCATGCTCTCAATCAACTTCTGGGCCAAATCCTGACTGATAGCAACCCATTCTTTCATAATCACTTCTTGGAGTTTGTCAGAATTAGTGGGTTTTTGTTTGTCCACCCACCTCTTGAGGATTGACCACAAGTTTTAAGATCTGGGGAGTTTCCAGGCCATGGACCCAAAATGTCAACGTTTTGGTCCCTGAGCCACTTAGTTATCACTTTTGCCTTATGGCACGGTGTTGGAAAATGCATTGTTCTTCACCAAACTGTTGTTGGATTGTTGGAAGAAGTTGCTGTTGGAGGGTGTTTTGGTACCATTCTTTATTCATGGCTGTGTTTTTGGGCAAAATTGTGAGTGAGCCCACTCCCTTGGATGAGAAGCAACCCCACACATGAATGGTCTCAGGATGCTTTACTGTTGGCATGACACAGGACTGATGGTAGCGCTCACCTTTTCTTCTCCGGACAAGCCTTTTTCCAGATGCCCCAAACAATCGGAAAGAGGCTTCATCGGAGAATATGACTTTGCCCCAGTCCTCAGCAGTCCATTCGCCATACTTTTTGCAGAAGATCAATCTGTCCCTGATGTTTTTTCGGAGAGAAGTGGCTTCTTTGCTGCCCTTCTTGACACCAGGCCATCTTCCAAAAGTCTTGGCCTCACTGTGCGTGCAGATGCGCTCACACCTGCCTGCTGCCATTCCTGAGCAAGCTCTGCACTGGTGGCACTCCGATCCCGCAGCTGAATCCTCTTTAGGAGACGATCCTGGCGCTTGCTGGACTTTCTTGGACGCCCTGAAGCCTTCTTAACAATGCAGTGGAAAGTTTTTTTCGAGATTAAGTTAATTTTCATGGCAAAGAAGGACTATGCAATTCATCTGATCACTCTTCATAACATTCTGGAGTATATGCAAATTGCTATTATAAAAACTTAAGCAGCAACTTTTCCAATTTCCAATATTTATGTAATTCTCAAAACTTTTGGCCACGACGGTACATATAATGTATATCAATTATGGTTTTGACAATAATATCAAGAACTGTCACATCAGAACATCTTGATTTGCATTTTTTTTTTAGATTGAGGTTAGTACAAAGGTATGAACCCTATCAGTGGCAATTCAGCCATCTGCCCTTGAGCTAGACACTTCAAAATGCACTGAAAGCTCTTCTCATTAGTCATCATTTCTACATCTTGAGTCATGACCTTTGGTAACTCTTAGTTATAGTACCCTAAGTGTCTCCTTTTAAGGAAAACACCGCTGCAAATAATATTGCGATTGATTTTGATTTATGGATGATGGACTGGGTGAGCTCCTCACTCTTTACAGTAAACTTCAGATGTATCACTAACTGATCGTATGAGCGTATGAGCAATTCTGCACCTGTTCAGCTTGTGGTTGAAGGGCATGAGCGTCTTGCAGAAGCATGCACCTGCAAAACACGGCCGTTGATGGATGACATCAGCTCAGATATATCTGTACATATTGCTCCCTGTCCATAAGCAGTGAGAAGGAGTCTCAAACTTGTCACTCTGTCATTACCACGAGGCTATTTAAAGCCTGTGTCACCGACTCTCATCAGACAGTATTGTCATGTGAAACGAAGTTCACAGACATCATTCCATACCTGTCATTCTTATGCCAGACTTGCGCAACTTGACAGCTTGGTGCGTTATTTCTGAACATTTGATACAATGGAAGCTTGAATTAAATCGATCATTAAATATAGTGAGTGTTAACAGCTCTTGATTGCTTCACAAGAAGTATGCAAAAGGGCACATGGTGACATGAACACTAAAAGCTATCCCATGACGTACAAGAATAAGTAAATGTCCTTGAATGTAAATGTTATTTTCATAAACAAATATACAAATAAACAGAATAGTGTACTGTAGACTATTATAAGCCTAATGTGCTAGCCCATATAGGGGATTGGGACTAGTTGTCACATCATGTTGCATAGTTTGATATGTATATATATATTCTTTTGACCAAAACAATATAATATCTATGAAAGCCTGTTAAAAAAAAAAGAATCTCTTTCCGAATCTCTCTAAATCTCCAACTTGTTATTATTAATATTATTATTATTGACATGATGATTATTATTATTATTACTATTATTATTATTGTTGTTATAGGTATTATGGTTTTTATTATTGCTAATAATGTATGATATCTCCAATGGCTTCTCTTTTTTTTTTTTATTGATATTACTATTATTATTATATTTGTTAATAATCTGGTAGATATTATTTCAATTATGTGCTACCTCTCCCACCCCAAGATGCAATAACTGGCTCACATGCGCAGACATTTGCATACACATATGATCATAATGTTCACAGACACACGAATACATACACTGTTATATGAATACACTTGTAATATTAGATATCGGTATATATGTTGAAATTGCTTCTTTTTCTAAATATTGTCATATTCCTTACTTGTTTCTTTTTTGTTTTGTTTGTTTGCTTTTTTGTTTTTGTTATATGTTTGGTATAATATTGTCACATTCACTTCTTGCATAATAAAAAAAAGAAAAAAAAAAAAGAAAGAAAAAGTAAATGTTATCAAATTTTAAATTTTATTTTTTTCTTTTGATATCAGTATTGTGAGATATAAACTCTTAATTCCAAGTCCACTTTTTGCGATAAAACATTAAAAAAAACTGCATTATATACACTACCGTTCAAAAGTTTGGGGTCAGTACATTTTTATTGTTTCTTTTCTTTTTTCTTTTTTTTAAAGAAATTAATACTTTTATTCACCAAGGATGTATTAAGTTACTAATTAAAAGTTTATTAAAAGTTAATAATAAATAATTTACATTGTTATAAAAAAATTTATATTTTGAATAAACACTGTACTTTTTAAACTTGTTATTCATGAAAGAATCCTGAATAAAAAAAAATCACAGGTTCCAAAAAATATTTGGCAGCACAACTGTTGATATTATCCAACATTGATCATTCTAATAATGAATCAGCATATTAGAATGATTTCTGAAGGATCATGTACAAATGTCTTACATGTACTTACTAGTTACCCGAATGCACGGCCATATTGGAGATACTCGGATGTATACAACAGCATTTTTTTGCACGGTTAATGTCTACTATTGAATGCCAACCACAAACGCATTTTGTTCCTTAGACAGTTTTTGGACTGAAATAATGATTTTAGAGAAACAATCAGAGAAATTTGCGAGTTCCGTTCAGTTTTGTGATATTGTTCACATTTAGTGCGGCCAATGATGACACGTCTTGAAAAAAACACTATATTTCAGTGGCAATAATTGCGGAAATGTTAAGAAGCTTTTTTTCTTTGTGTGTGTGTGTATTAACAGTAAACGCTCCTAAATACAAGCTGAATAAAAAAAAAATGTAATTAGACTATTTTGGAATAGGCCAGAAAAGTCAAGACAACTAGTCTCCCTTACTATAATTGACTAAACGGCCACGTCACACTTTTTATTGCTTTTCTCACGCGCAGAATAGCCCATGTAGTCATGTTGTCTTGCACCTGTTGCCCACCCGCGTGTTAGTGGTCGCAGGTCAGTCCTAGGAGTCTGGAGCTACTGGCGAGCCGCGGTCCATTCCAGAACGGAAGCCGCGCGTTCCTGCCTCGTGCAGTCATCGCTTGCGCGAGATTCAGTAGATGCTGGGGAAAGATGAATGAAGGTGTCTCGCGCTATTGGAATTTTGTGGGCGGTGAATGAGCGGGAGAGAAAGTAAGGAACATGATCTAACTTTTTTTATATGGTCCGCGCCAGACTCGGGAACCGTGTATATATATAAGAGAGGTGATGGAGAGATGATGCACAGATCATCAGGGAGCTGAGCAGGCAACACCGGTCGCTTTGGGACTCTAATTAACCACAGAGGGAACTACATCCCTCTCCACTGACAGCCTTACAGCAAAACGCGCACCGAGAGCTGAAGACACAAACTCCAGATCACAGACATCATGGGACTGCTGCGTGTTGAAGAGCTGGTAAGTTTTGTGCTGATGCATGCAGTGTTTTCTGGGAGTCTTGTCTGAATGTTGACATGTAATCAACTAACTTCAAGATTTATAGAACTTTTCTGCAAGATAAACGTGCAGAAATCCCATGCAAATGCGTTCTATTATAGTAAAAGTGTAGTAGTAGTGTTTTTTGGCGTATTGATTACCATTTGTATACAAATATCATGGTTAAACTATGGTAAGTGTAGCTAAACCATGGTTAATTTGTGCTCACCATGGTTTAATAGTAACCATGTTTTTTGGTTTTGTTTTGTAGTAAAACCATATTTAATTTCCGTAAGGCATAGAAAGAAACACAACTGTCCCAAATCTGTTTATGCTGACATGTTGTTGTTAGAAAGACAAAAACTTATTAGCTATAAAAAAATAAAGATATATAATGAAAAAATTGTGAACTAAAATGAACCAGTTGAAATAAAAAAATTATTCTTAAAAAACATGTATTAAAATACTAACATTACTAAAACTGTATTCTATAATAAATATAACAAAAGAAGATAAATAGCTAAAACTATGTAGTATATAAATAATACTAAAATAACACTGCTTACTGTTACAGCATACTACTACAATTAGGGGTCGACCGATATTTGTTTTTCAGGGCTGATTATTACAGATCAAGTAGACTAGAAACCGATAATTTTAACCGATATGTCTGGTGTAAAAATGAAAATTAATGTCAAAATTAAGACTAACAGGGCTCTGACAAAAACTTTCTTTAAATGCTTTTAAATTATTTTTGACAGCACATCAGTTTTGAAATACTACCGATACCGATAACTGAAAGTGCATAGTCTATAAATAATACTAAAATAACACTGTTTACTGTTAAAACATACTACAACTAGGGGTCGACCGATATGTGTTTTTCAGGGCCAATGCGATACCGATTATTACAGATCAAGTAGACCAATAACCACTATTTTGAATCCATATATATGTCTGGTGTAAAAATTAAAATTAATGTCAAAATTAAGAATAACAAGGGCTCCTACAAAAACTTTCGGAAAATGCTTTTAAATAATTTTATCAGCAAATCGGTTTTGAAATACTACCGATACCGATAACTAAAAGTACATAGTATATAAATAATACTAAAATAACACTGTTTACTGTGTTACTAGGGGCCGACTGATATGTGTTTTTCATGTCAATACCGATTATTTCATATCAAGTATACCGATAACCGATATATATATGTCTGGTGTAAAAATGAAAATTGATTTAAAATTAAGAATTACAAGGGCTCTGACAAAAACTTTCTTTAAATGCTTTTAAATGATTTTATCAGCTAATCGGTTTGGAAATACTACTGATACAGATAATACCGATAACCATAAAGATGCTTAATATCGACACCAACAATCGTCCAGGCCACTAATCAGTTGACCCCTAACTACAACTGTGGTGTTTACAATGAAAAGAATTGTTGGCGCCGATAGCCTTGTGGGCACCATGCCGACATATAGCGCCATTGCGCTCAGGGCGTCCCGTGTTCAAATCCCGACTCTAGGACCGATCCAGCCCCCTATCTCTCTCCCACTTTGCTTCCTGTCAATTCTGATCTGTCCTATCACAATAAAGGCAAAAATAAATCTTTGAAAAAAAGAAAAGTAAAACATAAAAAACATACGAAAAAGAATAGCAGTGCATAACAAAGAGATAAGTTACATTAAGAAAGCCCACAAGAGATAAAGAAAAATACGACTAAAATAAAATGTTTTGCATATTCTTATAAAGAAAGAGAAGAAATAAGGAATATAACAAAAAGAAAGAAATGCATTAAAGAGAAAAAAAGCATGAGTGTGAGAGGGGGATAGAGCAGTGTGATGTTATTAAATATCTGTCAGCGATTAAGAAGGATCCAGGGTGTCTAGAATAACCCAACTGCTGGGGCCTGTCATCCTATTTTAAACATCAGAAACGACACAAATGTGTGTAATTATTTTTTTAGCTTCTTAAAACAGCTGAACACTCTCTGCACCCCACCCACACAATCACTAAATTAAACTACATCTGCTTTAAACTACACACTTGTTCTTTCTTCTGGAAGCTGTTCAGTCCTTGACACTGAGTGTGTTAAAGCTGTGGTCACACTAGACCACAGTTGCTGGTGCTCTATTGACTTTTATTCATTCGTATATGAAATCCAAAACTGATGAGTGTCACGTCCAATCACAGGTCACCGGGAAGAGAGGCGAGGGAAAGGTGGCAGAAAGTGCTTGTGCAGAGGTGTTCGCTGCAGGAGAATATGAAACCAGCATCATTCAGGAGAAACAGGATGGACTTCAGACACAACAGGACCTGAGTGACACCATCAAACCAAGTGAAGAGAACCTCAAACTCAATGTAAGAATAATACAACTTAATATAAGTGAACACTATTGCTACAGCTTCATATAGTAACATAATAAATAAAAATGTTTTTTGATTTTACTTAGGTTGACCGATCAGGACAGCTAAAACTAGAAACTGTAGAAGACCTCTTCAACATTTTGCAGCTGAGGAAGAGGAGAAAGGAAAGGAAGACTCAAATACCAAAGAAACAGCCAGAGGCTGATATCCTGGTAAGGAGCTCATTTCCTAACACATTACAAATATGGCTATATCATAAAGATTTGAGATGTAATTACATTCTAACATTTTTTCAGCCTGAAACCGTGGACCAGGCTTTGTTCCTAAAGGCTGCCACAGAGAATAAAATGCCTGTTGTTGAGAAATATTTATCAGATGGTGGAGACCCCAATGCTAGCGATCATGTGAGTTTAAAACACAAAAAAACAGACATCTCACACTTTCCTTCACTTGTGCTGTGAAGTCCCCCAGAATCAAAGGGATAGTTCACTCAAAAAATAAAAATAAAACACATCTTACAATGGAAGTCAATGGTAACCAAAACTATTTTATGTTCCACAGAAGGTGTGGACTAACATTACAGGGAGAAAATGATGAAATTATTACATTTTTGGGTGAACTATCTCTTTAAACTCTCACCAGTGTTATTTTAGTATTATTTATATACTATTTTCTAACTATTATGGATTTAGATTTAGTTATTTTGGTTCTTAAACTTATTTTATTTCAGTAACTGCAGTTGGCAACATTTAGAGTTTTATTTTTTTAGGTTTTTCATCTAACATTTAAATTTAGTTGTATCTTCTTCATTTCAATTAACTTAAAAATGAATAGTTTTCATTAGCAATAACAACACTAACTCTCAATTGTTCTCTCTCTTTCAGTTTAAGCGCTCAGCTCTGCATAAAGCCAGTGCCCAAGGTCACATAGAGATCATAGAGAAGCTCCTGGAGAGTGGAGCATCCATGGATCAAAAAGACAAGGTAGCACAGATGGTGGATGTGACTGTTACACCAGTGCTACAAGAATATCATCCCACATTTATTTCAGATTATAATTCTGAGATGCAATTTCTTTATCATATGTTCATAGCTGGATGCCACAGCTGTGCACTGGGCCTGTAGAGGTGGAAGCCTGCCTGCCCTGGAGCTGCTTCTCAATAAAGGAGCCAAATTCAACTCCAGAGACAAGGTATATAGAAAACCCCTGCAAGCGTATGATACCAGGTGGATCTTTGGACAGTGATAATAACATTCACAAATCATTCTCATGCTTTTTGTAGCAAACAATAAATGATAAAGCATTTTTATCCTTCTTGTTCTTAAAGTTTCCAGTGTGCCTCTGTAGTTTGCACTCTTAGCACAAAATGTACTAACCAAAACTCTTGTTGTGTATCTTCAGCTGTGCAGCACTCCTCTCCATGTTGCAGTTAGGACAGGACATTATGAATGTGCTGAGTTTCTCATTCACTGTGGAGCTGATGTAAATGCTAAAGACAGGGTAAGTATTCTGCACTTTATTCAAATATATGGTAAATAAAATAATATTTTTGTGACTAATTTTGTGTCATTTTAAATAGCAAATTTATGATATTAACACAGTGTGCAACAGTTTTTCTTCTCTAATGCCAATGCATTGTGTTTGTGTAGGAGGGAGACACACCAATGCACGACGCAGTGAGGATAAACAGATTTAAAATGATAAAACTGCTGATGATGTATGGAGCCAGTCTAAATGCCAAAAACAATGTAAGTTAGTTCAATTAGAATGCATACAATTCTTCCTATACACTATCAGTCAAAAGTTTTTGAACAGTAGGATTTTTAATGTGTCTTCTGCTCACCAAGCCTGCATTTATTTGATCCAAAGTACAGCAAAAGCAGTAACATTTTGTTATTTAAAATAATTGTTTCTATTTGAATATATTTTAAAATATAATTTATACCTGTGATCAATGCTTAATTTTCTGCATCATTTCTCCAGTCTTCAGTGTGACATGAAATTAATACTTTTATTTAGCAAAAGTGATGATAAAGACATTTATAATGTTACACAAGCTTTCTATTTCAGATAAATGCTGAAAAAAATCTACTCAGCTGTTTTCAACATAATAATAATAATACATGTTTTTTGAGCAGCAAATCTGAATATTAGAATGATTTCTGAGGGATCATGTGACTGGAGTAATGACACTAGAAATTCAGTTTTGAAATCACAGGAATAAGTTACATTAAAATACATTCAAATAGAAAACAGTTGATTTAAATAGTAAAAATATTTCCAAAATTGTACTGTTTTTGCTGTACTTTGGATCAAATAAATGCAGGCTTGATGAGCAAAAGAGACTTTACAAATCTTACTGTTCAAAAACTTTTGACTGGTAGTGTGTGACGGTAAAGTTGAAATGGTGCCCTCTAGAGACAGATTGAGGCACTATAGGATTCTGTACTGACTCTCAACAATATCAAATAGATGCAAAAAAATATGATGCTTTATTCTTTTATAACTAAATGACTTTTTTTTGTTTTTATTTGTGCTATATAAATAATTTGATTTGATACTGTGTTTCCTAGAAGTCTTAGTAAATCTTAGTAAATTAAATTTGTGTATTTGACTAGATATATCCTAAAATTATCTGTTGTTTACAGGATGGGAAGACACCAATGGAGACTCTGCTTTCATGGCAAAAAGGTGTGAAAAACATCCTGAATAACTTTAATGAAGAGGAAGCACCAAATCCAGATGTACATCTGTTCAACATCCATCCTGATGCTGAATTGTTATAAAATGCTTTCCTTCTTTCTTTTTCTTTCTTTCTTTCTTTCTTTTTCTTTCTTTCATGTTAAACGTTAAATTGAACAGTACTTTGCAATTTACATAATGATGACGCTAATTGCTGGCGATAGAGCGTCTGAAAAATTGATGAGGTTATCTGTAAATATTGTTTTCTCACTTGATTTTGAGAGCAACGTATCTTCAGTGAGTGGCAGGAGACATGAACGTGTAAGTGGTTGTGTGTTTGTTTGCTTGTTCTGGGTATTTATTTAATATTATTTTAATTTCATAACTTGTGACTGAATTTGAAAAATGTCCATGGCAGTTCGATCTACTGGGATTATGTCTAGACAGACTGGAGGCAGAAATATAAGTGTTCAGAAATGGAACAGAATGTGAATGCTGGTCTGAGAATGTTTATTATGATGGATATTATTATTGCAATTGTTTTGTAATTATGGACTAGATTTGTGAAAGACTTTGGCACTGGGTACATGGACATCCCTAATGAAATGTGCATTGTTAAATGTGCTTTGTAAAGTTTTATTTTAAAACTGTACAAGGTATTTGTGAATTATTTTAATCTTATGTGAATAAAGTGTTTTGGTATGAGTCACCAAGTGTTTCCCGACTGTTTTATGTGACTTTTCTTTGCATTGGACATACACTACTAGTCAAAAAAAAAAAAAAATTCAAAATATAGCAAAAGCAGTAATATTGTGAAATATTTTTACTGTTTAAAATAACTGCTTTCTATTTGATTCTTCAGAAATCATTCTAATATGTGACCCTGGACCACAAAACCAGTCTTAAGTAGCATGGGTTTGTAGCAATAGTCAAAAATACATTTATGCCGAAAAATCATTGGGATATTAATTAAACATCATGTTCCATGAAGATGTTTTATAAATTTCCTAATGTAAATATATCAAAACTTACAAGAAGAGAAGAAATTGTAGAAATGACCACTTTTATACCAAGGATGCTTTAAATTAAATTGATCAAAAGGGAATAAAGACATTTATAATGTCACAAAAGATTTATATTTCAGATAAATGCTGTTCTTCTCAATTTTCCATTCATCAAAGAAACATTGAAATCAGATATTTTTTGTGCTAAAATAAATTACATTTTAAAATATATTCAAATAGAAAGCCGTTATTTTAAATAGTAAAAATATTTCAAAATTTTACTGTTTTTGCTGTACTTTGGACCAAATAAATGCAGGTTTGGTGAGCAGAAGAGACTTAAAAAAAACATTAAAAATCTTACTGTTCAAAAACTTATGACTGGTAGTGTATTTTTTATTTAATTTTTTTTATATTAATGACAAACATATGGACAGCATAACTTACATTTGTTTATTTGGGAAGTTTTACTTTCTCTATATATACAAACTGTAAATGCCACTGTAATGTCTCCAAACAAAAATTGAATTTGTATTTAGCCCTCAACGTCTATCAATATAAAGGTGATTTAGATATCTAGAATATTAATATTGACATTATTTCTTACTGTTTTGTGCAGCCTCTTCTTTTTCTTATTCTATTAGGGTTTATTTCTATCTTCTTGCATGCTTATTATCTTTAATTACTTTCTAATGTAATTACTTTGCATTTGTGTAATGTAGGAATATTTGTTTTTGTATGAGGGTCAAAGACGAAAAAGGGTTTAAGCATAAAAACAATAAGTGTAATTCTGTTTTAAATTGTTGTTGTTTTTCTGAGCAAAAAAAAAAAAAAAAATCATACATTTCCCCTAATTTACAGAAGACACCCACTAAAATGTCATTCAGTATAATAGTATTGTTCAGGCATATTTCCAACAAAAATCAATTTATGACATATTAAAAGACAAATTACTTTCACCCAAAATACTAATTAGTTGTAATTCTACATTTTTAAAATTTGCAACTATCCCGTTTTGCCAATTTGTCACTAAGAATTTTTACTCATTCAGAACACAATTAAATTTTAATGTTTTCTTATTTACTTTAAATATTTTAATATGTACAAGTCAGAATAAGCATGTTGTTTGAATTTTTATTGAATGACAATGTAACATTATTTCAACCAATTTTTTACATTTTATTCTCCAAAAACTTTACTTAGTAAAGTAGACACTACTTACATTTAATGTGTTTTCTATGGACATACAATCACTTTTATATATTTCTCTTACGTAGATATCTTAACGTCTTTGACCCATGATGTTATTATTGACACAAATTAAACTTACAAAACAAAAACACAACATACGAAAAGAAATAACAAATCGACAACAGACTAGAAACTAGACCTCTGGTCATAATAAGAAATGCGCAGTCTATCGTCTGCGCATTTAGAGCGTCGTGCACGATGTGCACGAGCACGCGCTCCCAGCAGCCTTTGCAGTTGCTCTCGCTTATCCGATTGGTGGGATTTGAAAATAAGTACGCGCGACAGTTTGGGAGATGAGGCAACACAAGCAAAACACAGCAGCGAAGTTAAAAGCAATATAACACACACTTTATCCTTTGACAGCCCTGTAAGTCAACTAAATTCACGTGTTTTATTGCGTATGTTTGCTGTCGTGTTTTTATTTGTGAATGGTTGAGGTTGAGATTGTGAGTTCGGCTGGGTCTTAATGTCATTTTCTTTTGCCAGGGTTTATTCATAAGGTATCTGTAAAAACTGTGCAGTTGTCTGTTAAAATGAAAATACGATTATATAACTGACAAAATGCTAAAATAAAAAGGAACTGTATTATTACAATCAGATGTGGTTAAAGCATTGTCATCAGTAATTCCCTCTATATCAGAGGCTGTTTTTTCATCCTGCTCTTTTATGTGTTCTCATGTTTTTATGTTTTTTTTTTTTAGAGCAATATGATGGAATCAGGGCTAAAGGATGATCCGGCAAGACCGTCGATGTTAGTTGTAGAAGATTTAAGAAGAAATCTGTCCTCAGAGTTCAGCGAATGTTCAGATTTCCAGGTAAGATGACAGATGACTTCATGAAAAACACTACAGGACACTGTGTGGTTTTTACATTTGTGATTTATGACATTTCTGAGCCTTGATATTTCTTTTAAAGGACCCGTCTGACCTGGAGAAGGAACATTTGAAGGTGTATCTTAGGATAAGACCATTTTCAGCAGCTGAGTTTGAGAATGGAGAATCACAGGTGAAAATAAGGAATACATTGTTCAAGGATACTGCACATATTTTCATTTGCAGACCCTCATGTAGAAATGTTTTATAGGGTTGGGAAAAAATATTTTTTAAAAGGCAAATGCCCCTGTTTCAAATATTGCCTCAAAATAAAATGAATAGTATGTGCATTCTCTCTGTTTCTGCAGGACTGTGTGGCCATTCAGCCTCCAGAGACTGTGCTCCTCAAAGCTCCACAATCATCTCTTTCTGCCAGGCTCAGTGATAAATCAGTGCCAGTTACAGCTCAACGTTTCCGGTTCTCTCAGGCAAGCAGACACATCATCAGCACACACAGTCTGTGGTGATTGATCATAAATTGTTTTCACGAAGTGTCATCAATTTGCCATATTGGCGGCACTGAACGTAAACAATGCCACTGAACCGAACAAAAGTTGTATAATTTGCTGATTATTGCTGCTGAAAACGGATTATTATTGTCATGTTTTGGGCTGTACTAATCGGTGGGAAAAGCATTTGGAGTACTATAGATGTCTGAAAGTTATAACAAATATAGGAGAAGAGTGCTAAAAAACTTTCAAACTGAACTAGGATTTCCAGGGCGAGAGTCATGACAACATTCGTGTTTGTTCTTATCATTTCCAGTCAGATAGGTGAAATATTGGGCTAATATCTTAATTAATACTGTTTGTACGTATCTTTACCACCTATTAACTTTAGTTTGTCAAAATATTGCCTTTCCCTGCTTAATAAGTCCTTCTCTATATGCTTTAGCAGATTCCACATGTTTTTTTCTTGTGGTTTAGACAGTATAAATTATCAAAACAACGTATTCGGTAGTGCATTAACCGTGCAATCCATGCTGTTGTTTTAACTGACAACTCATGATGAAAGTGCAAACCCTCTATTTGTCCACCCAGAAGAATAAATTTTTTTTCTTTAGAAATACAATTTGAGGTCAAATGTTGTGCTCTGTCTTGAGTCATGTTCATAGCTTGGTCTTGTATGACAATTTATTCAAAAGGTGATATTAACATTGTGGTATTTTTAGGTTTATGGTCCGGACACTACACAGAAGGAAATGTTTGATGGCACAGTGAAGGATCTTGTGATGGATGTGCTGGAAGGACAAAATTCCCTGGTGTTTACATACGGTGTCACCAATGCTGGGAAGACCTTCACGTTTTTAGGTTTGCATATTTAGTTTTTCTTAGTTTATTAATAGACTAATTCTTTTCTGTTGTAATTGACATAATGACACAAATGCTGTTAATAGAGCTTAAAAGTCAATGTGTTAATGCTCCACTAACTACTTTAATTTGTACAAGTAACAAAAGTTGTTTCTGAGGCAAAAAAGTTATATTTTAAGAAAGATTAGATTACAGTGATATTTTTTTCTTTTAAGTAGTGTGAATCTAATGAATCTGTCACAATAAAGGCAGAATTGCTAAAAAGTTCAGTAAGTTAAGGCCAGTTTCGATCAGACCAACCTTGTAAAATAGTGGCTGTGGTAATGCAGAAGTAACAACGGATCATTTGTTCTGCATCAAAAATAAAAAGAAGAGTATGGACTATCCATTCTGTCTATGTGTTTTATCTATCAGTTGGCAGATTTGAATGTGTTATGACATTTCGATTAATACTTACAAGGTCAAAAAATGATTTTGTAAAAGATTTTTAATGTGTTTTTTTTAAGAAGTCTCTTCTCACTGAGCAAATACACTAACATTTTGAAATATTTCTACTATAACTATTTTTTGTTAATATATTTTAAAATATAATTTATTTCTATGATCAAAGCTACATTTTCAGCATCATTACTCCAGTCTTCAGTGTCACATGATCCTTCAGAAATCATTCTAATATGCCGTTTTGCTGTTCAAGAAACATTTATTATTATTATTTATTATTATCTTCAGTTGAGTACATTTTTGTAACAAAGAAGAAATGATAGAAATTCATATTTTTATTTAGCAAGGATGCTTTAAATTGATCAAGTGTTGATAAAGCCATTTATAATGTTGGAAAAGATTTCTATTTCAGATAAATGATGTTCTTTTCTGAATTTTTGCTGTACTTTGGAGTTTGGATCAAATAAATGCTGGCTTAGTGAGCAGAAGAGACTTCTTTATAAAGCATTAAAAATCTTACTGTCCAAAAACTGATTGTGTTTTGATGTATTAGGTCCAGATTCTGATCAAGGCATCTTGCCTCGTTCCCTCAACATGATCTTCAGTAGTCTGGATGGTCGGATCTTCACCCAGATGTGCCTAAAACCCCAGAGGTGCCGGGATTTCATCAGGCTTACCAAAGAGCAGCAAAATGAAGAAGCAGTTGGCAAACGCAACCTGCTCAAGCTTTTTAAAGAGGTGCTGTATGTCAAAATAAGTTGGACAACCTCTCTTTTTCGCTTGCATTTGACTCAATCCTTAGTTTTTGTCTTTTCTTTAGACTGATGCACAGAAGAGTACATCTTGCCATAGCTCAAAGTCTGATCTTGAAGGTAAAGAGAATGTACTGTTTTTTTATATATATATATATATATATATATGTATACTTACTCTCTATACCTTTCAAAGGTTGCACAGTCTGTTTAGAATGTTTTTCAGCTGACACATAACTTTCTGGTTGCCTGTTAGATGCTTCCACTCTGTGTGATACAAGCTCTGCAGTAAATGAGAGGAGTTTGGCTGTGGATATGGATGTACACACCAAGTTTTCTATTTGGGTCTCATTTTGCGAGATCTACAATGAGAACATCCACGACTTGCTAGAACAGCAGCCAAACAATGCTTCACGGAGAACCAATCTCCGTCTTTGTCAGGATGTCAAAGGAAACTCGTTCATCAAAGGTAAAGACTTCTGCTTCTGTAATTTCTGTAATTCTGTAAAAGAATTCTGTCATTAAATGGGTCCATGGCTCTGATGGCTCATCGAAGCAAAAGTTGAACCCTGATAAAAAAATAAATGAAAAAATAATAATGCTTGTTGTAAGGCTGCAATTTTTCGCATACATTTCTCTTTTATGCGTTTGACATGAATGCGTTTGACATGAATTTATTTAAAAGTGCCATATTGCAATTAAGTATTTTATTCGTTCATGCATTCCCTGATCAAGCTAGAGGAGTGAGATTACACCGCAATATTTGTTCATTAAATCCTTCCAAAGAGCAATTATGTGTAATTTGTAATTACTAAAGTGACTTCTGGGTTTTTTCTGCTTGGAATAATGTGTAATAGCTAAAAGTGTCCAGGTGCTGGTGCTAGAGTGACAAAAAAAAGTTGTGATAATGGTATTTCTGTGTGTTAAGGATGATTTAGTCAGTTGATTTAAGGAAGCTGATGTCAGATTGGGACCATTTATTTTGTTAATTTTCTAGATCTGAGATGGGTGCAGGTGAGCAGTGCTGATGAAGCATTAAAAGTGATGAAACTGGGCAAGAGGAACCAAAGCATATCCAGCACTAAACTCAACCTGCTCTCCAGCAGGAGGTACCCTACACAAATTCTGTAACTTCCAGTTGTTTATTGATTTTAAAGCAGTGAGCATATGTTATTCTGACTTCATGTCGTCATGATTTTTAGCCACAGTATTTTCTCTGTACGGATCCTGAAGGTGGAAGATGTAGGAATACCCAGAGTGGAGTCAGTCAGCGAGTAAGTCTTTGTATCCTGATTTGAGCTCTCTACAGGTTGTGTTATATTTCAGAGTGGTTTCTAAAAGTATGTACTCTGGTTCAAGGCTGGCACTGTGTGATCTGGCTGGATCAGAGCGATGTGCAAAAACACAAAATAAAGGTGAACGGCTGAAAGAGGCAGGAAACATCAACACCTCTCTACTCAGCCTTGGAAAATGCATCAATGCACTCAGAAATAATCAGCAGGCCAGGTATACAAATCTTTTTGGCCTTTTTTTTTTTTTTTTTTTTTTTTTTTTTTTTTCTTTTTTTTACGCTCTTATTTTGTCCTTTCAGACAGCACGTTCCGTTCAGAGAGAGTAAACTCACTCACTATCTGCAAGGATATTTTACCGGCCGGGGCAAAGCCTGTATGATTGTAAACATTAACCAGTGTGCCTCCATGTATGATGAGACACTCAACGTGCTCAAGTTCTCTGCTGTAGCTCAAAAGGTGAGTAACATCTGCTCCTTTAAGGGTAAAACTGCTCAGAAATGAAAATTGTCATCAATTACTCATTCTCATGCCATTCATCTTTGAATATTTATTGTAAACTGAGATATTTTTAATGAGAGCTGAGTCCCTTTGTTTAAAAACATTCCACCAAAACTTTGACGCTTCAAAAAGTTGAAACCTCTCGATTCATGGGGTTATTTTTGTGTTTATGGATTTTAAAGGGATAGTTCACTGAAAATGAAAAGGAAAATTCTGTAATTAATTATTCACCCTCATGTCGTTTCAAACATGTAAGATATTTTTTATTAAATCCGAGAGCTTTCTGACCCTGCACAGCCAGCAACAGAACTACCACGTTCAAGGCCTAGGAAGGTAGTAAGGGCGTCATTAAAAAGCAGGGTCAGAAAGCTCTCAAATTTAATAACAGATATCTTAATATCTTTATTATCTTAATATATTAAGTTCTGTGTTTGGCACAACATGAGGGTAAGTAATTGATGACAGAATTAAAAAAAAATTTAGGGTCTGTATCTTACATTTTTGGAGCACTGAATTGTTTTCTTATTATGTTTGTCAAGATTTCTCAAACTGATGAAATGTTTCTTTCTTTTTTTTTTTTTTTTTTTTTGCTATAATGCTAAATGTTTCTTTTTGTAGCTGAGTTATGGACCATTCTGTTGTTTTTCAGGTGGTGGTTCTCACCACTAAGAGCATTCCAGTGGTGGTGAAAAGGAGCGCCAGAGAGGTGTCCTTCATTATCAACAATGTTGATCGCCGGGAAATGCGGCGCAGCTCGCTGGTACGATGGGACCCCAGCCTTGAGGATGTCCAGGAAGATTCTGACACAGATGAGGATAAAGAGGAAAGTGTAATGGAGGACACCATTCTGGATGCTGAGGAAGAGGGGAAAGAGACTGTGCTGCTTGATAGGGGGATTTATGAGGTGAGATCTGGCACCTTACAGTGCAAATCTTATCTAGGGTCATTTTTGTTTTTGTTCAAATCACACAAGACTATTATAATATAATATTAATATTGTAAGTTTTCTTTGTTTTTCATCCATTTGGGACACAAATATTGATGCATGTATTTATATTTTTATAATGTTGCTGCATGTTGTGTTTGCATAACGCTGAGGTTTCTGCGTCAATATGGCTGTTGTGTGGTTGTATGTATAGGCCCAGCTGCAGTTTATAGAGGAGATTCAGCAGCAGTTGAGGAAGGAGAAAGCCGAACACTTAAATATCGAGGCACGTGTTCGAGATGAAGTTACAAAAGAGTTCTCTGAGCTGATTTCCCAGATGCAGGAAGATTACAGGTCACAGATCACAAGCCCCCGTGCTCAATTATGTGTAATTAAAGCAAATTACAGGTCAGGCTATATGATGACCCACACTGCTTTCCGCATCATTTTTTCCATTCTAGTGAGCGCATAACCAGAGAGAGGGAATTAATTGAAGAACGGTGTGAACGGAGACTGGAGATTCTTAAAAACCTGGTTGGAAAAACAGCTGTGGAGGAGGACAGCATGGATTCAGCTGCGACCAAATCAGAGGTACAGAAATGCTTCTATAATATAATATAATGATATAATTTTTTTGAGAGGCGATCATGTGTTTTTATTTTTTTATTTTTATTTTTATTAATGCTTAATTGTAGTGTGTGTGTGTGTGTGTGTGTGTGTGTGTGTGTGTGTGTGTGTGTGTGTGTGTGTGTAGGAAGAGAGTCATGTCTCTCTAGACGGCATACTTGACTCTATGAGCAGTGACCTGGCTGGAATCAGACATGATGCCCAGGCTGCCCAGTCCTGCTTGGTGACTTCTGACCCTAAAGTCTCTGTGACGTTGCTAGACCTTGAGAAAAAGGTCTCAGAGCTTTCAGAACTGCTCAGTGAAACTCAGAATCAGCTGTCACTCAAAACACAGGGTAAGAAATTATTGCAGAGAAGCAGAACCACAGAAAACCTGTCCTTGCACACTTCCACAGAAATATTTTTGTGCATCCCTTGTCCCTTCAGTGTTAAATATTTTTGCTATTATTTGCTATAACCTACAAATATCATTATTATACAATTAAACTGTCATGGAAAATATATATATATAATTTTTTTTTTTTTTTTTTTAAGTAAAATTTTTATTTTTCTACTATCTCTAGTTTTTTTCCCTTTTAGTTTATTAGTATTTCTACAACAACAAAAATGCTTTTTGTGAGACCAAATTATTTCCATGGAAAAGTCATGGAAATGTATTGGCCAGAAAGTGTGGGAACCCTGTATTATGAGACACGCATGCTTTTACAGTAGGACATTAACCACGTAAACCTTACCAGGCTTCCTAATCGCTTGATCTAACACTAAGTCCCATACTCCCTCACAGAGCTGGAAACTCAGAGCAGACTATCAGATGAACTGGAGGAGGTGAAGAAGGTAAAATGGCCTCTGTAAATGGCTTCCAGTGTTTCCCCTACCATTATCTTAGGGGGGCGCCCCGCCCCCCCAACGGCACCCCCCGCCCCCCTTGAATGTCAAGTTCATTTTATTTTTGATATAGCGTCAGATCACAATAGAAGTCATTAAGGTTATCTTTCCTATAGAACAGGGCTATACATTGTTCTTTTATTAAACAAACTAAATTGCCTTGTGTTATTTATCTTATTTACACGAAGGCATGTCATTTCTGTCTTTACATGATCGCGTGTTTACAATGTCTCATCTGCGAAAACACAGACGGGATCGCGGACTCCATTCATAAAAACCGAATCTACTATAGCGCGAAATGCCACGTAAATTCGTCGATTTTTGGATTAATAAATCAAAAGTTGGTCTGTTACTTCATTCAAATCGCGATATGGACTAGTGTCTGTGAAAACTGAAATGCAAAAAGACCGTTTCAATATGAATCCTGCATGCTCCGTTTGCCTCTGTATGTATGCATGGTGGAGACGCGCTTTTACTACACGCATACTGAAGCACACGTGACGCTCCCGCTAATTTTGGGCATTTGCATCTCGCATGAACAGATAAACTCAATATCCAAAGCTGCTGTGAGTGTCACTTTTACCGTTTCATTTGAGAAAACTAGCATCATAACATGCTGTACACACACAGAAACTTCAAGGCAACCTGTCAAAATAAAAGTAACATGTAACAGAACATTAGTCTTGTATTACTTTTGTACAGTATAATGTAGTTGTTTATATATTCCTATTTAAATAATTGACATGAAACAATATATATGATAAAAAAAAAATATAACAAGATTAACCACTTAATTGTAGAAAAAATACTACAATTATTATTTAAATGTTAAATTATTATTATTTATTGATTTTAACTGTAAACCTCTGTTTGTTTGCCAAAAATTAAAAGGGTTTATTTTTCATTTGATTAAAAATAAATAAATGTTTATACTTTTAATTTGATTATGAGAAAAAATAATACACACAAGAATTAAAAAAAAAAAAAAAAGCAAAAGTTGGTAGAGCCCTATTGTTCAAAATGTTAAAATAGAGAGTTTTGGACTTATTTTTCCACTGAATAAGTCTATAATAATGTTTTCGTTATTTCACAAAGTAGGGTAAAGTACCGGAAAAAAAAAGTAACGTTGGCTACCGGCACCCAACCCCCTAAGCACACCCCCCCCCCCCCCCAACACTGGAAACCTAGGGGAAACACTGGCTTCTGGCATTTTAATGCACATTATGAGGACCAGACTCACAGCATTTCTGAACAGACAAGCTCCACTTTTTTTCTTCAGAAACTGTAAAAATGTAGGTAAAGTTGTGGCTTGTTCTTCTGATTATAGGCTCTGGAAAGTCACAGGCAAAGGGAATTTGAGCTGAGTGAAATGTGCAGACAAAAGGATGAGATGGTTTGCAAACTCCAGGCAACTCTCGACCAACATGTAGAAAGCACAGCTCAGGATGTGAGTGTGAACATCTAGAGATTATTTTTAAATGTCCGTAATAATTGTACACTACTGTTCAAACATTTGCCGTCTTTTTTTTTTTTTTTTTTTTTTTTTTTTTAAAGAAGCCTCTTATGCTCAAAGGCTGCATTTATTTGATCAACACTCCAGTGAAAACAATAATATTGTAAAACAGTATTACACTTTAAAATAATCTTTATTGACTTCAGTGTCACATGATATATGCTGATTTGGTGCTCAAGAAACAGCATTTTAGCAACATTAGTTTTGTGGAAACTGTGATGCGTTCTTTGAATATAAAGTTCAACAGAACAGTATTTGACAAATCTTTTGAGATTATAAATGCATTATGAAGTCAATAATTCTATGAATGTGTAAAATTGCTGACATCAAACTTTTGAACAGTAGTGGAACTGTATTTTATTGAAAATAATATTGTTGAAAAATGAAAATTCTGTCATTAACTCATATTTTTTAAGGGTTCATCGGATGCACATTTTCCACAAGTTGATATGATTCTTTAGGTTCTTAATGAAAAATTTATTACATACTTTAGTTAATTTCTCAATGGTAGTGTAAAACAACACCCTTTTTACCTTGTCAAAAACAACTCTGTTCACAGCGAGCTGTTTTGATGCATGACCCCTTAAATGCTAATGAGCCCCGCCCCTCACTTCCTTTGGGTGACAATCCTATGTCATTCTTCCGGGAATCTAAATGCATGCCCTCAAGGAAACACATTTGGCTGTATATGTAACAATGTACACCACTGCATCAAGTAACAGCAACAACAACATGAACAAGCAATGGACGACTGTATTTTTATTAAAGAAGAGGTTCACTTCCAGAACAAAAATTTACAGATAATTTACTCACTCCCTTGTCATCCAAGATGTTCAAGTCTTTCTTTCTTCAGTTGATAAGAAATTGTTTTTTTTTTTTTTTTTGAGGAAAACATTTCAGAATTTCTCTCTATATAGTGGACTTCTATGGTGCCTGTGAGTTTGAACTTTCAAAATGCAGTTTAAATGCAGCTTCAAAGGGCTCTAAACGATCCCAGCTGAGGAAGTAGGGTCTTATCTAGTGAAACGATCTTTCATTTTCTAAACAAATTGACAGTTTATATACTTTTCAATGAGACCAACATGCTATAGCCAATCAGCTTTCTGTTATTAGCGCGTGTCTCTCTCGGATTGTACCGCAGAAGTAAAATGCGTTTAACTTTTTAGCTATGGGGAAGTGCAAGTTTAGCGATACTTAGCTTGAAAAAACTGAATATATAACAACTCTAGATTTTTTTTTTTCTCCCTCTGTGGAAGTTACTGCGTCTTCAGACAAAATCGCAGTAGCAGAATACAGGTCAAACTACCTTTTTCTATATATAATGTTCTCAATAATAATAATATAAGTCGAGCTAGCTGACCGCCAGCCTTCGAGATACTTTTAAAATGTTTTTTTTTTTTACTTGCCCGACCGAACAAACCGCCTGATTAAAACTGAAGTGACAACAGCAAAAGTGACTAGCAAAGCATCGAAAGGCATGAAAGATTCCTATTTTAATACATTCAACGTAGTTAGTCAAGTAGTTACTTAATATTAGACAAAATATTTTCACTGTTTTGTTCTGTTTCACCAACGAAAATAGTTCCAAACAAGGATCGCAGCAGAAGCATTCTCCTAGTAACGTTTTGCTATGATTCAGCGTTTTGCTCGAATCAGTTGAAATAACTCGCTCATGAAGTGACTTACCGCCACCTGCTGGTAGTTTAGTGTGTTTAAAAGTATGCCTCCACACCCAACATTTCTAATATATTCATAAATCAATAAATGTATTTAAAACATTAATCTCACTTTTAATTTTGCAGTGTAAATTATGTAATCTCACTGCTAACAGCCATTTAGAATTTATTGATAAATTCATAAAATAAATTTCAAAGGTAATGCATACATTTCAAAAGTAAAAAAAAGGCCTTAAAGGTAAATCAAATATGCAGATTTAAGATGTAAAAGCTAATAGAGCACTGATGAAAATATTGCTTCAGATTTTTTTTTTACATTTATGGGGATATTTTGTGTGGAATAGTATCTGCTGATATGAAAAGTTCACTGTATATTGTAGTAATAAATTAAATTTATGACAGCCATGAAATTGTTTACTTTTTACATTAAACACATTAAATATTACATGTATGCATGTAATATAATATCTATTTCCGTTACAGGTTTAGGTCTTAAATTTCATATAAGGTGGTATTAAAAAGGTCTTAAAAAGTCTTAAATTTCACTTGTTCATATCTGCAGGAACCTTGTTACAGTGCCACATACTGGTCTGGCATGTATAATACATCATTTCCAGTCAGTTTCAGTGGTTTTGTGTGTACACAGATATTTCTTGAGAACAAGGGGGGAAAAAACGGATTGGGAAAGCTTTGGCTTTGTGAAGTCCCCTTAAAATAGCCTGATCTGAGAAAGTGACTATTTTTGGGGATTTAAAAAAAAAAAAGCACTGGGTGGATTTTTATCACTATAGGGTGGTTGTGCACACACACTGCCAACATACATCTATGTTCAAACAACATGTAAAAGTGAGTTTTGCATCTGATGATTCCTTTAATAATCTATTAATCTCTTTGGAACCTCCCCATTGTCACTGAACGTTTGTGTAGAACAGATCTGTGTTCAAATTCATCTATTATTTTTTCAGAAAACAAGCAACATTACACAATTATCATTTTGGGGTGAACAGTTCCTTTACAGTTCTTACGCAATGTTTTTATTTACAGTGTTTTATTTTTTTCTTTTGTTGCGGATTTCTAGAGAGCTCTAATTGACTCCATCAAAAAGGAAAACATCCATCTTAAACGTAATTGTACATGCTCAGAGCAGCGGCCAGACAGCCGGACTGAAACCAGAAAGCGGCGTCAGGAAGGGGAGGGGCTTGATGGACAGCCCCCACTCAAGAAAGGTACAGACTCCGCTTCAGGTGCTGAAAAGTGCCTCCCAGCTTTTGTCACAACCAGAGGGGCCGGCCGAGAAAATCGGGTCAAAGGAAGACGATACCTTCAGGGTCGAAAAAGGCTCTCAAGCGTAAAAAAATGATGATAAATATGTTTTAGAAGTGTATGATAATCCATGTGTCTTAAAGTACTTCTGTGACATGTATTGTTTTTATGAGCTCAACTGAATAAAGAAGTATATTTATATTTTACACATGGAGAACACTGCACAAAATGAAAGGATCTGTAACTTATAAAAAGGGGGAAATGCCAGTTAAAAGGATGCTTAATGTTTATATCAATAAGAAAGAGTATTATTATAGTATCAAGCATCCCTGACACACACGAGGTGCTTCCTGAGTATGAACAGGAGGCTATCAGGCTCCATGATTCCACATTTAAATGCCCTTCTTTCATCTTCAGAATGAAATCAAGTTGAAAATTATTTTATGCCCAATGTGCAAGTAAAGACAAGTGCATTTTAGATTAAATTAATTACTGGCTCTGTTGCCAGTCCTGAAGCAATCAATTTGAAATGCCTGGTTTTACCAAACTAATTTAAATGAAGCAGTTTTAATTAAAACAATTTATATTAAACAAACACATAAATATTATTATTGCATGTCATACTGACACATCATCAATATGAAAATATTTATATCTAAAGTTCTCCATTCTTTATAGGTCCCCTGGAGGACTCAAAAGTCCAAGAAGATGTTACAGATAATGGATGTCAAGGCTCCGCCCTTCTTGAGGTCAAAGGTCAGCTGGAGTGTTTCCTTTCTGAATCCAAACAAAAAGACAAGCAGATCACAGATCTGGAGCAGGAACGCCACACATTAAAGGTTTGCATCCAGGATCTGAAGTCTAAACTGGAAGAAAGAGTTTCACAGGAGAAGGTTTATCAGACTTCTTTGGAAACCAAACCAATGGAAGCTGAAGTTGTGTCCAATTATAGCAACACTACAAATCAAGAACTGGCTGCTGCCAAATCACAAATTGCTAAGCAAGATAACGAACTGGGAGAGAAGAACAAACACATCTTGACTCTTGAACGGGAAATAACACTACTGAAACGGGAAGCAGAAACCTCCAGAAACACATTAGCTGATCTCAAAAAAGTCAACTCTGACCTGCAGGCTGAGGTGACAACCCTTCTTGGGGTCAAAGCTGAACTAGAGGAGAAGGTCAGATGCCTTGAGAAAGACAAGGAGGAGAGAAACACAGCACATCTGTCTAAAGCGGAGGGTCTTAGGGAGGTGGGGCTGATGAACCCTAACACTCTTGAATCTAAAAACATGGAGACCCATAGCAAAAAAAACATCATGTCTGAAAAGGAGGCTGAGCTGGCACAGAGGGAGAACACCCTAGCATCAAAGGAGGCTCAGCTCTTAGTGCTGCAGAAGAAGCTGAAGGAAGCACAGGAACGTCTGGAGGAGGAGGAGACGCAAGCGGTGCAGGAGGCGCGCAGGAGGGAGGCGGAGAGGAGGAGAGAGCTGCTGGCAGTGGCAGAGGAGGCCATCGCTCAGAAAGATGCAGAGCTACAGAAGAGACAAGAAGAGATCAACCGGTCAGTTATCTTTCTTCTGAATTATAATGAAGTTTTCTAAAATACAACTCACATTAAACCACCATACAAAAGCAGTTAAGTTTATATTTGTGGAATTAGTGTCACACATGTCAAGCACATTAATTATTATTTCTGTTTTTCACATGTATTTATATACATTGCCCTTCAAAGGTTGAAGTTAATGAATACTTTTATTAAGTAACCGTTAAATTGATCAAAAGTGACATTAAAGACTATTTCAATTTTATTTCACAACATTGTGTTCATCAAAGAATCCTGAAAAAGTGTTTCACTGTTTCCACAAAAACATTAAGTAGCACAACTGTTTTCAACATTAATAATAAATCTTGAGCACCAAATCAGCATATTAGAATGATTTCTGAAGGATCATGTGACACTGAAGACTGGAGTAATGGCTGGTGAAAATTCAGCTTTGCTATTACAGGCATAAATTTGAAAATATATTAAAATAGAAAAGTTTAAGATTGTAATAATATTTCAGAATTGTATTGTTTTTAAATGCAACCTTGGTGAGCATAAGAGAAAAAATCTTACCAATCCCAAACTTTAGAGCAGTAGTGTAATATATAAAATATTTCTAAAATACAAAAATATATTATATATTATATTTTTGCTTAGTGCTGCTGCTAGTGCGGAAATGAATCAGTTCACTTGTTTAAAAGTGAATTGCTGTTTAATGTTGAATCTTTGTAAAACAATCCTTGATTTGTGTCCTTGAAACTGACTTCAGTGGTGTTAGGTATTAGCAGCTTTTCTGTAAGTGTTGATGATTTGTTTGAACACGTTTTCAGCAAAGCATCAAACAGCTTAAGAATTTTTGTTCCTTATTCCCTCAAATGGCGTTTCTTGCTTTATTTGTAAAAGATATTGCACAAGATTGCTGCTTTTGTTGGATTAATGATCATCCCACACAAAAAGACATTGATTTATTTTAGCAGCCTGAAAGGCTTTCTGTAGTCTATTTACTGAATAAGCACTTAAAGACAAGTATATTTGTAATTGAGATAAGTGTGTGTATTCTGTCAGATTAATGGTCTGGTCTTTTAAAGCTTTTAGCTAGTGGTGGTCCAGCATAGAATTTTCATTGGCTCTGCAAATATTTAGAAAGCTATAATGCCAAAATATACCTACAATCAGTAATACAAACAGAAATGGCAATTGAAACTTATATTTGCTGAAGTAAATAGAAAGCTAATTTTACACAACATGTACTCAAACTTAACTGGAAAAGGGCAAATTTAGAACTGACTAAAAGTAAAGATAAACAGTTCTCTTACGTCACGATTTGGTCAGTTACCCGGATGCGTGGCCATATTGGCGATACTCAGATGTAAACAACAGCATTGATTGCACAGTTAATGTACTACTGAATACGTTCTGCTAATTTATGCTGTCTAAACCATGGAAAAAACATGTGGAAGCTGCTAAATCATATAGAGAAGGATTAGTAGGCAGAAAAGGGCGCAATATTTTGACAAACTAAAGTTACTATGTGGTAAAGATACATACGAGCAGTATTAATTATTATTTTACCTACCTGACTGGAAATGATAAGAACAAACACAAATGTTGTCAAGATTCTTGCCTTGGAAATCCTGGTTCAGTTTGGCCAACCACAAACGCCTTTTGTGCCTCAGACAGATTTTTGGCTGTTTATAGTACTCCCTATCCAACAGATTAGTACAGCCCAAACATGACAATAATTGACCATTTTCAGCAGCAATAATCAGCAAAATATGAGAGTTTTGTTCGCTTCAGTGGCATTGTTTACAGTCAGTGCCACTAAAATGGGCGTTTGATGACACGTTGTGAAAACACACTATTAGCCAAGCAGACAAGGTTTAATGATGCAGATAATCGCAAATTTGCCCCAAAACTGCCACAATTTATCAGTACTTTTGCCTCAGATTTATAGTTTCTTTTCTTTTTTGGTATTCATTCTATGTGTATGTGGTTTTTCATCACTCAGGTTAAAGGAGGAGATTAAAACTAGCGAGTCTAAGTTGAACAGTATGGCTGTCGATCTGGGCAGAAGGGAAGATGATTCATCTGATCTTCGGGAAAAACTCTGTGACTCAAAGAAACAGATTCAGCAGGTCCAGAAAGAGGTGAGAACTCACTCTGTTCCGAACATCTTTACCGTCTGGCTCGAAACGCGTCAGAGTTTATATTGAATCTGACTGCTCTTGACCTGAGCTAAAACTCTTTATGTGGTTTGATTTAGATCTCCTCCATGCGGGATGCTGAGAAATCTCTGCGAATGAAGCTTGGTGATCTAGAAAAGACTAAAGCACAGCTTCAGAATGAGATCGCTAACAGAGAACGCACCATCAACCAGCTGAAAGCTGTAAGCATATGTGATGAATACTTAAAACCGCAAGAGAGAAACATTGATCGACACTGTCATGTGAATCAAATATTTTCTTTGTTCTAAAACAGGAACGATCTTCTGAATCGAAGTCAGATGAGAATCTGCTGCTCTATCAGAAAGCATCTAAAGGTATATATCTTGTTTACTTGCCCTTGCATCTGTACGAGTGTGTGCAGTAATGGGTGTCATTTGTTGTCAAGTGTTTAATTAAATGTGTGGCAATAAACAGTAAAGCGTGTTAATGTTTGTCGATGGTTTCCGTAGATTTGCAGGAGCGCGACCGTATTATTGAAGACATGCGTTTGGCTCTGACAGAACAGGAGGAAACGCAGACAGAACTGGACGTGGAGCTGGACAACAGAGAGGCTCAGATAAATGAGCTCACTCAGGGTACAAGATTACATGGAGAATGTTGCATATACAATACCTTAATGTACTGTAGTGTATAGCATTTAAAAGTATATAAAATGAAAGTATTGCAGGGTGTTGCTTTCTAACAATAACATAAGTTTTATTTAATAAAAAATTATTAAAAGACACAAAATACTGTATGTAACAGTCATAGAAAAATCAACATTTCAAACATTTCTGAACTATTTGTTGTCCCAATTTTGATGTATTGTAGTCAACACTTGATTATGTTCTCTAGCATGATTTGAGGTGATTTAAAAGATCATTTTGTTCTTTTTTTTTTCCAGAATTGATGAGGTTGAGAGAAGCACTTCCTGAACAGAAGAACAGGAGAGATTCCAGATCAACCTCTGATGACGTTTTACAGGCCAGACAACAGACCACTCAGGCCCAGGAGAGCTTAAAGGTCAGTTGTCCAAATGTACTCTCAACTTCTCTTCAGCTGTAAGTGGAAATGTGTTTTGATTGTCTTTGTTTGGTTCTTTGGGGTTCTTGTTTGTAGCTGGCCAATGAAAAGAGCCAGGCAGAGCGCAGGAAGTGGATGGAGGAGAAGTTGGTTCTGATTGGTCAGGCTAAAGAGGCTGAGGAGAGAAGGAACCAGGACATGAGGCGATTCGCTGATGATCGAGAACGGCATGCTCGCCAACAGGCTGAAATGGTAAAGAGCAGTGTGTGTTTCCAGAGGAAATAGACAAATATGTTTTTAGTTAAAGGAGAAGTTCACTTCCAGAACAACAATTTACAGATAATGTACTCACCCCCTTGTCATCCAAGATGTTCATGTCTTTCTTTCTTCAGTCGTAAAGAAATCATCTTTTCATATAGTGGACTTCTATGGTGCCTGTGAGTTTGAACTTCCAAAATGCAGTTTACATGCAGCTTCAAAGAGCTCTATACCATCCCTAGCTCTGCGTGTACTCTATGTATTCCAGTTCAAGACAGTTTTATTTTTAATTTTTTTAATAAAAACGTATTGTTTTTTTAGCACCATACTCAAACCCGCTGGCACCATAGAAGTCCACTATATGGAAAGAAATCCTAAAATATAAAAAAAAAAAAAATCATTAAGTCTGAAGAAAGAAAGACATGAACATCTTGGATGACAAGGCAGTAAGTAAATTATCTGTACATTTTTGTTCCGGAAGTGAACTTCTCTTTTAAAGAGAGAATGAATGTTGATTTGTGTCAACTAGGAGTCTCTTACCACACGTCTTGCTGCTCGTGAGGAAGAGATGGAAAGCTGGAGGAAAGAGAGAGACACGCTTGTCTCTGCTCTGGAGGTTCAGCTGAAGAAACTCATCATGTCCAATGCGGAGAAAGACCAACAGATCAAGATCCTACAGTCCAGAAATACCCCCCAAACACCAGAGGTCAGTCAAGTGTCAGCTACAGACTTTCTACAGTGATCATAAGAAATGTTTCTTGACCATTAAATCAAGATCGGGTAATCAGATTTCAAACCTAATTGAAACCAGTAGATGCCTCAGCAAATCATTACATTGAGTAAAGCCATGTCAAAGATTGAAATCATAGTGAAATTAATGGTTGAAATCAAACTTCATATATGGGCCATTCTACAGAATTGGTTCAAAGTCAAAGTTGGAAACGTCTTGAAAAAAATGTCTTTTTCCTCAAATTTTGTATGTATGCAAATTCTGTAATATCCAAGGTACACATTTCTAGTAATTGTGCAGTTAATTCTCATTGTGTTTTCAGAAAGTTTTGGAATATTTGTCCTCTCCCCAAATTTGTCACTACAGAAACAATATATAATTTAATAACAAGGGTTATATTGACCCATTAAGATTTTCCTTGTAAATATATATTTTTTCCATTTTATTAAAAAGTTTTCAGAGGTAAATCAATAACAATTACAATTTTAACAATATTTCTAAGTGTGATTTGTTAGATTTGTTGTATTTTGAATTTTCTTTGTAAAAGGCAAAAAGTTGATCATACTGATTTCAAAGTTAAAGATTTATTAGTTTGAATATACATTGAACCAAACACAATCATAACATCTTAGCTGATAATTCAGTATACTTTATTTTTGCTCAAAGATACTAATCAGCACATGGTTAGCTAGCACAGTTCTGAACAGATGTACACACATAAAAACTAAATGTTATAGAATAACTCCCAAAAAAGTGTTTAATTATAGAAAAATGGTGTTCAGTAGTAACACTCTTTAAAGTTACAAACAATACTTTTGAACACATCTACCACAAAATGATGGGACCTATGCTATGAGAAAGAGAGACACATTAGTATTTCCTGATCATAAATGTAGGGGTGTAGTTAAAATCAGTCTTAGCCAATGGACTAAAACATACACTGTTTTCGGTATGACATGAAAATGCAGGACACATTTTTTACTTAAAGTTTCATAATTTACAAAGATTTTTTTTTTCTGAACAGTGGAATAAAAAGCAAAAAATGTCAATATCATTATTTAATAATTATTTTTGGGGTTAAGGTTTGGGACAGCCACCACCCAATTGAAAGTAATTACTAAATAATGATTTTATATATATTAAGCTTACTGATATTTTAAATATTATTGTGGGTTTCAATACATAAAATGATCTTAGGAAACATCTAAGATTTGAATACTTAAATGCTTTTTAAATGTGTTTTTTTTTTTTGTTAGTTTGGTTGTGGGACAGAAATTTGCACTAATTCTATAGAATGGCTTATATCTGCTCAGCATGTATTTTTAAACCTAAAAGCAGTCTTAATTTAGATGTATAATGATTCTTGAGGTAATTCATTTAGTGGCAGTACAGGTGCATGTTGGAAAGTGTGATAGCAGTGTCGTCATAGTTCAGTGGCATTGAATACTGTATTCTGATTGGTTGATAGACATTCTAAGAGTTAATTTTCTATAATTGTACGACTGCAAAATAGTCCAGATTTGTTTACTGCGTTAGTGTCAAATTAGCAGAACTTCAAAGAGCCATACAGCTCTTTTGAAGCCAAACAAATCTAATAAAATATGACACAATTCAGAAGATATTTTGAGCTGGGCTACAGCTGACTGGGACGGCTGTCTAGCTGAAAAAATATTTTATTATTATGGATGTAGCCTATGTAACAATAAGTCATGTGTATGTGTCATGTATACTCGCAGATGACTATTGTCAACAATAGTCTTGCTTCAGAAAATACACATTATTTTTAAACCATGCACGTTATTAAATAGCTGTATTACCACCTGATTGTTTGCTTCATCACTTTTACCGTACATGAAGTGTTGTTTTAACATTTTGTGCCTGTCTCAGGAGGTCACTGAGGACAGCAGAGCCGAGGCACTGCGGGCAGAGCTGGCTGCAAAGGAGGCAGAGATCCAGAAACTAAAGGAAGAGCTTCGTGTCAGTGTCATAGACAGCAGCCTTCGGAGAAACTCATCTACCCAGGTCTGACACACGTGTCTTATCACTGCCATTCATCCTTTACCTTTGATGAGTCTGTGGATGACAAATATAATCACTATCAAAAGACCAAGATGGTAATTTATAGTGACTTTACCCTGAATGTTCTCAGAAAGACAGCATTTTGGTATATGTACAAAACACACTAGGTGTCCTTGTCCTTCAATCATATTTATCTCAGATTATGTGAGCTGAGTTCTAGATATGCTAGGAGAAATTGAGTGTTATATGAATAGAGCTTTTTTTATAGTCGGTAGAATAGCTCCTTACTTATTTTCACTTCTTGGTACATCAATATGCCTTTCAAAGAATTCCCCACACTGCCTGGTTTGTCCACATACATTCATTCAGGCAGTTCTCAGAATATATTTGTACTGACTTAAGGTTATATGTGTGGTTTATTAGACATTTTGTAGCTGTTTATTAAATAGAGTTTATAATTAGATGTAGAGTGAGGAATGTTGATTGACTGTCTCTTAATTGCTGTGCTAGACGATGGAAGCAGAATCGTCTGATATGAAGCCTCTGAACACCAGCACACTTAAACACACAAGCAGAACCAGAGGATCTGTCACCAGTCAGGTAAAACAGAAATGCGTCTTGTTTATCATTTAATTGTAAATATGTCAATTACTTTCTAGGGATGTGCACGAGTACTCGATTAATCGATTACTCGAATCCATCAGCGACGATCGAGCATGAAAATGACGATCGATTGACTCAAAAAATTTGCGGGGCTTCAGTTTCCGTTGTTTTAAAGTAACGGGAGAAGCGCATCCACTACTTTAATTTATGATTACACGTAGTTCAAGCTCACATGCATTTTGTGTAGATAAATACAATTTGTAATATAACATTTACATATTTATGTGTCTAGTATTATGTGATTAATTTTATATACAATGTGTCATGTAGAAAAAGCGCTTCAGCTTCACCTCATGCTGATATTTCTTTTAAATGTTTACTGTATACTGTGACGCAAACGCCCTGCCCCTTGCTTAAACTCCACCCCCGATTAATCGAGTACTCGTTTCTCAAACCTGTGGATTAATCGAAATGAAATATGATCAGAAATGCCCATCCCTATTACTTTCTGTTGCTTGCTTATAATTGTAATTCTTTCAGTTTTTCATTTAGTTTTGTGCAATAGTAGATACACAGCCTTTTTTTGCCAATTGTAATACAGAAGTACATATTCATTTCTCTTAGTTTTAAACTATCTGTCACTGACAAGGAAAAATTGTTATGCTGACACTAATGGTATAATGAATTAATGATTTGGGTTAGTATTAATTTATTAATGTATTGTTGTTCACTGTTAATTAAAGGCATAGTTCACGCAGGAATGAAAATTATGTCATCAATTACTCCTCAAGTCGTCAAAACTCGTAAGACCTTCTTCATTCATCTTCGAAGCACAAATTAATATAACTTTCATGAAATCCGAGAGCTTTCTGACCCTGCACAGACAGCAACGCAACTATGATGTTCAAGACCCAAAAAAGGTGGTAAGGACATCATTAAACAGTCCATGTTACATCAGTGGTTTGACCTTTATTTTATGAAGCTGTAAAGAATACTTTTTGTGTATTCATGTCAATCGTGCATTCAATTCTCTGCGCACAAAAAGTATTCTCGTAGTGTCGTAAAATTAAGGTTTCTGGGTCTTGAACGTATCAGTAGCGTTGCTGTGTATGCAGGGTATCCGCGGATCCTTAAAAAGTCTTAAAGTCTTAAATAACGTTTCCCTAATATAAGGCCTTAAAAAGTCTTAAATTTAGTTTCGGTAGGTCTTAAATAGTTCTGGTCACATTTCCGCTAAAATATCTTCAGTCTTCAATACTTAATTTAGGTCCTGATGGAAAATATCAGGTAAAGCATAAAGAAAACGCCCTTCTAACAGGGTCTTTAAATCCATTTTGACCGCTCCCAGCACCCATACCGTAAGTGCGTGATTAGACGCGCATGAAAAAAGTGCAGCTGGCGTGACCGTGTATTTTCAAGACGCGACTGGAATGACTGTAGTGTCTGACGGACTGAAGATTTTTTTTCTCCCCCTGCGGTAGTTACTGCGTCTTCAGACAGAATCACAGTAGCGGAATACAGGTCCAACAAGCTGTTTTCTGTATATAATGGTCTCAATAATATAGGTCGAGCTAGCCTTCGAGATACTTTTAAAATGTTTTTTTTTTCTTGCCCGACCGAACAAACAGCCTGATTAAAACTGAAGTGACAAAAATAACCAGCGAAGCATCGAAAGGCAAGAAAGATTCCTATTTTAATACATAAGACGTAAACAGCGGTTGATAATGGATAGTGTATTTCTGGTCTATTTGTGACATAACGTTACTTTAATACAAATGTACGTACCAGCACACATAAAGAAACTCTAAAGAAACACACTGAGGCAACAATTGAAAATTAATAGTTTATTTATAACATGATGTAGTTCAGTAATATACCAAGGGAACTTTTTGCTGAATAATCTCACGATTACAAATGTTACATTAATTTTAGTTTAATAAAATAGTTAGTCAAGTAGTTACTTACATTTTAGACAAAATATGTACTGTTTTGTTCTGTTTCACCAACGAAAATAGTTCCAAACAAGGATGACAGCAGAAGTGTAGCACATTCTCCAAGCAACGTTTTACTACTGAATGATTCAGCATTTGGCTCGAATCAGTTGAAATAACTCAATAACTCACTCATTATGTGACTTACCGCCACCTGCTGGTAGTTTAGTATGTTTAAAAGTATGCATCCCCACCCCAACATTTCTAATTTGTACAATCATAAATGTATTTAAAACATTAATCTCATAACATCTTTTATTGCACTTTTAATTTTGCAGTGTAAATGATGTAATCTGACTGCTAACAGCCATATAGAATTTGATAAATTGTAATAATTTCAAAGGTGATGCATACATTTCAAAAGTAAAAAAAGGCCTTTATAAAGGTAAATCAAATATGCAGATTTAAGAAGTAAAAGTTAGTAGAGCACTGATGCAAATATTGCTTCAGAATAAATTGTTTACATCACCAGATATCTTTAAGTGGTACTTTTATGGGGATATTTTGTGTGGAATAGTCTCTGCTGATGTGAAAAGTTCACTGTATATTGTAGTAATAAGTATAATTTATGACAGCCATGAAATATTGTTTACTTTTTACATAAAACAAATTAAATGTTACTCATATGCATGTAATATGTGACCCTGGACCACAAAACCAGTCATAAGGTAAAATTTTACAAAACTGAGATGTATACATCATATGAAAGCTCAATAAATAAGCTTTCTATTGATGTATGGTTTGTTAGGATAGGACAATATTTGGCCGAGATACATCAATTTGAAAATCTGGAATCGAGGGTGCAAAAAAATCAAAATACTGAGAAAATCACCTTTAAAGTTGTCCAAATTAAGCTCTTAACAATGCATATTATTAATCAAAAATTACATTTTAATATATTTACAATTGGAATTTTACAAAAAATCTTCATGGAACATGATCTTTACTTAATTTCCTAATGATTTTTGGCATAAAAGAAAAATCAATAATTTTGACCCATACCATGTATTTTGGCTATTGCTACAAATATACCCCAGCGACTTAAGACTGGTTTTGTGGTCCAGGGTCACATATAACGTATATTTCCATTACAGGTTTAGGTCTTAAATTTCATAAAAGGTGGTATTAAAAAGGTCTTAAAAAGTCTTAAATTTCACTTGTTCATAACTGCAGATACCCTGTGTATGGATTGTCAGAAAACTCTCGGATTTCATCGAAAATATCGTAATTTGTGTTCCAAAGATGAAGATTATTTTTGGGTGAACTATCCATTAATGTTCATTCCTAATAGATGAATATTTATTTAGACTTCAAGAATTTAAAATTGTATTAGTATGTGAAAAAACATATATATTAACACTACTGTTTAAAAGTTTGGGGTCAGTAGGTTGTAAGATTTCTTTTTTTCTTTTCTTTTCTTTTTTTTTTAAGAAAAGAATAATAATTATGATTCCTTAACGGAGAAGTTCACTTCCAGAACCAAAATAATAAAAAATTTGCTTACCCCCTTGTCATCCAAGATGTTGATGTCTTTCTTTCTCCAGTCGCAAAGAAATTATGTTTTTTGAGGAAAACATTTTAGGATTCTCTCCATGTAGTGGACTTCTATGGTGCCTATCTAGCGATCGTTTCACTAGATAAGACCCTTCTTCCTCGGCAGGGATCATTTAGAGCCCTTTGAAACTGCATTTTGGAAGTTCAAACTCATGGGCACCATTGAAGTCCACTATGGAGAAAAATCCTGAAATGTTTTCCTCAAAAAACATAATTTTCTTTACGGCTGAAGAAAGAAAGACATGAATATCTTGGATGACAAGAGGGTGAGTAAATTTACCTGTAAATTTTTGTATTGGCAAGAAAGACATTTATATATAAATGTCGTTCTTTTATCCATGAAAGAATCCTGGGAAAAAAGTAACACTGTGTTGCTTGAATTTGTTGCATTTGCTTTTTTTTGCTTTTTTTTTTTTAAGCAGCTACTAAATGAATATATGCACATATTTCTCAGTCCATTGATTATGATAATCAAGTTAATAATAATAATCTTCACATCACAGAGTTCGTCCGGTAGCTGTCCGCTGGTGCTAGATTCGTCAGAGATCTCCACGGAAACAGGCAGACGTTCCAGGTTTCCACGGCCCGAGCTGGAAATTTCCTTCAGCCCTTTGCAGCCGGATCGGTTCGCTCTCAAGCGGCAGGGTGAAGACTCCGCCGTTACTGTAAAAATTTCCCGACCCACACGCAAGAGGAAGAGCGGAGAGATGGAGAAGGTGAGAAATGAAATGGAAGGAGGTTTAGAAAATGTTTCTCAGTTCACACAAATTAGAATTGAGTGCTGTGACTAGAATAACCTTCAATCATCTTGTGCTTGAGCGATATGTGTAATCTTCTCAGTTTCTACCCTTGCAATCGTGGGAAATTGAGTAGAATGTTAGTTCAGATTTATTGCACAATGTGCAATCGTTTTCCTCCCCTTTAGTTGTTTATTAAAAAATTATTATTATTGATATTCTTCATAAAACCAGCAGACCATCTGCTGCTGACCTAATCTGTGCAGCCAGCAGGCCTTTAATTGTTCTAATTAGTCATTAACAAGGCTCTAATTTTCCTCACTTACACTTAACGATCAGTGTTCATTGTGCACGGGCAGCAAAATGGCAGTCCTAATAAGCATATAGTTCTGTGTGAGAGAATATATTTATATGTGTGTGCGGTTGAGCGTGCCTTGGCCTAACCTCACACACATTCTTCTCCAGGCAGCATAAACACTTGCAGACACTTGTTTTGGAAGCAATAACAATAATTATAGAATACACAGTAGCTTTATAGATTTCTAAAACCTGTTTATGGAAATTTAATTGAATTGTTCAGACAAAGGGATTACGAATACACAAATACAAATCAACCACAAATGCTGACTAAACAGGGTGTTAACATTTTATTATATTACACTTTATAGGGGTAGCTATGCACTTAAGAGTCTCTATTCTGGGTAGGTCACGCTGTTCTCTCCAGACACTGCAGTGAAGATGTTATGTTGCACACTGAAAGAATGCTTTCCACTCCAAATAAGTGCTCTCTCTCATTGTCAAAGAATCGTGTTCTCTCTTGCCGGTTGTCCTTGGCAACAGAGTCACGCTTCCACATGCTCTGTAGCTGCTAATAGTTGGAGAATTTTGTAATTGAATGGCACAAACTATATTTAATGGCACTTCTGTTCACTTGAAGAGGAAAGGAGGAAGGAGCAGTGCGGTGAAAAAGAAAGCTTTCTCTGAACCCAGTCTTCAGGTACCCTCTTTCTGTTTAATCCTGCCCCAGTAGCTCTTCCACCTTCAGGACTCCTAATGGTCTGGATTTTTAGATATTCAGGGTCATGTTAATTTCCTCAGGTTATGCCACTGAGCTGGATATTGAAAGTATAAATCCATAATCCCCCCCCCCCCCACCTCTCTATATCTTTTCTCCACACTAATTCAATGGACAAGACTGTGAAGGAGGTGTTCCATTAAATAAATTTGTCCTTAAAATCAACATGAAACCCAAATGTACTCATTTGACTTTATTAAAGGTACAACACACAGACATTAGCATATAATCCACAAAAGAAAATAGTAGCTGAATTGATAAAATTCCACAAATTCTTTGGTTTTTCAGCATTTTTGTTAGGGGTGGGCATAGATTAATTTTTTTAATCTAGATTAAATTTTGGAATTAATCTAGATTAATCTAGATTAAAATGGCTAATTTGAATTCTGCTGAAGGCATTCAGAATATGTGTGCTACCCAAATAATGACTAAAAGTAAGTCTTCGAGAACGGGCCAGGGGGCGCATTAGATCAGGCGCTCATCTCCTGTTTCCAAAATGCATCACAAACTGCTTGACAATTGCATTTACAGCATAATTACCTATACAAACTTGTGTAACCAAGTACTTCTGCGTAAAAGGCTGCGCGACGTGCGCGTTGCCGTTAAATACAATCAATCTGGGCATGGATTTCTGCGTGCATAGTCTTCCATTAAACTGCGTTGCTTTTAGAAGCGTCAATTCAGTTGTTGCATATAGTTTAATGTCTTTATTTCGGGATTATCAAAGTAAATTATAACTCACGTGCCCCAGTAAAAAGGGTCTAGCAACGCACCTGCCCTGAAGCGGCTTCATAGCTGCATCCATGTTTGCACGTCTCATTTGATGTGGTAATTTCACAGAAGTTGAAGACTCGTTCTCGCCCCCTACAGTGCAATTCGACTAGGTATACGTCATCCGCGCTCAAATATCAAGGTGAAAGTCATCATATCTTGCGTAGTTTAGACCCAGCTCCCAACCCAACTTTGAGAATAGATTAACGGCAATATTTTTTTTATCGCCCGATAAGAGTCTCACGTTAACACAGCACGTTAACGCCGATAACGGCCCACCACTTAAATGTATTTGAACTTTTTCCAACAATGACTTTATGACTTTGAGATCCATCTTTTCACACTAAGGACATATGCAACTATTACAGAAGGTTCAAAAGCTCACTGATGCTCCAGAAGGAAAAACAATGCATTAAGAGCTGGGGGTGAAAACTTTTGAACAGAATGAAGATGTGTACATTTTTCTTATTTTGCCTAAATATCTTTTTTTTTTTTTTTTCATTTGGTACTCCCTTCAGAAGCTAAAGCTCTTTCTGGAGCATCAGTGAGCGTTTGAATCTTTTGTAATAGTTGCACAGGAGTCCCTCAGTTGTCTTCAGTGTGAAAAGATGGATCTCAAAATCATACAGTCATTGTTGAAAATGGTTCAAATACAGAATAATGCTAAAAAAATCGAAGAATTTGTGGGACCTGAAGGATTTTTCTGAAGAACACCGGCAGTTTAACTGTTCAGGACAAACAAGGGACAGCTAAACAAAAAAACATCACTAAACAAAAAAAAAAACTAACTGTGGATCATTCAGGTAACAACAGTATGAAGAGTTAAGTGTATGTAAACTTTTGAACAGGGTGATTTTTATAAACTATTATTTTCTCTTGTGGACTATATGTAACTTTCTTGTTATATGAAATATATTATTCAGATCAGTACTAAATAAAAAAAATACATTTTGTGAACCCTCTTATTTTGGTAAAATAATTAACATTTTGCAGATTTTGTAAGGTGTATGTAAACTTTTGACCTCAACTGGTAGTATTTTGAATGTTGAATTTTTTTAGTTTAACTCTTTTTTTATTATTGGCACTTTTCAGTCAGAGAGCTATTACATATGAGAAAACAAAAGCTTATACAATGTTTCCACAGTCTAACAAAACAAAGATATTGCATGTCAATTAGGACATATTTCTTACTCTCTGAACTATTTTCAGACCAATATAAATACAATAGAAGACACAAAAGAAAGAAAACAGAAAATAAAATAGATAAATAAAATGTAAATAAATAACAACAAAACATGTAAGATATTGAAACAATAATCGGTATATTAAATTAACAAGTAGCACCTGTGTGAGTCCTTATTTCAGACACTTTCTTTTCCTATTACCCTCCTAGACAAGTTTTAAACATTCAGGACAAGAGAACAGACATGCATAAACAAATTCCAGTATGTGAAACCGGGTTACATGAGAGAGAGAGAATACAAAAGGCTGTTATTTTTATTTTTTAAAATACAGCAAGAAGGGTTGCCAAATTGAATAAAAGTCTTCTGCTTTGCCCTTAATTGTATATCTAATTTTTTCTATTTGGATAAACTGCAACAAATCGTACATCCAATGAAAATAGTTGGGAGGAGACGGGTTTTTCCAATTCAATAATATAATTCTTTTGGCAATTATTAAGCAAAAGGCCAATGCATTTGATTGCAAAGATGACAGCGATACATTTGTCGGGTTAAGACCAAACAGTGCCACTAAAGGGTTTGGTTCAAGTTTTAACAAAAAAATGTCAGAGATTGATTTAAAAATTGATGTCCAAAATGGAATTAACTCAGGGCACAACCAGAACATATGGTAGAGGGTAGCTGGGGCTTGTCGACATCGATCACAAGTAGGATCCATTTCTGGGTTTATTTTTGACAGTCTAACTTTTGTCCAATAGACTCTGTGCAGTAGTTTAAACTGTATCAACGAGTGACGAGCAAATGTTGAATTTTTTTGAAGAATTTTAAGTATTTTTCTGTTTTAAAATAGTTTAAATGTAAGGTTTTTTTTTTTATGGCAAAGCTAAATATCCAAGCAGCCATTGCTCCAGTCTTCAGTGTCACTTGATTCTTCAGCAATCATTCTGATATACTAATTTAGTGCTCAAAAAACATTTCTTATTATTAAAAAAGTTACATTTTGGTAATTCTCTGATGAATAGAAACAACAACAGGAATAGAACAACATTTATTAAACATGTACAAATCTTTACTGTCAGTTTTGATCAATTTAATGCAGAATATAAGTATTAATTGGTTACTGACTCCAAATGTTTAAACGGTAGTATAATAAAGATCACTGCAATAATAAATAACAATAGATTTAAATTGAATTGGGATACATGGAGATGCTTTCCTCAAAAAGTGGATGCAGCTTTCAGACAGCCAGTTCTTCACAATCCATTGCAAACTGAAATTATGTCTGGCTCTATTGTGAGATGAAATTCCCCACTTATTTATAATACAATTTATTCCTAGAGGGGGAAATCTTTTATTCTCATTTAATATTCTGTTTTACTCTGAAATGTGTCGCATTACGAAAGTAGTACGAAAGTTTGCAAATGCTGTTTCATGTTGACTTTAAAGGCTCTGTTTCAGCTTCCAACCTCATTTACGAAAAGCAGAACAGACCTAGTCTAGATCTCTCTGATCAAAATACCTATTAAGTCTAAAAAGGCAGAAATTAAATCCTACCAGTAGTCTTATTAACCCTTTAAAGTCCCTAATAAAGTTTTTGTGACCAGTATCCAGGCCATTTGGTTGGAGTTCCTGATGGTGGAAATGCAGCTTATGAGTCATTATCCCACAAGCCTTTGTTGCATCAAAGAAATAATAACCTTTCTATTAAGGTGGGGGTGTAAATGGAGCGGGGTTTGCAGATCCATTAAGGTGATGTTACCTGTAAGAGCCATCCATGCCCTCAGTGGCAGGGGCATTTGTTTCTACATGATGCATAAACGACAAAGGCTTTGGGACATAATGCTGTGTAGAGTTTTAAATAGACCCATAAATCATCATTCACTCATCAAATCCTCAAGGTCATGACTTCTCACATTTAATTGGAGGAAATCATTGTGATCGTGCAATACCTTCAACCCTCGACACCTCTGAATTATTGTAATTACACTTTTCCATTTCATGGCGGGGAAACACCAGCACCTGACTGCAGAACAAGCCATCAGTCTTGATTTCTCACGCGCTTCGATTGAACAGTAAACGACTTGGCAGGTTCCTGGAAGTCAGGGCATTAGTCTTCCTTTAATGCAAGCTTGCAAGTCAGAGAGTGGCATAGTATCTCACCTCCCAACACTGGAAACAGCAGGTGACAGGTGTGACAGACAGAGATCCACCTCTGTCCGCCCCATTTAGACTGGTGGGGGTTACGAGCGTGGCATTGGCTGTCACACGCAATGTCACAGATGTGATCTTGTTGTCTAGAGAGAGAGATAGCAACAGGAAGGGAGTGATGGAGCGAAAAGGCAGACAGGTCTCTGAGAGAGAGACAAGAAGAAACTAAAAACTATGAGTCACTGGAGAGAGACTAAGAACGCTTTCAGTCTGAATCTTTTATTTATTCTGCAGATTTGATTTTTTTTTTTTCATGTATTATTTGTTTATGCGTTTGTGTGTGTAGAGAGAGATTAAGAGGGATATGGCAGATGCTCTGTTGTCTTATTAATGATGATTTAATGCACTGCACTCTCTTGGCACTAGATCTGTCGACTAATCCTCAGAGGTTTGTGATCTTTTGAGTGGCAAGAATTGAACCGGGACTGTTTCCACTTGACCTTAAACTAATTTGTGTTTTGTTAGAATTAAAGATTTAGATCAGAGATTCAGACACTGTCTACAGGGTATATTAATCACTGCATCTGGGTAACTCTCTTTTTTTTTCCTTCACTAGTTGATCATCCATCCATCACATCTTATCTTACCAACCACAGCCAATCATTCAAATTCAACTAAGACCTGTTTCACTGTCTGCGTAGTGTGAACTGAACTTATTTGTTTGGTGACCATATTAAAGGGATAGTTCACCCAAAAATAAAAAATTACTCCATGGTGTACTCACCCTCAAGCCATTGTAGGTGAATATGGCTTTATTCTTTCAGAAGAATACAATCGGAGTTATATATAAAAATAAAAAATATCCTGGATCTTCCAAGCTTTGTAATGGCAGTGAATGGCTGTTGAGATTTTCAAGCCCAAAAAAGTGCATTCATCCATCATAAAAAGTACTCCACACATCTCCGGCAGGTTAATAAAGGCCTTCTAAAGCAAATGGTAGTGTGTAGGAAAAATAATAAAAAAAAATATCTATATTTAAAACTTTATAAACAAAAATCTCTAGCTTCTGTTAACTGTTGTACATACGTTCACGAGAGAGTGGCGTTCCAGCGGATAACGTAGGCATAGTGTAAAGTCTCCTTTTGGCTTGTATAGAAATTTTCCAACGTTTTTCTGTACAAATACTTGATGTACAGAAAAACAGAAAAATGTATATTTTTCTTACACAAATGCATCAATTTGCTTCAGAAGGCCTTTATTAACCGAGTAGTGTAGAGTACTTTCTATAATGGATGGATGCACTTTATTGGACTTCAAAATCTCAACAGCCATTCACTGCCATTGTAAAGCTTTGAAAAGCCAGGATATTTTTAATACAACTCTGTTTGTATTTGTCTGAAAGAAGAAAGTCATATACACATAGGATGGCTTGAGGGTGAGTAAATCATGGGGTAATTTTCATTTTTGGGTAAATTATCCTTTTAAGTGGTTGCAGCATTTATGCTAATCTCTTACTTATGATCTTTTTTTACATGAAGTGATTGGTACACACAAACAGCTATTCAGTAAATCTGAATGAATTCAGACAGTTTAAATGGATAGTTCACCCAAAAATGAAAATTTGATGTTTATCTGCTTACTCCCAGGGCATCCAAGACGTAGGTGACTTTGTTTCTTCAGTAAAACACAAAGATTTTTAACTCAAACCGTTGCAGTCTGTCAGTCATATATTGGCAGTCAATGGGATCCACGGCTTTGAGAGTCAAAAAACACACAGACAAAATCATATTAAACCCTGCAGCTCGTGACGATACATTGAGGTCTTGAGACACGAAACAATCAGTCTGTACAAGAAACTGAACAGTATTTATATCATTTTGTACCTCTGATCCAGCCGCAATATCCAACTGTCCTGAGCACATTCACAACAGCCGGCGCATGACGTCAACAGACGGCTGTCTATATATGTTTTTTTTTTAACTCAAATTCATGGATCCCATTGACTGCAATGGTTTGAGTTAAAAATCTTTGTTTGTGTTCTACTGAAGAAACAAAGTCACCTACATCATGGATGCCCTGGCAGTAAGCAGATAAACATCAAATTTAAATTTTTGGGTGAACTATTCCTTTAAGCAATTTATACACTTGGAATAAGTGCGCTACCATTCAGAAGTGTTGGTATTGGTACAGTTTTTTTAAAGATTTGTCTCTTATGCTCACGAAGAACAGCATTTATTTACAATCATTGGTAACATTATAAATGTCTTTACTGTCACTTTTTGACAGTTTAATGCTTCTTTACTGAATAAAAGTATTAATTTATTAAAAAAAAAAAAAACATCTGACCAAATATTTGAATGATAGTTGGATTTCATGCTGATCAAGTTTATAACATTCTTTATGGCCCACTTCTAATAACCATTTTATAATATAAAATAATAGGCTTTGTTTAAATAAATTTTCAGTTTTGTAACCCAAGAATCACTTGTTTTCTGTACATAGAAAGCAGAAACACTGTCTTAGTGTGAAAACACAATGTGAACCTGTTGCTGTAGTTGCTTTGCTCGCACTTCGCAGACACAAAATGTGTGAAACAGGCCTAAGAGAAACCATAGCATTTATGTTAGCCTTCCAAACTCTGAAATATTTGTTTACTTTTGCACTTTGCCATTTCTCAGGATGGGGTGGAAAGTGAGAACATGAGGAATACAAGGGGTAGAATGACTCCTCGCCTAACGCCTCACCAGGAAGAGGTGAGTGATGTGCTGACCATTGAAATCAATCTTACAGTTTGATACTGAAAATCTTGTTTAGATTAATTAAGTAATGTAATAAGGTAGAAATGAAGTTGAAGAAGGAGATATAGACAGAAGAGGAGTTAACATCGCACACACACACTCAAAGACTGTGATTGAGGGAGTTGAGAATCCTGATCATAGCAGTGTCGAGTGATTACAGTGAGTGATGAACACTGTTCTCATTCCTCTCAGCACTCTAATGCCCAGGAGTCAAACCAAAAAGGGAAAAAGGACAAAACCATCCAGAAGATTGGAGACTTTCTTCAGGGCTCTCCTACCTTTCTTGGAAGTAAAGGTCTGAAAAAAAACACATTCAATCATTTTTACCCTTTTGTTCCTAGACATCATCAGACTCAGGCATCTTATTTGTCTGACAATCACACTTCTTTCTCTGTTTCAGCAAAGAGGATCATGGGATTGATGAGCGGAAAGTCCCCTGATGGTGGGGCGATGCCTCTAAAACTCAAATCCAAACGTGACAAGCGAAAACACGACAGACCAGCTATCTCCTCCCCAATGGACATACCAGCCCATCAGGTACTGTGTTGGTAAATTTACAGTAATGTTCAAAAGTTTGGGGTCTGTAAGATTTTTCTTTAGTGTTTTGAAAAAAGTCCTATATTAGGGGCTTTCGCACCACGTAGTTCTAGGAACTAGCTAGCAGAGTGGTTCCTAGAGAACCAATTTCCCCCTCAGGCAGTTTCCCTGGTTGCATTAGCACCAACAGCAGGAACACTGAAGTGGCCGACAGCAACGTTTTTAAATGGCTTTTTCTCCATTTGTTCTACTGACGACAGACTCAAACATGTGGACTGTGTTCGAAAGCGAACGCACATCTGTATACTGTATCCGGTGTAGACAGTGATATAATTATAGGGGTTCATACAATAGGGTTCAAACCTATTGTAATTGTTAGAGTGGCCAAAGATCAACAATCTTGTAAAACTGATCAGGCAAACCAAACCGTAAGTCGTAGAGACTCGAAACTTCAAGAGCTGGTAGTTCTCCCACCATCTACAATGTCACCAAGGCTCGCCCCAATCGGCCTGACGGAGGCGCTACAGCGATCAAAAGTACGAAATCACTCTTTAACTGTTTCTTTGCAGGCTCAAGTGTCTTAAAGTCATTGGAAATGCACACCTTGTCCGTCACCCTGGCAAAATTTTAGGTAATTTTGGATTTTAAAAAAAAACTACTTTTGTGAACTAGTCCTAGGTTTTTCACCCAATCAGAACCAAACCAGTTCAGGATGATTCTCCGGAGTGTAAATATCAATAATTATCAAAAAGGTTTTTTACTTTTTTACTTGAAATTTTTACTAATTTACTATTTACGTCTTTACTAAAAAGGCCATATCTTTTGAATTGAATGCGATGTCTTTGCCAAACTCACAACGCGTATGTAAGAGCTGAATCTGAGGTCACATGAAAAAAAGTCATGGGGCTTGGCCACTTGGTGATGTTATATCGGGGGAAAAAACAGTAAAAACGGCCATAACTACGTAACCGTTTGTCCTATTGATGTGCAAAGTGTTATGCCCAGTCTTGGTCCAAAGTCCCACAAGAAGCTATGAATAGATTTGCGTACTTAAAAAAACATGGCCGCCATAGGCAGATGAACTTTGAGCACCTATTAGACAAGCTTAACTAAGGCTGATCGGAACGAAACTCGAGCCGTTTCGGCCACTCAGGGGCGACATTGCAGTTTTTCACAGGCACTATATTTGTATTTCAGACCTCCTCGTTCCGAACCACTTTGCCTCTTGAATTACTGCTGAAAAAAAATACTTTTGCGATCTAGTCCTAGGTGTTTCTTCAATCTGGAAAAAAACACTGCAGTACAATTTTCTGGACTCTCTAGGTCAATTGTCAAAAAACCAAAAATGCTTTTTTAAATCATTGATTTAGTTGGTTACAGGCTTGCTAAATATGTAATATCTTTTTTCATATGTGCTTAAATGCCTTAAAGTGCTTGAACCTCAGTAATTGCTGCTTTTGACGTGACACAACACTCGCATTCAGCGTAATCAAGTGTCAGCCACTAAGTGACTGAACGCAAGGGCCTTTGGTGAGAAGAAGACTATTCGTCAATGTCTTGCACTGGAGGCAGTGTTTATGGAAACGACTGACGTCATCTTGCACCTTCGATCCAAACAAGCTGTTTTCTGAAGGTAATTACATAAATGCTTTTTTTATTGATGATGAGGACATTTAAACTTGCAGGGTGTATTAAGCATACAAAGACCTCTTCTATGTCAATTGATCAAGGGAAATTTGGTTTCTCATGTCAGGACCCCTTTAATATACTGTCATTTATTCCTGTGATGGCAAAGCTGAATTTTCAGCATCTATTACTCCAGTCTTCAGTTCACATGATCTGTCAGAAATCATTGTAAAATGATGATTTGGTGCTCAAGAAACATTTCTTTTCATTATCCATGTTTAATACAGCTTTGCTGTTTTGTGTAAAACCAGTATTCTTTGATAAATACAAAGTCAAAAGAACAGCATTTATTTGAAATGGTCAGTTTTGATGAATTCAATGCATCCTTATTAAATATAAGCATTAATTTCTTAAAAATCCAACTGACCCCAAACTTTTGAAAAAATTGTGTTTTGCTGTCAGTGTGTACAATGAATTTTGACCTAAAATGACATGAACATTCCTAATCACAGTTAACATTTGACCTTCCTTGTAGATCATTGGACGGAATCCAGAGGAGAAAGAGAGTGAAAACCTTATGAAGAAACGCCTTCGTACCAGGACCGTGAAATAAGCTAGCGGGAAATATATTTTTATTCATTAAATTTTTTTTTTTTAGCTTTTTTTTCTTATTTTTTACTTTTAATCTGTTGCACTTTTCATTTACAATATTCTCATTATCGAATATGGCACATAATATATTATCCTGGAAATACTAACTAACACTAGTGCCGCTTTAAATGGCAAGTTGAAATGATGGATAGTTTTCATAAGCTCATGTATGGAAGAATGAACAAATCTTTGCTGCTCGAGTTGGAATGGAAGTTCAGAAATCACTACTGCACATTTCTGACACAAGTTTTCCTATTGCTGTATATTTAAACCACGGTTATTCGTTTTCATTGTGCTTATGCAACCCTGCATGTAAATGCAAAACTGTTGTTTCCCCCTTAACCACTTTCTACTTTTAAAACTCTAAAATTGCACACATATACTCACAAAAAATATATCACAAAGTAAAAGTTCATGGGTTTTTGTGATTTTAATTTTCATCCCACTTGTCATCCCACTCTTTTGTTTCTGTGTGTATCACCTTGTCACAAACCATTAATATGTGCCATTCACATGATAAAGACTCTCCATTACCACGTCAGTAAAACTGTGTGCCAGATGCCTAATGACACCCAAAGGACTATTCGTTTGAATTACTGAACAAATGCTAATGTAACAGACGGGTAATTGAATTTCCCGATCGCAGCGCGTAGCCCCGTGCCCTTATCTAAGATGGCATAAAAGGAGAGAGGGGAAGGGTGAGGAACTGGGAACAGGTCTATGTCTTTGTTGGCGCTGAATGACAGGATGTGAACGGGGTGGCTGCTTGCAATGATGAATCACGGTTTTGATAGTGACGAAAGTGTGGGAGCATGTGGTGAAGACAAAATGGAGGAGTGAAAACCGACTGTGTGAGGAGGAGGAATAAGGAGAGATGAAGAGAAAGAAAATAAAAAAATACAAAATGAACCACGTGCAGCCCAGCTGTGCTTTATCGTGCAATTTTCTTTGATTTCATATTTCTGAAGGTTAGAAATGGGGTGTGAAAAACTTCATTCACAGTTGTTTACATGCCCATATATATTTCCTTCCGGTCCACTTCCGCAGACGTACATGACGTACATATGAACGTTTGCGTGCTTTCTAGTTAATGCGCAAGGTGAGTCATTGTGTCACGTAATTGACGCATAGAAGTCTAGTATATTTTGTTCCAATTTCTTTTTGTTTTGTTCCTTTGCGTGCAGAAAACGGCGGGGAGGCATGTAAGCATCAGCTTGATCCGAGGCATCCAGGCCTAGTAAACAATGCAGTAATAATCATCTGCCATACCTATAATTTAGGGCAGAAAATTACCACGTCATTTGAAATGATAAACAGACAAGAGTGCGGCTCTATCTTTCCCGGCACTCTGTCGTGTGCTGAAGAGAGACAGAAGGATTGAGAGCCTGTGGGGATGGGTCTAATTGCTTGGCCTCATCAGGAGATGCGCTTTAAATAGGTTTGAAACAAAGTAGCGAGTCCGTCGAGAGGAATGCTGGGTGAAGATTTCCACTTTGTGTATCTGATTGCTTTAATCCAACCAATTTGTTCAGACTGTGAGAAAATTGACGCTTGGTAGTCATATGCGCCCTATTTGTGCCGCGGTGAGGATTTGATCTCTAGTGCTGAGTGACTATAATTTTGTACTGTTCAAATTAAGTGTTTTATCCTGACACATTTTAGTCCACTCCATAGACAGCAAGGGTCCTACCACATTCAGGGTCCAGAAAGATACCAAGAACATCCATAAAATACTCAATGTGACTTCAGGGGATCAACCGTAATTTTATGAAGCTACGAGAAATCCTTTTGTGCACAAAAAAAAACTAAAATAACTTTATTCAAAAATGCTTCTTCTCCATGTCACCCTAGCACCATTTTGGAGAGTTCCATGATGCATGATTTCTACATAAAAATTTAAAAAAAAACTATGGACGATTTTGTTGATGTTCTTTGTACCTTTCTGGACCATAGTTCACCCAAAAATTAAAATTTGATGTTTATCTGCTTACCCCAAGGGCATCCAAGATGTAGGTGACTTTGTTTCCTCAGAAAAACACAAACGAAGATTTTTAAAGAAAACCGGTGCAGTCTGCCAGTCATATCATGGACGTGGATGGGCATCAAACCTTTAAAAGTAAACAAAAACGTGCACAGACAAATCGAAATTACACTCTGCGACTCGTGACGATACATTGATGTCCTTAGACACGAAGGGATCGGTTTTTGTGAGAAACTTAACAGTATTTATATCATTTTTTTACCTTTGATACACAGCCACGTCCATCTGTCCTGAGCACGAGCTCATCATCCGGCTCGTGACATGTGAACGCGCTCTGGCGTAGTATACGCAAACGCCGTAAGGGGAAATCAGTGAAAAGTCCCGGATGAGTTTGCGCAAGCAAACGTAATCTTTTAGCTTTAAATCGGTTTCAACAATCAGGATCCGCGCAAGTAATTACCATTTTGAATAGCAGCTATACCCACAATCTCTGTGCACTGTGTAAACAATGAGTGTCGTATACATGCGACAGATCACTTACGCCATTTGCGTATTCTACACCAGAGCGCGTTCACATGTAACGAGCCGGATGATGAGCTCGTGCTCAGGACAGATGGACGTGGCTGTGTATCAAAGGTAAAAAATGATATAAATACTGTTCAGTTTCTCACAAAAAAACGATCGTTTCGTATCTTAGGACATCAATGTATCGTCACGAGTCGCAGGGTGTAATTTGGATTTGTCTGTGCATGTTTTTGTTTACTTTTAAAGGTTTGGTGCCCATCCATCCATGTCCATGATATGACTGGCAGACTGCACCGGTTTTCATTAAAAATCTTTAATGAACGTTTGTAGAACGTTCGCAGAATGTTAGTTTTTTTGTTTGTAGAACATTATTATAACGTTGGTATAACATTCCCAGAATGTTATTTTGTTAAGGTTTGTTTTTGGTTAGCCAGGAAGGTTTTCTTAATAGAAATAGAACGTTAGTTTTTTGTTTGTATAATGTTATTTTAACATTCCCTTAACGTTATTGTAGCATTTCCCTAACCTCTTTTGTTCATATTTGTCATCCTTTCCTATCCAAATGCTTGCTACTGATGCGAAAATGCAGAAAATCTGATCCAAAATTTAGACTGTTTCAGAGGCGTGTAAACGTGACTGACACAACGTGAGGTCATATTTATTTTTTTAACATGCGAACAATATTGGACTTGGTGTGCAATGACCTTTAGTGGCATAAAAATGGTCTGTATGGACAGTTCTATAAAAAAACAAACCTTTTTTAATCTATTGTTTAATTAATAAAATACTCTGAGCACCGTCCTACAATTACATAAGATTAAATCTGTTCATTATGATGTAACGCTACCCATATTTTACATTTCTTTAGCCAAAAAATAAATGTATGGTTTATAAAATATGATATTCACAGTTATCAAAAAAGAAAATTACTAGAATTCAAGTAGGATATCAATACATTAATTTCTCACTACTGAAGTGTAGTTTGTTCAGCGGGACATTCCTCTTTTGATCCGTGAACAAAAACTTCTCAATTAACATTATTTAATTAACCTTAGGTATATGTTAAATCCCTCCGAAATCATATTTACTCTCACAACTTTATAAATTTTAAGTAATCGTTTAATAAAGAGATCGATAAACGAGCGGGTCAGTCAGCCAGTAAAACGCAATGACCATTAATTTTTAAATTCCGCGAGGGCGCGGCTCTGTGGAACACAGATGAAAGCCCTGCTAGAGAAGCGCGTGCAGATCAGAGGCACGCAGTAAATGAAGATGAAACAAACCCACGATTTTTTGATTCTGTTATCACTCTATACAAAAACTAATGTTAGGAGAACTTTGTGTGTTTGCTGGGCTTTTATTTCTGCGCAACAGTCAAACGTCCGTCTAGAATGTCTACAAAACTGTTTTAAAAACGCGGAAGTAAGCCGTTTTCTGTGAATGTGCGAGATTTCCGGTTCATTAGCAGCGGCTGAGAAATAACCAGAAGAGTAGCAAAGTGCAGTAAACGGTAAAACTGTTTGCACTGCAAACCAGTGTATTCATAAGTAAGATAATACATTAAAATAATATGGTAAAACACACCAGTTTGCAATATCTAGTAGAAAAATGTGCTGTTTATTTACAGATACAAATACCTGGAATCAGATGAGACCAGAAGCCAGACAAAATGTACAAATATTCGCCCCCGCTCTATACAGGGAAAAATAAGATGAATAGAAAAATAATGAATTCTGTGTGAATGAATTCGCTGTGTTGGAACTGTAGGTAAGTGGACATCTATTTATTTTTATATAAAAGCGTATGTGATCATTTCTTCAGCATAAGAATGGCTGGTTACAGCTACTGAGGTGATTAGGTTGCTTTTATTTTTCCCACATCAGAAACAGCAGTGACGCATTTGTGTGTGTGTGTGTGTGTGTGTGTGTGTGTGTGTGTGTGTGTGTGTGTGTGTTTAAAACCATTTAGCACCTGCTGTTACATACTTTTCACACCTCCAGCACTCTGCAGCTCTAGAGTGATTCTGGACATTGTGTATTTACCGTCTACAAACATAATGGATTTATCATGTAGGGTGTTGTGAGTTTGGTCTAATAACCCCTAATGAATGTACATGCTGGGTCTTTATCACGTCAAACCAGCAAGCCACCATATCAGTCTATATTAGAATTGCATAATAATTTTAAAAGCAATGGTGATAACATTGTTTAGGTTTATAGTACTTTTTCCAGTAATACCATGGTATTCTGTGAAGAGGATGGATGGATGGATGGAGTGCGAGTCTAAGTCCTGCCAGGTGCTGTAATTCCTATTATCTGAACTCAGGATAATGACTGGCATGTTTTAATTAGTCAAATGGGGTCTGCCTGAATTCAGCATTTGTCTGAATGAACGAAGCAGCTAGGGTTGCCACTGCAAAGATGACCCAGAAAGACGACAAACTCTATGTCACCTTTCATTTTCCCCCTCACTTCATTCAGATGTTGTTCAATAACTCTCCTCCCCCACCTTTTTCTTCTGTCTTGTCTTCCGTCTTCCCTGCCGTGGTTTGTACGGTTCGGTAGTTAAGGTAAATGAATTCGCTACCACTGTTTTAAGAGTCTGATCAGACAAAAGCCATGTTTTAGAGAACCGTTTTCCATGAAAATGTTGCTGATATGTTTGGTTGCTTGTGTCAGATGAAAAATACCATTTAGATGTTTCTTTAATTTGATCAAAAATACAGTTAAAACAGTGATGTAGCAAAATATTACTGCACTTTCAAATAATTGTTTCTTACTTTAATTTATTCAAAAATGTAATTTATTTCTGTGAAGACTAAGCTGAATTTTCAGCAGTCATTACTCCAGCCTTTATGTCACATTATCATTCAGAAATCATTCTATTATGATGATTTTGTGATTTGATGATTTTTGATTAATAGACAGTTCAAAATAGTATTTACAGGTAAAGTCAAAAGTTTACACACACCTTTCAGAATCGGCAAAATGTTAATTATTTTACCAAAATAAGAAGAATCATACAAAATGCATGTTGTTTTTTATTTAGTACAGACCTGAATAAGATATTTCACATAAAAGACATTTACATATACTCCACAAGAGAAAATAATAGCTGAATTTATAACAAAAATTTATAATAAAATAACATACAAAAGTTTACATACACTTGATTCCTTTTGGAACCTTTTTGAATTTGAAGATTAAGCTAAATTTAACTTATTTTGTCTTTTGGGAAACATGTAAGTATCTTCTGTAGCTTCTGAAGGGCAATACTAAATGAAAAAAAATATGATATTTAGGCAAAATAAGACAAATCTTTATTCTGTTCAAAAGTTTTCACCCCCGGGTTTTAATGCATCGTTTTTCCTTCTGGAGCATCAGTGGGCATTTGAACCTTTTTTAATAGTTGTGTTTGAGTCTTTCAGTTGTCCTCAGTGTGAAAAGATGGATCTCAAAATCATACAGTCATTGTAAGTAAAGGTTCAAATACACAAAAATGCTGAAAAAACAAAGAATTTGTGGGACCTGAAGGATTTTTCTGAAGAACAGTGGCCAGGACAAACAAAGGATTCAAACACAGCTGTGGATCATTCAGGTAACAACACAGTATTAAAAACCATGTATATGTAAACTTTTGAACAGGCTCATTTTTATAAATTCAGCTATTCTCTTGTAGGCTATAAATATTTTTTTTTATGTGAAATCTCTTATTCAGGTCAGTACTAAATAAAAAATAACATGCATTTTGTATGATCCCTCTTATTTTGTTAAAATAATTATCATTTTGCAAATTTCGCAAGGTGTATGTAAACGTTTGACCTCAACTGTATGTAACTGTAGCATGTATGTGTTTAAATCAAATCTTCAAATGAAAGAAGTTGTGTAAGGTCAGACAAGAACAAATAACACCTTCAAACTTATTTTACTACCTCTGCTGCAAAACTATTCCACTTGAACTTCTGCAGTGAAATCAGCTGTTGGTCTTAATTAAAGTCCAACTTTGTTCTTTTGGGAAAGAAAGGAAGTACAAAAGAATAATTCAGCTTTTTTTCAGAGTGGTACATGGCCAGTTGGCCATGATTTTGCTTTTGTTCTCTGACCACAGAGACATAATTAATGTTTAAAAGGATTTAAAAGGCAGTTTAACTAAAATGGCAGCTAGACAACAAAAACACAGATTTCCGTCTGGCCAGTTAAAACCAGAATCTAATGGTGTGATCTAATTGCATTTGTTTGACTTTAAAAATTCAGTGCTACTCATTATTGCAGAGAATAAGGCCTTCTAAATGAGAATTACTGTTGGACAAATCCAGACAAAACTGTTTAGAAATGTGTAAAAGGCCAACAACCTGTCAGATCAGTCACTTTAAAGGTACAGTTAACCCCAAAATAAAAATTTGCTGAAAATTTACTTAAAGGAGTAGTTCACTTTCAGAACAAAAAATTACAGATAATGTATTCACCCCCTTGTCATCCAAGATGTTCATGTCTTTCTTTCTTTAGTCGTAAGGAAATTATGTTTTTTGAGGAAAACATTTTAGGATTTCTCTCCATATAATGGACTTCTATGGTGCCCCCGAGTTTGAACTTCCAAATTGCAGCTTCAAATGGCTCTAAACGATCCCAGCCGAGGAAAGAAGGGTCTTATCTAGCAAAACAATTGGTAATTTAGAAAAAATACAATTTATATACTTTTTAACCTCAAATGCTCGTCTTGTCTAGCTCTGTGTGTATTCTGTGTAGAGATTAAAAAGTATACAAGTTGTAAATGTTTTTAGGCAATAACCGATCGTTTCGCTTGATAAGACCCTTCTTCCTCGGCTGGGATCATTTAGAGCCCTTTGAAGCCGCATTTAAACTGCATTTTGGAAGTTCAAACTCGGGGGCACCATAGAAGTCCATTATATGGAGAGAAATCCTGAAATGTTTTCCTCAAAAAACACCATTTCTTTACGACTGAAGAAAGAAAGACATGAACATCTTGGATGACAAGGGGGTGAGTACATTATCTGTAAATTTTTGTTCTGAAAGTGAACTGCTCCTTTAAAGGGATAGTTCACCCAAAAACCCGTTTTTTCATCATCGGAGCATAAATTAAGATTGAGTTGCTATGCAGGGTCAGAAAGCTCTTGGATTTCATCAAAAATATCCTAATTTGATGAACTCTGGCTAAAATTCAAATCATCACTCTATTCATAATATTGCTTTCTCCAGTGAAAACAAGTTTTAAACTCCTTTTAACTCATGTGGATTACTTGCTGATTATTGTGATGTTTTTATCAGCTGTTTGAACTCTCGTTTTGACGGCACCCATTCACTGCAGATCCATTGGTGAGCAAGTGATGTAATGCTACATTTCTCAGAATCTGTTCTGATAAAGAAACAAACTCATCTCCATCTTAGATGCCTGAGTGTGTGTAAACTTTTAGCCAATTTTCATTTTTGGGTGAACTGTTCATTTAAGAATTGCCATGACAATTTTTCTTAGTAATTTCTAAAATAACTGTTTAACCTTAATGCTGGGATTGTCAGCATGGTTGAAACTGTGGCCAGAGGTGAATGGTGTGTGGCATTTTATAGACAAACTGCCCAGAGCAGTATACTGGTGCAGCAGATCAGTAATGGCTCTCTGCTCAGATCTGACCGTCTGCTATAAAGGTCGCCACCCTTATTACCACTGATGCTTTGACCTTTAAGTTAACATAATGGCACTCCTTGTTTTTTCATTTTTACAATTAAATAAAGAGCTTGAGTGAGAATCATATGTTCTTTCTCCCTTTTTCTGCATTTTTTATTATTCCGATGTTTGTTGTCCTTTTGAGGTTAATGTTGAGCATTTTGTCTGATTGCTGTGTTCACATGCTCGTTTGCCATGCTCTACAGAGCGTGAACGGGACACAGCAGGCACCAAAACACTATTTCTGTCTTATATTACCCCTCTTAAGGTCACTCAATAGAAGCCATACATGGAATGAAATCATTTTTAAAGTATCTTACCAGATGCGAGTGTCTTAAGTTGGGCTGGTCGATCTTGTCCGATTTCTAGGTCAAAAGGGTCTCTAACTATCAGCCCCTCAGGGAATCCTCTTAATAGTTCATCTTGGCCGCTAATCAATTCTCACTTTCTCGTATCCCGTAGTTCTTTAGATATAGACTGTTAGTAGTGTGTATGTGTGTGTGTTGTTTCTATAGAATTCACCTAATTAGGAACAGAACTTTTTAAGATGGATCATTGAAGGTAAACTTAAAACTAGTTAATTATATGCCGATTCTGTAGCCACTTGAGTTAATTCAGTTAAAAGATAAGTTGGGAGTCATCCAGAGCTGTAACATGAGTTTGTGTGTGTCCGAACGGTTTATTAAACCCTAACCCTAACTAAAAAGAACCATTTTATTACAGTCATTTTCAAAAAACACCTTTTTACCTTGTCAAAAATAGCTCTGTTCTAGTTTTTTTGCAATGCTATCTTACTACCAATTCATACGTATTTTATTAGGTGGCTAATTCGTACGACCTCACTCGTACAATTCTGTACGTTTTCTGTGAGGAAAAGGTTTAGGGGTGGTAAAAATAATGTAATTTTCTTTATTACTTTGCAGTTTAATGGTTACTTGCGTTCCAGACAACTCGAAATTAGGATTTTTCCCACTTTCTGTTTGGAAATATTTAGTTACAGTGTAATGCATTTAATAAGCATTTCTCTAAAATGGCCAAACTCATTGTATAGGTTTGATATTAGGGTGGTTGATATTATCATGATGGACAGATTTAACTGCTGTGACATGCAGCATGCCTTTAAATTAAAATGAAATGAAACCACTTCTCATAAAGAAACAAGAACATGGTCTTCTTTTCAATGAAATACCAATGGCCATATAGGCTAGTCATGCATTCTTTATAACAACTTGTTTACCACATTCTTTATTTTTTCAAGCAGACATTTATTTATATTAATAAATATAGATTAATCTTTATTAGAGCTATTATAGTGATTCAGTCAAGAGCAGTGAGTGATTTTCTGTCTTATTTTTGTTGCTTGATTAACATCAAAGCCACAGACAATAGCAACTAAATTAGGCTGCTGTCCCTTTAAAACCGGATACACCGATGCAATGTACAGATACATGTCTGATATTCTCCCAGCTGTTTACGTTCACCTAAGACATAACCGAGTGTGTTAATGTGAATACTCGTCAAAACAGACAATTCGATATCATTTTGTGTTAGTTTCTTCGTTCATGCAACGTGAAAGAGTACTCGTGTGCTGTGTGAGACGCGCTGCTTTGGTGTGTGTGTGTGTGTGTGTGTTCAGAAAACCAGACCGAATTGAGTTCTCTTCTACGTCGTCAAATTTATCCATGTCTGCTCTTCTCTTAGCCCCAGATATTGCCATGTTTGAACGTTATGAGACATGCAGCAAATGTATGCTAGCGTATGTCCAAATGTATGCATCTAACCTCCTTACCACGTAGCAGGTTCGTTCTGAATTATTCTCTTCCCAAATCATCCCTCCCTGACATTTTCGTCTCGTTTTTAAACGTTGACGAAAATGTCAATAGATTTTCATCATAGTTTCTGTCATTCAAAACAAGTTTTTGTTTTGTTATCGTCTCGTTTTTGTCTGTGAAAAATTGTTGTTGACGAAAATTGACAAATTATTTGTCAACGAAGTGTGAATGACTGGAAGTGGGACATTTCAACAGCTGCTCGAGCACAAATCTTTTGTTGTTTTAATAACATTAATGACAGACAGGTATTTAATTAGGCTGCTGTCCCTTTAAAACCGAATACATGAATAACAATATATATCCGGTTTTCACCCACCTGTTTACGTTCACGTAAGCCTTAACCGACTGTATTTACTCCACTACTCTGAGATACTCCACATGACACGATGGACATTTTGAAAACTGTGTGCATGCGCAAGGAAAACTGATTGTGCATTTAAGGCTGATTTACTTGAGAGAACTGGGATTGCGCGTGGCCGAGAGAGCGCTTCGATTGGATAGTAATTTTGTTGTATGACGAGCTAGATTACCTAAAGAAATTTTGAAATACAGGACAAAAAATTATCTTATCAAAATAAGTCAGGACACTAAAAAGACAGCTGAAATACAGGACTGTCCCGGGAAAAACAGAACATCTGGTCACCCTATCATCCACCAAAACAATCAAAATACTGAGAAAATCGCCTTTAAAGTTGTCCAAATGAAGTTCTTAGCAATGCATATTACTAATCAGAAATTAAGTTTTGATATATTTATTGTAGGAAATTTACAAAATATCTTCATGGAACACGTTTTTTTGTGGTCTAGAGTCACATATGTTGATTTAGTGCTCAAGAAAGACTTAGTATCATATGTCCTACTTCACGAAATACTACTGGAATCAGACAAGCATTTCACTAAAACAGCAGCACCCATTTTTTAATAGAGCAGAAATAAAGGTTTGAAGAGGACCTCTCTCTCTCTCTTTCTGTTCCTTTCCTTCATAATTTTTGTTGATTTATGCAAGATCCTTTAATAGCACAATAAAGCTGTCATCAGCATACCCTAAGACCTGCCACCGTCAGCCGTGATGGAGGCAAAATGAGAGGAGTGGACTCATTCTGAGCAGCTTAATCAAGATTGCAAACCCAGATTTGGGCAGAAAGGGGCACAATGAAAATGAGAAATGAGAGAACAGAGGAGAACAAAATGTTAAGAAGTGAGTGAAAGCAAAGACTTAGGAAAAGAGGTGGGAGCCTAAACCTCATTTTCAGTATATGCCACTCTCATTACCGCACCACTCACTCGTTAATCAGAATCTCATGAAAACCTTTCTGGCAGACATTTAAATTGCCCGAAGGCTTTATAGTGAAGGATTTCCAACATTCAGTCCTGAAGTACAGAAAACAGTCAAACCTTAAGCCGCAGTGTGTCTGCCATAGTTATGCTGACTGCACTAATTAAATTAATCCACTTGGCTTCAGAGAGAAACCCATCTCTTTAGATCCATTTACTCTCAGACCGTGTGTGTGTGTGTGTGTGTGTGTGTGTGTGTGTAAGCCAATAAATAATTTTAATAGTCTACTTTAAACCTAAACCTTAATGCATATTAAACATTTATTTAACACTTTTAACAAACCTGCTACTAGCAAAGATGTGTTGATATTCATTCCAATTTATCTCAATAAACAATGCTGGTCTTAGGGATGTTTTTATGTTGTCTTAGAGTAAATGGGCATGTGGCTGATTTTTTGAATCAATATTTTATGGATTAGCTTAAAGAAGTTCACCTCCAGAACAAAAATATACAGGTAATTTACTCACCCCCTTGTCATCCAAGATGTTCATGTCTTTCTGTCTTCAGCCGTAAAGAAATTATGTTTTTTGAGAAAAAAAAATCAGGAATTTTCTCCATATAGTGGACTTATATGGTGCCCTCAAGTTTTGAACTTCAAAAATGCAGTTTAAATGCAGGTTCAAAGGGCTCTAAACGATCCCAGCCAAGAAAGAAGGATCTTATCTAGCAAAACAATTAGTTAACTTCTTAAAATATGTACAATTTATATACTTTTTAACCTCAAATGCTCGTCCTGTCTATCTCTGCGTGAACTCTGTGTATTCTGGTTCATGACAGAGTATGTAAACACTGGATCGGTATTTCTTCAGCAATGTAGAATGATTTTGAAGTGGGAAGAGAAAATGAGATGGGAGTTTTTCGACATACTCTAACTGTCTTGAACCGGAACACACAGAGTTCATGCAGAGCTGGACAAGACGAGCATTTGAGGTTAAAAAAAGTATATAAATTATCAATTTGTTTAGAAAATAACTGATCGGTTTTGCTAGATGAGACTCTTATTCCTCGCCTGGGATCGTTTAAAGCCATTTGAAGCTGCATTTAAACTGCATTTTGGAAGTTCAAACTCACGGGCACCACTGAAGTCCACTATGTGGAGAAAAATTCTGAAATGTTTGCCTCAAAAAACAACTTCTTTGCGACTGAAGAAAGAAAGACATGAACATCTTGGATGACAAGGGGGTAAGTAAATTATCTGTACATTTTTTGTTCTAGAAGTGAACTTCTTTAAATAAAAGGCTTAACTTCATATATAGATTTTTTCTGCGATATGTATTTACCTTTCAGGTGCTTATTCTATCTGGTTGTGACTTTTTTAGAAATTGATTGCAATCTTTACAATACAGTACAGTCAGGAAAAAAGTAAAAATGCTTTCAAAGGGTAGTAATATGCACTCCTGAGCGGTAAATAAAGCACAGAGGTGTACCTTTTGAAAAGGTAAATCTCAAGTGACAGCTTTTGTTTTTTCTAAGGGTTGAAATAATGACATATAATTATTGTGCTCTCTGCCATTTCATCTTTTCACAGGACAGCTTTTGCATGTACTTTTCTGTCTCTGTGTTCTCACAGGCACAGATCTGGTGTTATTGCAGATTTATGTAGTGGACTGTGTGTGAAAAGGTTTGTGTGTGTGTGTGTGTGTGTGTGTGTGTGTGTGTGTGTGTGTGTGTGTGTGTGTGTAAATCTCAACTGCAGCGTTCTGGTTATTAGGACTGACAGAATTTTAAAGAGAGTTCCTGCAGAGCTGTTTGTGTATCTGTTCCTGCAGATCCTGATTCTCTAATGTGATTTATTAAAGATATTATGTACAATCAGATCCGCTTATTTCATGTGTGGCTTATTTCAGAATATTGGTCAGCAATTTCAAACTGCATTCCATAAATGACATATAATATTACAGAAGAGTCTTCCTGTGTTGTAAAAATAACCCTGCCATCATCTGATATAAGCATTAGTTATAAATACCCTTCTTCTTTAGCCTCCTCCTGTTTCTGTTTGTTCCCCCTCCCCCCTCTCCTCCACCTGGATATACCACATACACTGTTATCCTCTGCCGATAATCTCCTCCACATACCAGATATATAGTAAGATGATATTATAATGGGACTTAGAGTCTGGGTGCTTTTTATTGGTCAGACGGGCAACATTACTATTGCTCATAGTTATGGGTTTGGGAAAAAGACATAAAAGACTTAAAGGAAACCTATTATGCCCCTTTTTACAATATGTAATACAAGTGTCATGATCGGGGCTGTGGGTCTCCCCTCAGCCTCCTGAGGTCGCTGTTCCTACACTGCACTTCCTGATTGCATTCACCTGTCTTTGTCATTAGCACTGATTCATTCACATCTGTTCACTATTATCTGGTCTTTAAAAAACTCTCACCTTTCACTCCTGCTTCATGGCTGCATTGTCTTTTGTCTTGCATGTTATTCTGTGGTATTTGTATTCTTGATCTTGGCCCTTGACCGTGTTTCTTGTTTTGCTTTCTGTTTATCTAGTCGTGTCTGTGCCGTGTTGGCCTGTTTGTTCGTTTATTTGTTTATTGTTATTAAATAATTACTTACCCTGCATTTGGACCCAGACCTCCCTTTCTCTCACGTGACAACAAGTCTCAGATGTTCCCAGAATGTGATGCGTCTGGGAAGTTTCAGCTCAAAATGCCTATTTTGAATGGAAGCAGAAACAAACTTTTTATAAATGCATGTCTCTTTAAATGCAAATGACCTGCTGCTCCCCACTCCTTTTTTCAGAATAGAGTTGTGACTTTACAACTCGTACCTCGGATACTGTGCTAAAAAACATCAGTTTGGTTTTGATTATCACGTCTATCGCTCTGAAATCCGCGCACTTCTGAGCACACACATCCGAAGTGAACTCACAGAAAGCGACTGTCACATGGCATGTGAACTGAACTAAGTTCTTTTTATGCACTTAAAGTGTCAAATACACAAGTTTATTTTAAAAAACACACAGGAGTTACAAAAACAGTTGGTCATGTCTGTGAAGGTAAACAGCTGGGAAAGAAATTTCATGTTTATATTAGATCTGTGTGGCAGGAGCGTAATATACAGTAAATAAATCAATAAATCCACTGCTCTCTTGTCTCCTCTGAGGCTGGAACTCTAAATAGTGTTCTGTGACTTTAAGTGAAAAGACTGAAAACATTTTTCTGTAAAAGTTACTTTACTAATCTTTGTTTTATTTACAATTTTGAAAAGTCATTTTTTCACATAGTATTTTATTGTTCTTACGTCTTTTAATGGTTGCACTGTATTGACTTTAAAGACTAAATTGTCTTCAGTTATCATCCTTGTCTTCTTCTAAAACAACCATCAGTGTTTTGCTCCAGCTATCCTGCCCTATATACATTTGACATAGTCATACGTTGAGTGTGTGTGGGTGTGTATGGATGTGTAGGTGTGTTTCCTGTGTCCATGCTGTGAGATTATGGGATGACCGTGGGGAGCACAGCTCTCTGTAATCAGCCTCACAGAGGGGATCTGACCATAGAGGCTTAAATACTCGTAGCACTCCCAGAGATTGACATGCCTTTTTTTTTAACATTGTCCTACCCACTGAGTGCCACAGGTGTCGGCATGCAGTGGGCAGCCTCAAATTTTCCAATAGGCTCCTTAAGCAGGTTTGATGAATGTAATCTTGCATCTTTTTAGGACCTTTTTAAGACCAAGTAAAAGACTAAATTGAAGGGAATACAATATGTGACCCTGGACCACAAAACCAGTCTTAGGTAGCAAGGGTATATTTGCAGCAATAGCCAACAATACATTGTATGGGTCAAAATTATCAATTTTTCTTTTATGCCACAAATCATTATATTAAGTAAAGTGTTCCATGAAGATATTTTGTAAATTTCCTACAGTAAATATATATCAAAACGTAATTTTTGATTAGCAATATGCATTGCCAAGCACTTCATTTGGACAACTATAAAGGAGATTTTCTCAAAATTTAGATTTTTCACCCTCAGATTCCAGATTTTTGATTTCGGCCAAATAGTAAAAATTTGACCCTTATGAAGGATTTTGTGGTCCAGGGTGACAAATATCTATGTTCTCTTATGTCTAGGGAGCACACAGTTAATCAAACTTAATAAATAGCCTTAAATATCTCAACCCCTAGAATATGAAAATAATTTTTATAGTACCTGCAAAAAAGTGATGTTCCTCTGCAGTATATTTTCTGCGTCGCTCTCTATGCAAGGTCAGAAAGCTCTCGGATTTAATCAAAAATATCTTTTTTGTGTTCTGAAGATGAACGAAGGTCTGGTTTGGAACGACAAACAATGAACGACAAACAATGTTTTCTAGAAAACAGGACACAGAACAGTTTGGCAGTTTGTGCAAGGATCATATACAGGCCTCTATCATGAAGGGTTATTAACCAATTCTAATAATAGTCTTTTGGGCTTTTTTTACACTGCTGATAAAATGTCTTCAAACATCTATCACATGTTTACATACAAAGAGATTAAAAGTGAATGTAGTGAAAAAAGTGATGTATTGAAAGAAACAATCAATCAATCATCAAATTAATAGAGCATGTATCATTTAATATTCATGTGCTTTGTGCAGTAAAAGACACTTTCATGTGCTGTTTCATTTCTTATAAGGGGTAATTGAAAATGTCAGAGTTACAGAAAGTGTTTTTTTTTTCTAAAAAAAAATTTCCTCAAAAATCTCAACTAAAGTGTTATAAGCTATTAACCAAAGCAACCAGCTATGAGCTGGATCACAACATTACAAACCATCTGCAAACAATACATACAGTGCCGCTTGGAATTTTCTATATTTCTGCATAAATATGACCCAAAACATCATTAGATTTTCATACAAGTCCTGAAAGTAGACAAAGAGAACCCAATCAAACAAGTGAGAGAAAAATATTTTCTTTGTCATTTATTTATTAAGAAAAATTATCCAGTGTTGCATATCAAAAGTATGTTAATCTTTGCTTTCAGTATCTGGTGTGACCCCCTTTTGCTGCAGTAACTGAACGTAAAGTTTCTTGTAAATGCTGATCAGTCCTGCATAATAACATGGAGTTTTAGCCCATTCCTTAGTGCAAAACCACTTAAACTCTGTGTGTTGGTGGGTTTCCTCCTATGAACTGCTTTCTTAGGTCCTTCTACAACATTTTAAATATATTAAGGTCTGGACTTTGACTCAGCCATTCCAAAACATTAACTTTGTTCTTCTTTAAACATTCTTTGATAGAATGACTTGTGTGCTTGGGGTTGTCAGGGTTGCGGTTGTCTCGCGGATGTCCTGACGTTTTCCTTTAGATGTTGGTATAATTCAGAATTCATTGTTCCATCAATGATGGCAGGCTGTCCTGGCCAAGATGCAGCAAAACAGGCCCAAGCCATGATACCACCACCACGTTTCACAGATGGGATAAGATTCTTAATCTGGAATGCAGTGTGTTCTTTTCTCCAAACACAGCTTCTCATTTAAACCAATAAGTTTTATTTTGGTTTCATCCATCCATTAAACCTTTCTCCAATATAGTCCTATGGTTTGTCTACATGATCTTTAGCAAGGAATTTTCTTTTTGGAGAACAGAGGCTTCCTTCTTGCAACTCTGCCATGTGCACCATGGTTGCTCAGTGTTCTCCTGATGGTGGGCTCATGAACATTAACATTAGCCAATGTGAGAAAGGCTTTTAGTTGCTTAATAGTTACTCTGGGAACTTTTGCAACCTCACAAACTATTACACGCTCTGCTTTGGAGTGATCTTTGTTGGTCGACCACTTCTCGGGAAGGTAACAGTGGTTTTGAATTTCCTCCATTTGCACACAATCTGTCTGACTGGATTTGTGGAGTCCAAACTCTTTAAAGATGGTTTTGTAACTTTTTCTAGCCTGATGAGCAACATCAACTCTTTTTCTGAGGTCGTTAGTAATCTTCTTTGTGCATGACATTATACACTTCCACAAACATGATCAGTGTCACGAATTGAGTCGTCCTGTCATTAACTCTTGCACTACACATCATGGACTTCATTCCCCACAAGCCACTGCACTAATCACTGCATTCACCTGCTCCCTGTTCTCACTGCACTGATCACTGCTCACACCTGCAGCTCATTCACACACACACACACCTGCAGCTCATCACACGGACAGCTTATATGCCACTCACACACACAGCTTCCTGGCGAAGTCTTATCGTTCCTCATGGTCATAATTCTGAGCATTTCTTCCCGTGTTTGTTTTCCCGTGTGTTTGATTCCTGGACTCCCTCCCGTGTTTGATTCTCGCTGCCAGCCCCGACCTTTCTGCATGTTTTTTTGACTACGATTTCTGCCTGCCCCTGTGTGTTTGTTTTGTCTCTAATAAATGCTGCGAATGGATCCGCACATCTCTGACCCTCCTTGTGACAATCAGACTTTGATAGACCCCTGTTCTTTGAATAAAACAGATCACATACTGACATTTAATAGTCATTGCACTGACTAAAAAAAACATCTGCACAGATGGACTCTAATTTTACTTAAAGGAACACTCCACTTTTTTTGGAAATGGGCTCATTCTCCAGCTCCCCCCCCGAGTTAATAAGTTGAGTTTTACCGTTTTGAAATCCATTCAGCCGTTCTCCTGTTCTGGCGATATCACTTTTAGCATAGCTTAGCATAGATCATTGAATCCTATTAGACCAATAGCATCGCATTCAAAAATGACCAACGAGTTTTGATTTTTTTTCCTATTTAAAACTTGACTCTTCTGTAGTTATATCGTGTACTAATACCGGTGGAAAATGTAAAGCTGTGATTTTCTAGGCTGATAAGTTTAGGAACTACACTCCCATTCCGGTGTAATAGTCAAGGAAGTTTGCTGCCGTAATATCAGTAATATCAAGTTTTAAATAGGACAAATATCGAAACTCGTTGGTCATTTTTGAACGCGATGCTATTGGTCTAATAGGATTCAATGTTCTATGCTAAAAGTGATATCGCCAGAACAGGAGAACGGCTGAATGGATTTCAAAACGGTAAAACTCAACTTATTAACTTGAGGGGAGTTGGAGAATGAGCCTATTTCCAAAAAAAGTGGAGTGTTCCTTTAACTGCTAATCCAAGAGATTCACATACTTTTGCAACACACAGACATGTAACACTGGATAATTTTTCTCAATAAATAAATGACAAAGAAAATATTTTTCTCTTGGGTTCTCTTTGTCCACTAGGGTTCACAAACTTTAAGGCAGCACTGTATATACGTGACCCTGGACCACAAAACCAGTCAAAAGGGTAATTTTTTAAAAATTGAGATTTATAAATCATCTGAAAGCTGAAATAAGCTTTTGGTTAATGGTTTGTTAGGATAGGACAATATTTGGCCAAGATACAACTAACAAAAAAACAAACAAAAAACAATTAAAATAGTGATAAAATCATCTTTAAAGTTGTCCAAATTAAGTTTTCAGCAATGCATATTACTAATCAAAAATTGAAATTTGATATATTTACAGTAAGAAATTTACAAAATATCTTCATGGAACATGATCTTTACTTAATATCCTAATGATTTTTGACATAAAAGAAAAATCAATCATTTTGACCCATACAATAAAGTGTTACTTGTTTTGTGGTCACATATAGACTGACTTAGATTACATCAAGTCGTATTTTTTGCCAAGAATTCCACTTGACGTAAAAAATAAGCGAAACAATGTGTAGTGATTTTTACTTTATTCTTGATTATAACTTTGCTTTAAATATTCTGTGTAGTAATTTAACAAAGCAAGCATGGAACTTGGATGAAGTAAAGCTGGTGGTCAATTTTAGTTAATGTACAATTCTCTATTGTACTGCCTTCGATTCTTATTCCAGAGGAACCATAACTTGAGGGAAGCCAGATGTACAGACAGTCACTGAAGTATTATTACAATCTATTGTAAAGACATAATTGCATTAACCATTCTAATAATTACCTGTCCTGACAATTGAGCAAGTCCTTAGGTTATCACATAATCAGTGTGGCGAGGAAGCCCTGCAGTTAGACACAGCTTTCCCTCCACCTGAAAGCAAAAAAAAAAAAAAAGTGACAGACAGAAGCAGTGAGACAGAACTGAGTGAATCTGAGACATCCTCAAAGGGCACTGATGAGTAGCAGCAATGAGTTCTTTTGATAAACAGCCCAATCAGAATGCCGCTTTAAAGATGTCATTATTTTTGTTTTCTGAATGCCACTGATTGTTAAATAATGTTGTAAATTCTGTGATCATGATTAGCGTCTCTGATTACTGTTGTAGTGAAATAAGCCAGACTGAATATTTATTACTTTTTTTAAAGCAGAGTCAAACACAAGTATGAGCTAATCAGTCTTAAGTGCACAGATGAAGCCTCTTGTTATTTTTCTCTGCTTCTCAGTGCTCTCATCTCTCTCGCTTTCTCTCAGCAGGTAGTTTGGAGCGATTTTTGTGACCAACACACTTCTGAGCCACTTCATATGTAAATGGCACACAGACTGATGAAGAACGCGGACGTATTATTGTAGTCTCGGGTAGCCAGACCTTCAGACTGACGGCTGAAGGTCTGGAATTCATGGCAGCTTTCATTGGCCAAGGCCCGCCCATAAGACCGTTTGACCGACATGTCAAACAACCAATCACAGTTCGTTTCGTTCAGCGTCACTTTTCGGTGCATGGAAATGCCCCCACAACAACAGACTGGCGTGCAACAAGTCAGTCATTGAAATAACCAGCATTGAAAGATAACGAAGAAGAGGGAGAACAAGCAGTAAGTCAGTAATTTGTTCGCGAACGTCGCAAATGTGTATAACAACAATGGCGTCTGCATAAGCACCTTTTAGCAAAACGGCGAGTAAATCAGTCTGCGCTTTCTTTCCCGGCGGACCGAAAATAAACGCGACACTCGCGTCTCCCGGAATTCCGGTCAAATTCAACTAATCAGATGAAGACTTCGGCTGCGTCCGAAATCGCCTACTTCTCTACTATTTAGTAGGGAAAAGCAGTAGGCGAGCAAATAAGTATGTCCGAATCCTAAGTATTTATAAAAGAGTAGGCGAGAATTAGTAGGCGAATGCACTACTTCTCGCGAGATTCGGGTGTACGTCTACTTAAAGTGCGTCCGAATATGCCTACTTAACTACTATATAGTAGGAAAAAAAGAGTACGTGAAGAAAGAAGTACGTCCGAAACCTCAGTATTCACAAAAGAGTAGGCGAGAAATCCCCGGATGTCCTACTGCTTCAGCCCAGATCCTGAAGTCTTCATCGATGGATACTTTTCAATCCCAGGAGTCCACAGGAGGCCAAAACGTCATCATCGAACGTGATTGAGAACCACGACGAGGGTGTTTACAAATGTGAGTATTACAACCAAAACACGGTTCCCTGTCTTAAAAATCATATTTGTTGAGCTACTTTATCGTAAACTGTTGATTTGCATAAGGTCCCAAGATGTTATACAGTATGCTATAGTTAGTATATTTGTGATTTCGCTGTTAAAACATGTTTTATGACGTATAGCGAACATTAAGCTTCAGGTAGCACACGCACGTCTTTAAAAGCGGATTTACATAAAACTAGGGATGCTCATTTCGGTTAATTTTCCTGACCGACAACCGCTGCTCCTTATCCGAACATTAACCGTTAACTGATACAATTAGAATAATAAATTAGTTTAAAATAAAAATAGAATGCACGAGTATCTGTGATGATACATTAAAAATACAAACAAATGTTTTATTTTAACGTGCAAACAGCAGCATACAGAGCAACAAAAACAACTGTATTGACATATACTTAAATTATCACGCATCAGCAGCGGTTCTGAGAACAGAGGAAAATCTGAATGAAAAAAAAGAATAATATAAATAGGCCTACACTAAATATGTATAAATTAAATAACTACCTAATAAAGATGACAAAACTAAAACACACTGAATCCTTTTATGCGCTTTGAAGAACTGTACCGGTCTTATTCTTCTCGTCGGACATAAAAATATATAGCAGGCCAGCCAATACCTCAGTGTGCCTAGTTTTTAACATGTCCACATGCTGTATGGATAGGCAGGACCGCTGCCTGTTAACTCTTAGATCCGCGAAAAAAACACCATCACAAAAACCCTTTCAATTTGCGGTTCGGGACTTCCATCCACTGTCATATGCGTGAGGAGAAGCGCGTATTTTACAGCGTTCAGCAATAGCCAATCACAGACATATATGTTGATTTGATTATCACTGTGGCCAATCAGAGGAGGCTATGCTACAATCCACTCACCAACCAAAGTGCCGGTTTCAGTTTTGCTGACTTATACACTTTCGCGAACTCTCTTATTAAAACAAAGAAAGTGTTGGCATTATATAAATAAGAGATTAATTGTGCAGTGTAAAGGTTATTTTATTACTTTTTAATAAGTTTATGAGATTGCGATGAACTACTCTAGGATGAGTGATAGGTTTCCAGTGATTGTAACGGGAGCGCCTATTGCGCACTTTCTAGACTATAATTCATTCAGAATTTGAATACATTCACTCACGGATTCACTCTCTAATAACCCAATAACGCCACTTGCCATTGAGTTGCATATACTACATCAGTTTACTAAGTAAAGGTGAAGCAAAATATGTCTGTACAGCCACACTGCGCGTGAGTAAACGGATAACTTACAAATAGCATTATTTCTTTCACCATGCAGCAAACGTAAAAAAAAAAAAAAAAAAAAAAACCCTTTTAAACCGTTTAACTGATAGTAATAATCGGTTAAAATTCTTACTGTCGGTTAACGGTTAAACGGTCAATATGAGCATCCCTACATAAAACATATACATTTTAAAGACGTTTAATAAATGTCTATTTAACAAATGACAGGAAAATGTTCTAGACTAGAGCAACACACAACACAAAACATCTGAGTGAGTGATGGACGTTATGTGAGAATTCACTGTCACTGCTTTACATTAATGTAAGTAATGTAAATAAACACATATACATATAGTAGGCCTAACTGAACTTCAAACTCATTTCAAACAGAGCTATAACAGAACTTTTCTGATTCTTGATTTATGTGACTTTGTTGCAGATGTTTTGTGGTGGAGCAGGACCTGAAAGGAAAGGTGACTGCAGCATTTTTGGGGAAAAGTAAAATCCGAAACTTAATATAAAGATTGATCATTTTGTAACTTCCAATACAGAGATCTAATGACACTGTGCTGTTAAAATGACAGTTTTTGTATTATATTTGTGCGTCTTTGTATGATCTGAAATGTTTGCAGACTGGTGTGTGCAGTAAGAAAGGAGAAATCCACAGCAGCATCCTGGAAATGAGACCCTCCATCACTCCACCTGCCCTTTGTTTCATCTGGACCAGATGTTGCTGCGGTCTCTTCATCAAAAAGACTAGAAGACCAATATGTTTAATAAAGCTTTGCTCCATGTGTATTTATTTATGTTCATGGTTACTTTTATTATTTTACTAATTTATTCATGTTTCCTGATGTTGTCAGTAAATAAAATATAACATTTTCATAAGCGTATGCATTTATTCATTACTTCATTGAAAAAAACAACAACATTATGCTTGTTTAACTAAAAATATCATTAATTATTAGTCAGCATTTATCATTATTATTGTTGGTACGTGTTGGAGTGGGCTAGCAATGCATTCTAAAGTTATTTTAATTTCTAAATAGTAATACTTAAATTTTCCGAGTGTAAAATCAACAGTCTTCTCCAAAGGTAAGATCTTTGAGCAACTGATCGACGTCTCTTTTGTGCATATGTTGTAAACATGGAGGAGAGCGTACTGGGTAGGGTTGTCATGTTACTGATGCCATGAGGTGTCGCTGTCGCTCCAATTTTTGTATTATTATTACTGCAGAATTTATAATTCCATACAAACTCAGGGAAAGACTTAAGTATCTTTAACAAAGAACAATCATGACAGAAAACATAACTATAAAAGGTTTGCGTACATAGTACAAGATTAGATACAGAAAAAAATATTAAATATATTTGAATATTCATAAAATCGCAATGAATTAAAAATTGCATTTGTTTTTGTTATTTATTTATTATTATTTTAAGTTTCAGGGATGAAAGGACAGAGAAATTCAGCAAGAAAAAGGAAAACAAATCAGATCCAAGCTAGTTTTGCACAATTTTGCCCATTAACATATTCAAGACAACAAATTTGGGGGTTTTAGTCATTTTAGTATTGTTAAAAATATAAAAACTTCAATCAATCCAAAATAAGCAAATTTCATCAACATCAAAATGTTTACAGATAGATGAATTAAATCCGTCGTTAATATCATTTCATGTTGCGCTTGTTATAACGTCATAGGTCACATGATAACGTCAACATGGCGGAACGCATCCATACTCAACGAGATTTGGCTGTTGAGTAGGTACTCTTTTAGCGCTCGTTAAGTAAGTACTTATTGAAATTAAGTACCTACTCATTGAGTAGGCGATTTCGGACGCAGCCAACTACATTCCTGAAGTGTTTCCAGTTAAGTGTACCATATGCATCAGACGTTCAGCCAACGTTCCGTGCCGTGGGCGTGACGTCTGAGGCTGAGACTAGTATTATTGTAACTTCTAACTGTAATTCCCACTCCTGTCCAGTTGGTGGCGAGTGCGCTCCAGCATAACACTGGATCCAGAACAAAAATGAAACTGTCAGGAATCTTTTGCTATTCGTTTGATTACGCACAGGCCAGAATCCAGAAGCTACAACGATCTATCAGGCCACATTAAAGAGCACCAAAACGGTATTTATTGCTTGAATTTCCTAATGAAATGGACAGAATTTGAAATCTAAGACTTTGTTTCATATCAAAAGTAAGTAATGTTACTTACTTTGTGTTAACACAAAGCCTATCGCGATTTATTGGATGGGAGTGGGAGGCGCATGTACTTTTCACTCATCAACTGAAAACAGCATAGACCGAAAGATCGATTTGGATTTACGAATCTATATTGGTTCATAAAAATGAGAGTATATTAAAATCGTTGTCACTGCAGGGTGTGATGTTGAACATGAAAAGTTACACATTCTCATCTCCCATGTGTTCATCTGTTCTATTTAAAACAAATGCATAAGCTTATATCGTCATGTAGGTTCACAATTAAAAATAAAAATGTGAACAAAAATAAAAGCAGTTAAATGTGTTATTATAACTAAAATATGAAAATTAAAAAATGACGGACAATGTTAAAGTCTAACCTGTATTCACGAGAGTACCAAGAAGCATACATTTGCATTCCTCTACTTGCAAACAAGAGAGAATAAATGTTGAATAAAGTAATTATTTTTGTTTTCTTGAACAAAAAGTATTCTTGTAGCTTCATACAATTAAGTGTAAACCATTAATGTCACATGTACTATTTTAATATGTTCTTTCTGGCCTATCTTTCAGGGCCTTGAACGTGGTTGTACCGTTGCTGTCCATGCAGGGTCAGAAAGCTCTCGAATTTAATCAAAAATATCTTAATTTGTCTTCCGAAGATGAACGAAGGTCTTACAGGTTTGGAATTACATGAGGGTGAGTAATTAATGACAGAATTTTCATTTTGGGGGAACTATTTTCCTAAAAAATCTATAATTAGTGTTTATAAGGAAAAATGGTCTCAGGTGAGTCACTAATCTGAAGTGTCATGATGGATGGAGAGAACACATTCCACATGTCAGTGGAAAGGAGGAAATAAAGATGAAGGAAAATTAGACTTGTAATAAAAAAGATATAAAGAAAGACACCGGTGATTACTGCCCACTCAAAATTCTCCTCTCACACTCTGACGGCTGAAAGGATTTTCTCAGTTGGGTGAAATGTGAGGGAATTATTCTGACCTATAATTTTACAGTCCTTCATTCCCTCTACCACTGCGCCGTCAGCCTTTATGTTATTTTACTTCTTAAGCTCAGTGGGCAAAAATTATTTCTGTGTGTCAGCAGGAGCTCATACAGTACTCATGGACCAGATCAGATTCATGTCGACTGAAACACCGGTGTGAAATCAGGTCCATCATCAGCAGCAGAAGCAGCAATGCAGTCCTTCCATGAGTGGATTTTTCACCAGCAGCAGGTAGCTGTCACAGGTGGACACACTGGACCTTTAAAATAGAATTCCCAGCAGGGCCTCAAGGACTGGGCAACTAATTAGATTTGAGTCATAACAAGTGCTTTAGTGATTCTAAGTGAATGGGAACACCTCCCACGCACTTCGCTTCTCTTTTCTTTCCCTTCTCCCGCCATCCTTCTCTTATCCTCATTGCCTGGATGTATTCAGTATTCAAGGTGAAGTCATAGAAAAGGCATCCTAATGGGAAAAATTTGAACTGGGCAGCGCTTTTCTATAGATCTGGCAATGTTCTGAGGTTAATTCAAATGTAAGAACTTCACAAAAATCCCAGTCCTTTCATCATTTATTCCAACTTGTTTGCACAAGGAGTGACATTAAAACATCTACTACAATAAAAACACATTGAATAGGTATCTTTACATTTGGTGCATCTGCTTTTAATATTTACATATGCAGACATAAGTACAAAAGTCATTACAAATTTGTTTCTGTTACTTTTATGCACAAGTAATTGACCAGATCAATACACACCATTTTTCAAGTTTAAATCCACCAAAGTTAATCTACTCTCCTGTCTGTTTTTTTTGACTGACAAAAAGGCAGATTCAGCATTATGATTGGTCAGATCACCTGTCCATCAAGCTCCCTGCACAAAACAGTGTACCTGATTACAACCGCCTGAATTTTTCTGTGACATGTATGATAAATAAATACTAGCAACATACAAGGTAATCACATACGAATCCAAGCAGAATCAAACTATAAATAGCTGCCTATAAAAAAAGAGTCCCGAGTCAATCTCATCAGAATCCCTTTAATTACTGATCTGTGATCAAATTATGTCCTGTTCCTTCTGGTTTAAGCACAGCTGCAGAAAAAAGCTTAGCTGACATTAGATCTGTGCTTAAATGGCAATGCATAAAAAATGTGGTGGTTTTATACAGAGTGAGCATGTGCACACTGAAAGTAGAAATGGTTTGTCTTTAGTTGCGTTTAGCACAGAGGCGCAAGATGCAGACGCAGATGAATCACACTTAGTGAACTAACAGGTGCTGACAGTTGACAAACGAGTTTCTCACGGCTCGATAAACGTTTTTAAAGCAGAAACCGAGCTGAGTGGTTTTCTGCTTTCGAGAATGGATAAATCTAAACAGATTTCTCCTTACAGTTCTATCGATCTGTATCTCCAGAATCCCTCGAGTGACAAAATACCACAGTACCGATGCAATATTGCACAGTATTATCCTGCATATAAATTCATATATACAGTTGAAGTCAAAAGTTTACACACACCTTGCAGAATCTGCAAAATGGTAGTTATTTTAGCAAAATAAGAGGGATTATGCAAAACGCATGTTTTTTTTTTAATTTAGTACTGACCTGAATATATTTCCCATAAAATATGTTTACATACAGTCCACAAGAGAAAATAATAGTTGAATTTATAAAAAAAAAAAACATTCAAAATTTACATACACTTGATTCTTAATACTGTGTTGTTACCTGAATGATCCACAGCTGTTTTTTTTTTTGTTTGTTTTTGTTTTTTTTGTTTAGTGATAGTTGTTCATGAGTCCCTTGTTTGTCCTGAACAGTTAAACTGCCTGCTGTTCTTCAGAAAAATCTTTCAGGTCCAACAAATTCTTTGGTTTTTCAGCTTTTTGTGAGGGACTCATATCCAGCTATTACCAAAGGTTCAAATGCTCATTGATGATCCAGAAAGAAAACACAATGCATTAAGAGAAAACTTTTTGAATTTAACTAATTTTGTCTTCTGGGAAATGTGTGAGTATCTTCTGTAGCTTCTGAAGGGCAGTACTAAAAATATATATATAATTAAAAAAATATGATACTTAGGCAAAATAAGAAAAAATTACATGTCTCCATTCTGTTTAAAAGTTTTCACCCCCTGACTCTTTATGCATCATGTTTCCTTCTGAAGCATTACTGAGCGTTTGAACCTTCTCTAATAGTTGCATATGAGTCCCATAGTTGTCCTCAGTGTGAAAAACTGTACCGTCATTGTTGAAAAGGGTTCAAATAAACAAAAATGCTGAAAAACCAAAGAATTTGTGGGACCTGAAGGATTTTTCTGAAGAACGGCAGGCAGTTTAACTGTTTAGGACAAACAAGGAACTCATGAACAACTATCACTAAAAGAAAAAAAAGCAGCTGTGGATCATTCAGGTAACAACATAGAATTAGGAAACAACAAGGTCATTTTTATAAAATTCTGCTCTTGTGGACTGTATTTAACTTCTTTTATGTGAAATACAATATTCAGATCAGTACTAAATAAAAAATAACATACATTTTGTATGACTCTTCTTATTTTGGTAAAATAACATTTTGCAGATTCTGCAAGGTGTATGTAAACTTTTGCCTTTAACTTTATGTATTCCTTGTATTTTCTGTACTTTTAGATTATCTGGAATTGAAACAGAAGCTGGACTCTATTTGATTCATCAGCTGTATGTATATTTCTCTCATTCTACTAAGGAAAGCCAGTGATTGTGTTCCTGTGTCAGATGAGAAAATGCAATTGCATTGACCATAATGCACGCCTCTGTCTAATTTGGACTGTTTAGGTACTGTCCAAACATGACACAATCCTAAATGTCATCATGACCATTTAGGCTTGTGAGTTCCTGTGCAAATGTTGACCTCTGAACTTTGATATGTGCATAGTTCGGGTCACCCAGAGACAACCACCTCCGGTCTTTCCACCAGCCGTAGGGCCTCGTGCATGCCAGCAGCCGACAGTCTGCGGTTTATATTGCGGTACCGGCAGCTGAGCAGGCTTCGGTAGGTGGTGCGCAGATCGCGGTTGAAGAAAGCGTAGATAAAGGGGTTGATGAGCGAGTTGGCATAGCCCAGCCACAACAGCGTTCTCTCCACCCACAGCGGGACGCAGCTACACTCTGTCCCGCAGATGAAGGGCCGGGCCGTGGAGAGAAGAAAGAATGGAAGCCAGCAAACGGTGAATGCTCCTACCACAATCCCGAGTGTGGCCGCTGCTTTCTGTTCCCGTTTGAATATGGAGATGCTCCTGCGGTCCGAGCTTCTCCTGCCCACTCCTCGCAGAAGCCGAGGCAGACGCGCACACTCTTCCACTTCCCTCTGCAGCTTGATCGCGACGGTTACGCAATCCACTTCCACGTGTTCTTCCGCCCCATCTGCCCCTTCTGCTTCCACCTCATCTTCTTCTTCCTCCTGTCCTGCACGAGGGAAGCCGGTGATGGTGTGTTTGGCGGCGCTGAGCTTGGCGGCACGGTAGATGCGGTAATACATGACCAGCATGACAGTCATGGGGATGTAAAACGCAACAGCTGTAGAGTAAATGGTGTAGCCGAAGTCCTGGCTGATCAGACACACACAGTCATCGTTCACATTCTGCGCCCAGCCAAAGAGTGGTGGCAAGGTGATTGACGCAGAAAGCAGCCATACAGAGAGTACCATTTTGGCCATACACCAGCCGTTCTGCCTTACTGGGTATGTTAGGGGTCGGGTGATGCCAAGGTACCTGTGATAGAAGGAAAATACAGATTAAAATACGTGGAAAACTAGAAGATGGGACTTTTTGAAATATATTCAAATTATCATGACAAAACTAGCTTCAGTTACCATGGTGGAAACACTTGTATTTTCACCAGCTAAAAATGGTTTTAAGTCAGTTATTTCTATCTTTTGCTGTAGTGTGTCAGAAGAAAATGTTAGTTTACATTCATTTTGCCATTAGTTATAATAATCCAGTGAGATTTTTGTTTGCACAAGGAGTTTGACAACAGCCAGTGCTCCACAGAGATCTAATCTCATCATCATCCAGTCTGTCTGGAATGAAGAAACAGAACAAACTGAGACAGACTAAATCCAGAAGAACTGTGGCAACATCTCTAAGACGCTTCAAGAAACCTATAGTACTGTTAAAAGTTTTAGGTACTTGTGTAAAAATGCTGTAAAATGAGGATGCTGTCAAAAATAATGTAATAAACAGATTTTCTATATCAATGAACTTCTACTAACTAAATTAAATCAACATTTGGTGTGACCATCCTTTGCGTTTAAAGCAGCTTTTGCCCTAGGTGCACTTGCGCATAGTTTTTCAGGTAGCTTTGCAGGTAGGTTTCTTGAAGCATCTTGGAGAGGTTGCCACAGTTCTTCTGGATTTAGTCTGTCACGGTTTGCCTCAGACTGGATAATGTTGTCAGACTCCTTGTGCAAACAAAAATCTCCCTGGATTATTACAAATAATGTCAAAATGAATGTTTGGAAATGTAAACTGATATTTCCTAATGACACACTACAGCAAAAGATAGAAATAACTGACTGAAAATACTAGTGTTCTAATAATGTTGGCCACCACTGTATTCGTAAATAAATATCATGAACTAAGTCATTGAAGTATTTGAAAAATTCAGATGCAAAATCCTCCGAGTGCCATTGAAAAGAACATTCATTGCCATTAAAGTGAAATTACTGAACCTACACATAGGAGCCTGATAAAAATGCTCATTTAGAAGAAAATTTCAAACTGCTCTTAGAGGCTTTTGCATTTTAACTCATTTTGTGCCATCAGTTTTAGCTATTTGATACAGGCTTTATTGACCAGTCCGATCAAAAGAGCCAAGAGATTGAATTTCTGAAACGCTGCATATCATCTCATAATAAACATTCATGAGGTTCAAAGCAGAAAAATAAAACTTACAGGCATTCAATTTCAGAGAAACCTACCTGATAAGAATTGAATGTGTCATTGGTAACACTTTACAAAAATGTTTTATTCGTTAACATTAGTTTTTTATTTATTTATTTAAATTAGCATTTATTCTAGATGAATACTAATTTATAAATACGCTGTTTATTCTTAAACCATGTTTGTTTAGTAAATGTAAAAAAAAAAGTGATATTAACCTAAAATAACAAATAATCAGTCCACTCACCGGTCGATGCTAATAACGCAGAGGGTCATGATGGACGCGGTGCAGCACATCACATCCATGGCTATAAACACGTTGCAGAAGAACTTGCCAAAAATCCAGCGGCCACCGATCAGGTCCGTGATGCTAACGAACGGCATCACCGCGAGCGCAACGGAGAGGTCGGCGAGTGCAAGGGACACGATGAGATAGTTGGAGGGCTGTCGTAGCTTTTTCACGAAACACACGGAGATGACCACGAGCAAGTTCCCGCAGATGGTGATGAGCGTGAGCATGGTGAGCACTCCACCGATCAGCACCTTCTCGACCTCTCCGTAGCTGAGGATCTGCTCCGCGCAGCGCGTCCCGTTCGCCACCTCCATCATCTCCAGAAGGATCGGGGAGCCGGAGGGCTTCATCTCCAAGGATCCGGAGCCCGCAGCCACTGCCACCTCTCCAGACTCGTGCGCGATTTTGAACAGGCGAGGGATGAGGACCTCGGAGATCATTATGCCGTTAGAGGTTTCCACACTCGCACCTGTCTCTAGCGCGCGTTCCTCGCTCATCAAGGACTTCATAGTTTCTCCGTGGCTTTGCGCGACAGTAGATATGTTGGTATCGCCCAGCACCATGCCGTGCTCCTTTTATCCATGAACTTTTTAGAGCGCCTGATGATGGCACGAGATCACAGCTGCCCGCGCAATGAGTGATGCGCATCCGATTAGCGTTCAGTCACTGACGCGCGGCTAATTTTCTCTATTTTTAGAAAAGATCATTGGTTCGTCATTTTCGCACACCATGTTATGACAAAAACATGAGTGAGAGGGAAGTTTATCATATTGTTTTTAAGCGTTAACTGGTGTAGCCAAAGCTTTTTTTTTACCCTCATAACACTACATTTATAATAGTCATAAATTGATATTATTGATGTTCCATATTATAGTAACAAAACCCTGGACAACAAAACCTGTCTTAAGTAGCACGGGTGCATTGTAGCAATAGTCAACAATACATTATATGGGTCAAAATTATTGATTTTTCTTTTATGCCAAAAATCATTGAGATATTATGTAAAGATCATGTTCCATAAGATTCATGTTTCATATTTTGTACATTTGCTACGGTAATTTTGATTAGTAATATGCAAGCGAACTTCAATTGGACAACTTTAAAGGCGATTTTCTTAATATTTTCCCCTCAGATTCCAGATTTTCAAATAATAGTATCTCTGTTAAATATTGTCCTATCCTAACAAACCATATATCAACGAAAAGCTTATTTATTCAGATGATGTATAAATCTCAATTTCAAATCTACCCTTATGACTGGTTTTGTGGTCCAGGGTCACATTTTTGTTATGTTTAGTGTCTCTGCAAAGTACCAGTCAAAAGTTTTTGAACAGTAAGACTTTAAATGTTTTTTAAATAAGTATCTTCTGCTCACCAAGCCTGCATTTATTTGATCTACAGCAAAAACAGTAAAATTTTGAAATATTTTTACTATTTAGAATAACTGTTTTCTATTTGAATATATTTTAAAATGTAATTTATTCCTGTGATCAAAGCTACATTTTCAGCATCATTACTCCAGTCTTCAGTGTCACATGATCCTTCAGAAATCATTATAATATGCTGATTTGCTGTTTAAGAAACATTTTTTGATATTATCAATATTTAAAACAGTCCAGTACATTTTTTTTAAGATTATCTGATGAATGGAAAGATCCAAAGATTATCTGAAATAAAAAGCTTTTGTAACATTATACACTACCATTCAAAAGCTTAAGAGTCAGTATATTTTTTTTTTTGTAGAAGAAATTATAGAAATTAATACAGTCATTTAGCAAGGATGCATTCAGTTCATCAAGTGATAATAAATACATTCATACTGTTACATAAGATTTCTATTTCAGATAAATGCTGTTTATCTGAACTATCGAATTCATCAAAGAAACCTTCCAAAAATTATACTCAGCTGTTTTCAACATAATATTAATAATAAATATTTTCTGATTTCTGAAAGATCATGTGACACTGAAGACTGGGGTAAAGATGCTAAAAATCCAGCTTTAAAATCACCGGAATAAATTACATTTCAAAATATATTCAAAATTATTTTAGTAAAAATATTTCAAAATGTTACAGTTTTTGCTGTACTTTGAATAAAATAAATGCAGGCTTGGTAAGCAGAAGAGACGTCTTAAAAAAAAACTAAAAAAATCTCACTGTTCAAAAACTGATAGTGTATTTGAAACAAACAGGCCTATAAAAATGCATAAACAGCTCAAAATGGTAAAAATACTGTGTCATTCACTCTGAAGGTCTATGATTTATCTGTCCCATTTTGGGTAATAGTTGTGGGGCCAATAGAAGTTGTCTGAAAAGTAATGCTACAAATCCCTAGAAAATCACTTTTTAGCACTTACCGTCTTTGTTTCCAGCACAATACAGAAGAACATGATTCCACATAAACCAGACAGAATAACAGAACTGTTCTTGTTTTGTTAAGAACAATGCTGAAGTTTCATTCAGAAACAAGCTGCACTGTCGCCTCCTAGCGGCAAAATATAAAAACACAGCAAAGGCCCTATATTCCAAGTACCCAAGCATACACTCAATGCGCGATTTCTCAGTTCATAGCGCGCATATGAACTACACCTGTCGCTGCTCCGCTAGAGCACCTGTGTGCACTTGAAAGCAACTGAAAACATTCATTGACTAAAATAACACCAGGAGCAGCTGCTTAAAAGTAACTGTAAAAATGGTCAAGAAAATTTAACTTAGTTCGGAGGAATCTTTGACAGATGCCACTTAGTTGCATTTTAACGACATTCATGCATTTTAGTTCACTTCCAGAATAAAACAATACTGACAATTTACTCACCCCTATGTCATCCAAGATGTTCATGTCTTTCTTTCTTCAGTCGAAAAGAAATTAAGGTTTTTGAGGAAACCATTCCAAGATTTTTCTGCTGGATTTCAATGGGGATCAATGGGTTGACGGTTCGAATTGCAGTTTCAGTGCAGCTTCAAAGGGCTCTACACAATTCCAGCCAAGAAATAAGGGTCTTATCTAGTGAAATGATCAGCCATTTTAAAAAAAAATACAATTCATATACTTTTTCATCACAAATGTCGTCTTGCACTAGCTCTGCTATGCGCCTCTTCGATTATTGGCCTCTTCACGCTTTAGTCATGTTGGCGCGGTTAGTTCTTCATCTGTGTACCTCTGTTCAAAAAGGTAGGGTGAAACTCTAACAACTTTAAAATCATCCGACATCGTTGTTTAACCTTTTTTGTAAGCGTGACTTTCTTTGCACGTTCGCTTTTAAAATACTGGGTTGTTACTTCTGCCTACATCACGCAAGCGTAATAACGTAATTTGTGAAGTCAAGCTACACTCTTAAAAATAAAGGTGCTTTAAAAGGTTCTTCACACAATGCCACAGAAGAACCATTTTTGGTTCCACAAAGAACCATTCAAAGGTTCTTTAAAGAACCATCTCTTTCTTACCTTTTTATAATCTAAAGAACCTTCTTTCGCCACAAAGAACCTTTTGTGAAACAGAAAGGTTCTTCAGATGTTAAAGGTTCTTTATGGAACCAAAAATTAAACAAAAGAGGTTCTTCTATTTGAAGCTGCATTGGCCTTAAACCCGTGGCCACCATTGAAGTCCACTATATGGAGAAAATAATGTTTTCCTCAAAAACCTTAATTTCTTTTCAACTAAAGAAAGAATGACATGAACATCTTGGATGACATAGGGGTGAGTAAATTATCAGGAAATATTTATTCTGTAATGAACTAATCCTTTAAGGGTCCCTTTGTTGTGGTATAATACCATGTGAATTTAAATGACTCCATCTACTACGGAAACACCCTTTATAATAAGTTACAAAACTAGTTGGTTGTGTAAGTGTCCTCCTTCCTCCTGTAGAGGGCAGCCAATACACATTCACGTGCTTCTTGATTTCGTAAGAAGTCATGGCTGCTGTGGCACTCGTGCAGGGCGCGAGTAGAGGTCTGGGCTTTGAGTTTTGCAGATATCTACTCCTAAACAAATCTTCAGCAGCTGTGATCGCAACATGCAGAAACCCGGACGCGGCGCAACATCTGAAAGCGCTGAGGGCGCAGCACGCAGACAGGATGACTGTACTAAAACTAGATGTCAACAGGGAAGATGACATCAAGAGAGCGGCTGAGAGTGTCAAAGCTGCCTTTGGGAAAGTGGATTTGATCATTAATTCTTCAGCTATGCTTCATCCGTCCGGTAAAGGAGAAACAAGTTTACGAGACGTGTCCGCTCAGGTGAGCAACAGACTTTTTTATCAATATTAAAATAATACTATGTGCGCGGCATATTCAAATGTTTTTGACATGTGACATTCTTTCTAACACCCTTTTCTCTACATTCAGGGAGTAATTTCCACTTTGACCACTAATACAGTGGGTCCACTGGTGATGGCCAAGTATTTTGCCCCCCTGCTTCAGAAGGGAACAGGGGCGTTTGGCCAAAAGTCCACAGAAAAAGAGAAACAGCACAGTGGCATCATTGTAAACATGACTGCTAGAGTGGGATCTATAGGAGACAATGGTTGGTATCTAAGCATAAGTTAAGAGCAAGTTTTTTTTCTTCTTCTATAAATGTGACCTTGGAACACAAAACCAGTCATAAGGGTAATTTTTTTTATTAAGATTAATATGTCATCTGAAATGAAGTTCTTAGAAATGCATGCTACTAATCAAAAATTAAGTTTTGATATATTTACAGTAGGAAATTCATAAAATATCTTAATGGAACATGATATTTACTTAATATCCTAATGATTTTTGGCATAAAAGAAAAATCGATTTTGACCGGTTTTGTGGTTCATGGTCACAATGAGGTTTAAACACATGGCTTCCCTGTGAGGTGTCAATAGCCAATCAATAAGTTTATGAACGAATTACTAAGCTGTCAAACATCAGAAAAGCTCATGTAGAAAAATAAGTATAGGCTACTTGAGGCACCGTTTGGGAAGAACCGACTGAGAAACTTCTGTCTGACCTGTTCTGGCGAGAAATCTGTGCTACACTTTTAAAGCGTATGTGTTAAAAATTGTTTGGATGTCTATTCAGACGCATTTACTATATATCAAACAAAGCAAAACATAACACTCCTATAACAAAAGTTCCCATAATGGGTCTCGTAGTACGTCGACGCGGATCATACCACCGCTAGAGGGCGGAAATAAGCACGACATTAAAGATCACTAGCTGTCTATCGTCGACTGCATGCTGTGTAAAATACACCTTGACTATATACAATTATCACAAAGTTGGCAAAAGACATATTAAAGTTTTCAACATCAAATACAGTAAATTTCAAGACTTCCAAACACCGAAAATATCAACAACAAAAAAAGGCGCGAACTTGCGTGTGAGGAAAAATAACTGCAGCAATGACTGGATAATTACAACAGACGATTGTGTTGGACACGTTACTTTTTCATTTTTGTTTGATCATAACACAAAATGACACAGTGTGTTAAAATAGTCATAAAACAAACAAAAAATATGTTATTAATTAACACATCCTTTTTTAGGGCAAACAAATCAGCTGTTTAGAGCCCGCGAATATGACAATACCAAAACAAATGTAACATTTATTTTATAATTGTCTGCATACTAATGCAAAAAACTCAAAATAAACCAGCTGTTTCTCAAAATAAACCAGCTTGAATGTGATGATACTTTACTGACCACAGATGAAATTATCTAGACTTGTCTATCCACCTTATTTTTCAATGTTTTATGCAAAGCTGTTTTATGGTAATGTGTGAGACATTATGAAGAATAACAAAGTGCAGTAAATGGTAAAACTGTTTGCAATATCAAGCAGCAAAACAAGCTGTTTTGTACAGCGAAAAATTGCTGGACTCGGATGAGCCAGACACATTACATTTACACATGCTTTTACAGGAAGGATAACCATGTCTGGTTTGTTTCTGTCTCAACGTTTACAACTCTTTTGGTTTATTTTTCTATCTTCAGATCTTGGAGGCTGGTACAGCTATAGGATGTCTAAAGCCGCCTTAAACATGGCCACAAGAAACCTGTCCATTGAGCTGGGTCGAGGGCGCTCTAAAATTGTGTGTGTATCCCTTCATCCTGGAACCGTGAATACTGATTTGTCTCGGCCCTACCATCGAAATGTACCCAAGGAAAAGCTGTTCAGCACAGAGTACTCAGTTCAATACCTCATGAAGATTATAGACACTCTAAATATAGACAAAACAGGTAAAGCCTATGCATGGGACAGTACTGAAATACCATGGTAAACAGTCTTGTCCAAAACGACAGTATTCTGTGTGTAACCCATTTTTAAAAAGGTGGATGGAAAAAAATGTAACAACGGAAAATAATGTTGGTTTATTGAAAATCGTTTAAGAGGTTTGTTGAAATTCTAAATGTTGGTTTATTGAAAACATACACATGCATTCCAGGAAGACTTGCTGGTTTAACTGTCCTTGTTTCTTTTTCATTTTGGCTGTAAGAATGGTACATTCTATCTGTTGTGCTCACAACAATGAAACTACCAGTCAGATAAGAAGAGCTTATCACAAATTTCAGTATGAAAGACGTCATAAGGGTCTACTTGGATTTTTGTGTTTATTATATAATAGTAAAATTAATCAGTACTGTCTGCATGGTTAAACAATTTATTAAATTAAAACTTTAAAGAGATATGTCACCCGAAAATTCTGTTATTAATTTCTTACCCTCATGTCGTTCCAAATCTTTAAGATCTTTGTTCATTTTTTAAAAACAAATTAAGATATTTTTGATGAAATCCAAGAGCCTTTTGGATTTCATCAAAAATATGACGAAATCCGAGAGATGAACAAAGGTCTTATGGGTTTGGAACGACAAGAAGGTGGATAAATTAATGACAGAGTTTTCATTTTTGAATAAACTATCCCTTTAAAACTTTTTTTGTGGATAGAATCCAAGAAAGCCTTCATTTGATTTACTTTTCAATTGTCATTTGCCCTTTCAGACACAATAAAGCTTTGTTTTTTTGTATTTGTTTCATAGATTAAAAACAACTTTTTCAGTTCTTTTTCATCTGCCCTCGTTACATTATTGCAGGGATGTCCAGTTCTCTCCTGTCTTTCCAAGTAGTTGAGGTCACTGATGCCACATTCGCTGCAGTTTCCTGAATGATTTGGCCCCTCTCAGTCCTGTAGCTATTTTAGCATGTATCTATTCTGAAAAGTACCTCCCACAGTACTTTCCAGAAATGTACACAGTGAGTGAAATGACATTTGATGAAGCAATTATTATTTTACACTCTTCAGTATTTGTCAGATATGCTGTTCTGAAGCTAACAGCTGGAATGACCAAAATTAGTTAACACTGTAGTGACTGGAGACTTACTGGTGATTGGTCTTCTTTTGCCTCTAGTTAATGTGGTATTTACTTGTCTCTGACACTCAGTCAACTGTCAGTTACTCTTTTTCTGTAAAGACATTGATAAAATAGTCCATCAGTGGTTCAATCGTAATTTTATGAAGCAACAAGAATATTTTTTGTGCACACATAAAAACAAAAATAACTTAATTCAACAATTCTGCTCCTCTGCATCACCCTAGTGCAATTTGGAGAGTATGGAGGGTACCACAAAGCATGCTATTGACGTAGAACATGCATGCATAGTGGTTTTGTGTATACCGTTTAAAGTGTAAAGTGCAAGTATGCATGGTAATACTCTCAAATTGGGTGGCACTAGGGTGATGCAGAGGAGAATAATTGTTGAATAAAGTTGTAATTATTTTTTCCCCCACACAAAAAGTATTCTTGTAGCTTCATAAAATTATAATTGAACCACTGATGTCACATGGACTATTTTATCAATGTCCTTTCTATCTTTCTGGGCCTTGAACGTAGAAGAACCCTTGCTGTCTATGGAGGGACAGAGAACTCTTGGATTTCATCAAAAATCTTAATTTGTGTTCGCAAGATAAATGAAGATTCTACAGGTTTTGGAACAAAATGAGTTTGAGTAATTAATGACAGAATTTTCATTTTTGGGTGAACTTTAAATGTAAAAATGTTATAAACTAGTGAAAGAACTAATACGTTTTTTATGTCTTATGGTTAATTATCAAACCTAAATCAAATTCTCAATTATTTATAATTGCCGCAAAACAAAAATTAAGAATAGAAATAAAATTTGTTTTGTTCATTAACCCTATTTTTTATTGCAGAATTGTGACATTGTTATTAAAAGTGGATAAGGTGGGAAAAGTCATTTTTCTACCATTCACAAAAGTTTTTTTGGCTAGCAAGCCAGTCTGTGTTTGTTTAATTCTACATGAAGATACATCAGAGAGATTTAAAACTAATTAATTTCAAATAACTGATCAAATTATCCTGCATTTCTTTCATGTTATTTTGGTTAACAATTCACTAGTTTGAACCCTTCCTAATGTCCTTACCTCCATGATACTGACTTGATACTTGAGAACTACTAAACTGAAACTCCCCTTTGAACTCATTCACCCCACAATACATTCTCGCTGAGAGAAATCGCTTTCAATTGCTACTCATTAAAAATGATTCACTTGAAATTGTAGATAGATAGATAGAGATAGATAGATAGTGTCTTTAAAACAACAAGAGTGACGCAGGCGAACATGCCGTACACCCTAATACCACACATACAAAAGGGAGATATTTAAAGATGTTGTCAGCTGACTTGTGAGGAACGATCGTTTTGTACTCCGCTCTTCTTTTGGCGATAAAAGATGGTCGTCGTGTGAGCGCTCGCGCTAGGCTGTAAAACTGGTTCGTGGAGCCATTCCGGGTGACGTCATGAGCCGGGTGTTTGACGGGGTGTCTCAGCTGCCGCAGCGCCAGGACTAACATGAGAGGAATTATGACCGACAATGACCTCGACCACTGCGCGTGTTAGTGTTTTACTCTCATCGTTAAGGATTCGTCACTTGTAAACACGCGATATTATCGTCGCTGCTGCTGTTTTAGATTAAATCCGTGCGTTTGATGTAGGTCATTAGCCACGAGCCGTTTCTTATCTCGACAGCGCGACACATCCAGCGTGTGTCTGTGTGTATTTTGAGGCTCGCCTTCAACCTGAGCGGAGTCGTGCGCTGTAACCCTTTACTGTGCATTGAAATATGGATAAGGCCAAATCAGTGATGGAGCAGAAAGGATCTGGTCCTTGCTACACAAACGGCATGCACAAGCCAGTCCGTCGACAGCTCAGCAACGGGAGCTGCAGCCCGTACAGTCCGACGGACGATAATAATTACCACCATCTTCACCACGACCCTCAAACCAACGGGTCCCCGGCGAAAAGGTGTCGGCTGCGGAGGCGATTTGAATCAGCCAAGAAAAACAGACCGCGTAAGTTTACAGTCACGGACACCCTCAGTGTATATCAGATAAAATTTGTACATTTTATTTCATCAGTGCCTGATAAGCAGTGATGTCCTGTGATGCACTGGTAATGTCAATGTTTAACATATTATTGCGAGAGGAATGGTTTACACTGACCGCTTTGCACAACCCATTTCACAATATTCGTTAGAAATAAAATAAACAAATGTGCCAGTTCCCCTATTTTTTGAGACAACAAACAGCATTGAAAGAATATATGTGTGAATGTATTTCTTGTTAGGTATTAACAGATATTGATTTTAGACTTAAAATTTGACCTCGATTAATGATCTTTGAACGAGAGTCCAAAGTAGGATTCAGAATCCTAAGGAATGTATCGATTTTTTTATTTACCACTTTTGAGTAGAAATAAATACAAATCTTAATCTTATAAATATGAATTAACCGCCATAAAAAAACTGCCAAATTGTGAGGTAATTAATTACTAATTTTCTGATAACATGTAGGTTTATAAATTTATTAAAGTTGATGCAAACGGTTGGATATATAACACAATAGATGATAATCTGCGGTTCATTAAGAAATAAATCAGTAACTCTTCTGACTAATTCATAAGCGTTTGTTTTGGTTCAGTAAAAAGAACCGATTCATTAAGAGTCATTTTTCGGGAATCGGACCACATTGGACGCACAGTATGTTTTTGATTCATGGAAAAGAACCGACTCCAAGTCGGATTCGTAATCTTAAGGAATTTATCGATTCTTATATTTAGTACTATAATAAATATAAGAATCGATAAATTCCTTAAGATTACTGATTTTTGTAAAGAAAGAAATTAAAATTTGATTTCATTTACTGCCCTCAAAAGCAACATTCCCGAGAACATGTAGGTTTGTAAATTTAATAAAGTTAATGCAAAAGGTGTGCTGACACTAGATATAACACAGTAGATAATAATAACCTACAGTTCATTAAAGCAACACTAAAGAGTTTTTTTTTTTTTTTTTTTTTTTTTTTACCTTAAAATAATGTTTCCGAACTCATGTCAGTGGTTCATCACTCATAACAGGGTGAAACGGCACTTTCGTATTCGCTTTGCCAGAACAGCACTATGTAAGTTTGGGTCGTCGGGTCGTGGTTTTGTAGTTCAAATAAGACTACAAATTCGCCTTGCTTTACGGAAATCTGACTGATTCATAAGTGTGTTGTTTTGTTTCAGTAAAAAGAACCGATTCATAACAGTCATTTGGCCGAGAATCAGATTACATTGGACGCGCTGTATGTTTTTGATTCACTGAAAAGAACCGACTCATAAGAGTCATTGGTTTGAAAATCAGACTGTACCGGTTTTCGCTGTATGTTTCCCGCTGTAGATTCAATAATGATAAATAATGATCTTTGAATAAGAGTCCAACGTCGGATTCGGAATCTTAAGGAATTTATTGATTCTTTTATTTAACACGTTTGAGTAGAAATAAATTAAAATCGTATTTAATTAACTGCAATCAAAAGTGTGTTGCAAAATTAAGATCCAAACTAGAATGCAGAATCTCAAAGACTTTATTATTTTATTTAGTTCTTTTGAAAAAAATCTGATTTAATTTACTGCCCTCAAAAACATGTCGAAAAGATGTTGACAGTAGATATTAACATGCGGTTCAGTAAGTCATATAAATCAGTAACACTTCTGACTGATTCATAAAGAGTTTTGTTTTAGTAAAAAGAACCGATTCATACGAGTCATTTGTCCGGCAATCGGACGCACGGTGTGTTTTGGATTCACTAAAAAGAACCGACCCATAAGATTTTACGCTGTAGATTCTGTAGCAGTGTTTTAGTGAATAGTATTGTAGGAAACCCTGTCAGACTGTTTTAATGCGGATTTTTGTTCGTATCAGCAAATTATGACATTCGCGTTATAGCTTCTCAAATGTACATGTAAATATTTCGGGTCTGGCATTTGAAGAAATGCTTCTCAGTTACCCAAACCTAGCACAGACTGTCATTATTTCAGTGCTGTGTCTGACCTGTATTCCGAAGAGTGTTTTTTGTTTTGAGGGAACCTTTGAGACTGTTCCTCCCGCTCTCTGATTGGTCGTTGTTCGGTCAGGAGGTGTACTGAAAACGCTCCTGATGGAAAGGCTCGAAGCGTTTCGACCAATCAGCGCTCGACTTTTGTCTTCTCGTGGCCGCTTTAAAGGGCTAGACAGAAACGCCCCCACCCTCCACTATGCAGAATTTCTCAGTTTTTACTCACTTTTACAAAGCGACGCTAAGAATTCAACTTTGAGAGTTCTTTTATAATGCCATTACAAACCAAACTAAAGTATTGACTGCGTTTTGCCTGTGGGCTCTCCTGCGATTTGGGCGTTTTTGTTTACAATTGAATATATTAGGACTTCCAGCAGGATGAAGTTGAGGTGTTCAAGAAAGCCAGGTAAGACATCACCTCATCCTTGTGTGATGTTGTAAAAAAACACTTTCTTGAAATTGCTATGATAGTTTTAATATTGTTTTTCCTTGGTACATATGCTGGTGACACTCTAAATGAATTAGATTTTTTTATCTTTGGTTTTTAAGAAGTTCAAAAATGTTGTAAAACAAAGTGACAGTCAGGTTTAGTTTGTAACAGCAGCAGAAAAGGAAAGCTTAATACAGCGTCTATAGTCTTTAGTTTTGCTAGGCCAGCTTGTCAACATTCCTCAGCTCCAGCCATGTATTGTGTGTGTATGTGGTAACACCTTTGTAGCAGCATTTTTCTTGTTTTATTATTGTTCTTTTATCTATACTTAACCCATGTAAGTAGTGTTGAAATGTGTTCTTACCAGATAAACAACATTTTAGAGTAACGTATTAACCATAGTTTTTGTTTTTTAAAGATATTTTTATCCCTGTTGGTAAAGACTTACACGAGCTGACAATTTACATTTTTACATTTATTCGTTTAGCACACCTTTATTCAAAATGACAAATTAAAAAATGCAAGAAGCAATTTATCATAAGGAGCCAATAGCATAATAAGAGCAGGCAATACAAAATTGCCCAATAGTATAAGCTAGAAGAAGGAGGGATAAAAGAATGATAAAAATGTGCGGGAAAGTATGAATTTGCAGTTAAATGCAAAGCTTTGGACTGTTTGCCACAGGGTTTGTTTAGATTCACATACCATTAGCACACAAAGTAGACAGACATTAGATTTTTTTATGAATAAAAGGGCATTGTTATTATATTATATTAGATTATTATATTTAAATGGCACTTTAAATTTGCATTTAAATGTATATTTGTTGGCTTTTGCAGTAAGTGACCATTCTGACATTAATTTTAAATTTGGCTATGCAAGTGATGGACACGTTTCTTCTGTCCTAGTTTAGTGGCTGCCAGGTACTCGATGGCCTTCATTCTCTTTTGCACAACCTTCTCTTACACATGGACACTCGCTTGCATGCCAGTTTCTCTCAGTCAGCCCCTCTCCTTCTCTCGCTCACATTCTCTCTCGCCACTTCTTTGCCTTTCCCAGCCCCTCACATGGACACACTTGCCTGCCAATTTTCTCTCTCTCAGTCTCTCTCCCTTTCCATGCCTCGGATGACTGGGGGAAGTAAACAGACCTTTCACCCACATGGGCTGTTTGATGTCATTATGTCACACCACTGTCACACCCCCTGTTCACCTGCTGCTTCTGGCTCAGGTCATTCAGGTCAATGAAGGAGCAACATTGTTTCATTCCTGACTAGGATGTTCTTCTGCCGTATTCACTTCGAATAACAGGCATTTTCACATTTTAAACTATGGAGCTATAAGCACGTGCGTATTCATGAAGTTGGGCACTCGCCCACTTTATATGCATTCTCTGAAATGAGAGTGATGTCCAAAATAACCCTCCCAGCATACGCCAGTGTCTATATTAGTGGGGGAAAGAGGTGTGAGTGTCATCTGAGATGATGATGTTGTAGCAGAGAGTGTTCTTGTTGCAGATAGGTCACCTGTGCAGGACCAGCTGACAGTGTTTTTCTGTCGGAAGGTCAGATTGATCTGCGTGTGCCAGGCTATTCGAGTTCAGATCTGTGTCCCTGACTTGCCCTAATTCTAAGTCCAATGTCTGGTGTAAGAGTCATATCAGTAATGATATACCAATTATTTCATAAGATTAAACTTTGCTCCCGCCGCTTGTTAGACACTGATCTGTAGTTCAGGTCAAATTCGACATTTCTGTGTGCTGATATGTATTTGCTTATATAAACAGACCTGCTGTTTTAGTGTTTATCTGTGTTTCTCACCTGCTAAGCATCCTAGAACAGCCATTTGCAGCCTCATGGCTGTTGCCATGGTAACTGCCTGACTCTTCATTAGCTGCTGCAGTGTTGCTTGTGGTGACCAAGTCACTGCCTCTCTTTGGTTGACCAGCTTGCAGTGTTTGAATTAGCTTGCTTGCATTCAAAAGTTTGAGTCAGTAAGGTTTTTTCGGATTAGCTGCTTTGAAAAAAAGTCTCTTGTGCTTACTGAAGCTGAATTAATTTGATTAAAACTACATAAAGACACTAATATTGTATTTCTTATTGATTATATTTTGAAATGGAATTTACTCCTGTGATGCAAAGCTGAAATTTTAGCAGCCATTACTCCAGTCTTGAATGTCACATGATCCTTCAGAAATCATTCTGATATGCTGATTTGGTGTTAAGATAGTTTTTTGTTTCTTGCTGTTTTTAAAATATAAATCTTTTGTAACAATATAAATTTTTATTCTTTAACTTTACTCTCTCTTTTGATCAGTCTGATGCATCCTTGCTAAATAAAAGTATTAAAGGGTTAGTTCACCCAAAAATGAAAATTAGCCCATTATTTACTCACCCTCCAGGCATCTCAGGTGTAAATGACTTCCTTCTTTCAGACGGATCCAATTGGAGTTATATTAAAATAGTTCTGGTGGCTCTCCCAAGCTTTATTATGGCAGTGGTTGGGAGTTTTTCTTTATCAGTCCAAAACAAGTCCAATAAAGTATATCCATCCATAATAAAAAAAGTGTCTAACATGGCTCCATGGGGTAAATACAGGCCTCCTGTAGCAAATTGATGCGTTTTTGTAAGAAAAATATCCATATTTAAAATGTAATAATCATTTTAATCTAAAGCATGCGCCTGTGAGTCTCGTGAAAACAGACGTTTGTTTACAGGAGCAAAGGAAGCAAAGTTTCCTTACTTTAGCAAAGAAAAAACAGTCTCCTCTTGGTTTATATTGAAATCCTCCAAAATTTTTCATTACAAATCCTAGTTTTGTACTTCTAATTCGTGACTGTTGTCCTACGTCTTCCGCCCGGAACAGCTTCCATGTACAACAGTTTGCGCAAGATGAATTAAAGTGATTCTTACATTTTAAATACGGATATTTTTCGTACAAAAATGCATCAATTCCCTACAGGAGGCCTTTATTCACTCCACCAAAGCTGTGTGAGACACTTTTTATTATGGATAGATGCGCTTTATTGGACTTGTTTTGGACTGATGAAAAGAACACCCATCCACTGCCATAATAAAGCTTGGGAGAGCCAGAACAATTTTTATTATAACTCCGATTAGATTCGTCTGAAAGAAGGAAGTCATGTACACGTAGGAAGCTAAGAGGGTGAGTAAATAATGGGCTAAATTTCATTTTTGGATGATCTAACCCGTTAAGAGAAAAAACATCTTTTGAATGGTAGTGTGTACACTACAGAAATATGGTCAAGTTGTTGTTCTTTTGTTTTAACTAAGCTTTTCCTTATTTTGTTGTAGACCTGAATGGATATTTTTAGTAGATTTTAGTTGCCAAACCAGTTCATCTACTGTGTTCTCTATGGAACACTAAAACAAGTATACAATCATGTTGATCAGTCTTTTTTATCTCTTTCTAGCCTTTCCATGGTTTGGAATGGACATCGGTGGTACTTTGGTAAAGCTTGTTTACTTCGAGCCAAAAGATATCACTGCTGAAGAGGAGCAGGAGGAGGTGGAGAATCTTAAGAGCATACGCTGGTACCTCACCTCCAACACGGCCTATGGTAAAACAGGCGTCCGTGATGTACACCTGGAGCTACGCAACCTGACAATCTGTGGCCGGACGGGAAACCTGCACTTCATTCGCTTCCCCACCGCTGCCATGCACAGATTCATCCAGATGGGCAGAGATAAACACTTCTCTAGCCTGCATACCACACTGTGCGCCACTGGTGGCGGGGCGTACAAGTTTGAGAACGACTTCAGAACGGTAAGGAGATGGACCACAGCATGGATTTCAAACTGGCTTGACAGTATAATCAAATGTTTAATATAGCTATGTGGAGTGGTATGTGGACCAATTAGATTTCATGGTGGGCTTACACTGTGTCAAGAAATAGACACCAAGAAAATTTTTTTTCAACTTATTATTATTTTTTTTACTATTTAAAATAAAGGTTTCTATTTGAAAACATTTTAAAATGTAATGTATTCCTGTGATTTCTAAGCTGAACTAGCATCATTACTCTAGTCACATGATCCTTTAGAAATTCTAATATTCTGATTTGCTGCTCAAAAAACATTTATTATTGTTGAAAACAGCTAAATATTTTTTTCAGTTTTCTTTGATGAATAGAAAATTCAAAAGAACAGCATTTATCTGAAATAGAAATCTTTTGTAACATTATAAATGTCTTTATCATTACTTTTGATCAATTGAAAGCATCCTTGCTAAGTAAAGGAATTAATTTTTATATAAAAATATACTGACTTCAAGCTTTTGAATGGTTTAGTGTTTAATGTTACATAACATAAGATAAATGCTGATCTTTGGATCTTTCTATTCATTAAAGAAGCCTGAAAAAATGTACTCGACTGTTTTAAATATTGTTAATAATAATAATAATAATAATAATAATAATAATAATAAATGTTTCTTAACACTGAAGACTGGAGTAATGATACTGAAAATGTAACTTTGATTGCAGGGATAAATTGCATTTTAAAAAATACATTTTAGAAAATATTTGTAATTTGTAGAAAACGTCAATATATTTGTGGAAACAGTGATACACTTAATTTCTATAAGTTCAAAAGAACAGCATTTATTTTACATGTAGATCTTTTGTTTCAATGTAAAAGTCTTTAATGCCATGTTTGACTAATTTATAGCATCCTTGCTGAATAAAAATAGTTTTATTTAAAAACTGATGAAAAAATATACATTTTAATAAAAAAATTAACATTTATTGGCTGTAATAAGGCATATTCTTGTTTTTTGGCAGTAGCATTACTTTTAAATTGACGTATAAAAACATTTAGGTCTCTGTTTGAGTCCAAACTGTTTGATGGAAAGCCTAAGCATGATATTTTTTCTTTAATACAAAATGTGTCATCAGGAAATATGTTTAAGGGATGAAACTTGTACATTCAGAGCAATGAGTAGTCATGAATCCTTCTTTTTTTTTTCCTTTGTAGATGGCAGACCTAGAGCTGCTGAAATTGGATGAGCTGGACTGCCTCATCCAGGGTCTGCTGTACATAGACTCGGTCGGTTTTAACGGTCATCCTGAGTGCTATTACTTTGAGAACCCCTCCGACACACAGAACTGCATCAAGAGACCCTGTTGTCTTGACAACCTTTTTCCCATGTTGCTGGTCAACATTGGCTCGGGCGTCAGCATTCTTGCTGTACACGAAAAAGACAACTACAAGAGAGTAACAGGCACCAGGTCAGAACAGCAACGTGCACGATATGGAAGAAACTTAAAAATAGTAGTGTCAGTAACATGGCCAGACTTTGTCCAGGCCTATCTAAGGGACAGTTCAGTCAAAAATGAAAATTCTGTCATTAATTACTTACCCTCGCATCGTTCCAAATCCGCAAGACCTTTGTTCATCTTCAAAACACAAATTAAGATATTTTTGATGAAATCTGAGAGCTTTCTGACCCTGCATAGACTGCAATGCAACTACCACGTTCAAGATTCAGAAATGTACATTTTAGTTATATTGATGTCTATGCAGGGTCAGAAAGCTCTCGGATTTCATCAAAAATATCTTAATTTGTGTTCTGAAAATGTAGAAGGTCTTATAAGTTTGGAACGCATGAAGGTGAGTAATTAATGAAGTATTTTTTTTATTTTTAGATGAACTGTCGCTTTAACATTTACACAGATTCTAAAGTAATTTCAAGTGCATTACTCTCTCAATAACTATTTGATAAAATTAGGATTTTGTGGTTTTGTCCATTTGTTTCCAAAAGAAATTTACACAGGGATGTTTAATGTTGATAATAGCTAAAAAAAGCAATTTGCTGCTTCTGTTTTTTTTTTCTATGAGCAATTGTCATCTAGATCAATCAATGCCATAAAGCTTTATGAGTTTACCATTTGCTAACCACATGAACTTTATTGTTTCCTCATCTCATGGACACAGAATCAAAAGTCTGTTAGAGGCACAAGAACACAAAATCACCTCTTGCTGTGTTCATTTTTCTTTTTGAAACATGAGACTGAGTAATCGTTAGATAATAACATATCTGTGATTGACAGCAGAGTAGGTTGTGAAGTTCACTGACTGTCAGTCAACAGATAAGCGTTGTAGATGTGGTTGTACCAGAATGGAACAGCCTTTCAGCCCTGATTGACAGATGGGAGGAGATTTGTCAGCGGTAGTCAAAGCTGATGTGCAAATCTGTCACACTAGCAGGAGGATCAGGAACTTTTACTTACATTTTACAAACCTCTGTGTGTATTTCCCTGTCAATTTCATCCGGTTCAATTTAGTAATTTATTTGATCCAAAGTACAACAAAACAGTAAATTAAAAAAATGTGTATTATTACTATTTTAAATAACTGCTTTCTATTTGAATACATTTTAAAATTTAATTAACTCCTGTGATTCCAAAGCTGAATTTTAAGCATTATTTCAGTTACAACAGAGTTTTTTCAGGTTTTTTTTTAATGAATAGAAAATTCAGAAAAACAATATTTATCTGAAATAGAAATCTTTTGTAACATTATATATGTCTGCATCATCAATTTTGATCAATATAAAGCATCCTTGCTAAATAAAAGTTTTAATTTCTATAATTTCTTTCCCCCAAAAAATCTTTTGAATGGTATACAATGCTCACCGGCAGCCATATCATCCTGTAGCCTAAGACTGGTCGCCCACTGAAGCTAAGCAGGGCTGAGCCTGGTCAGTACCTGGATGGGAGACCTCCTGGGAAAACTGTTTGCTACAGGAAGAGGTGCTAGTGAGGCCAGCAGGGGGTGCTCACCCTGTGGTCTGTGTTGGTCCTAGCAGCCCAGTATAGTGACGGGGACACTATACTGCCAAAAAGCACCGTCCTTTGGATGAGACGTTAAACCGATGTCCTGACTCTCTGTGATCATTAAAAATCCCAGGATGTCTTTCGAAAAAACTAGAGGTGTGACCTCGGCATCCTGGCCAAATTTGCCCATTGGCCTCTGACCATCATGGCCTCCGAATCATCCCCATATTCCAATTGGCTTCATCACTCTGTCTCCTGTCCACCAGTAAGCTGGTGTGTGGTGGGCGTTCTGGCGCACTATGGCTGCCGTCGCGTCATCCAGGTGGATGCTGCACACTGGTGGTGGATGAGGAGATACCCCTGACACTGTAAAGCGCTTTGAGTGTCTGGAAAAGTGCTATATAAATGTAACAAATTATTATAGTGTATAATGTTACTTTTTTTTTTTTTTTTTTTTTAAATGCTGATCTTTGGATCTTTCTATTCATCAAAGATTCCTGAAAAAAAGAACTCAACTGTTTTAAAGATTGATGATAATAACAATAAAAATATTTATTGAATAGCAAATCGGCAAATTAGGATGTTTTCTGAAAGATCATGTGATACTGAAGCCTGGAGTAATAATGCTGAAAATTATATTTTAAAACATTTTCAAATAGAAAGCAGATATATTAAATAGTAAAAATATTCCATACAACTGTTTTATATTGGATCAAATAAATGCAGGCTTGGTGAGCAGAAGAGGCTTCTTTAAAAAACATTAAAAAGTTTTTGACTGGTAGTGTACATTTAAAATAGGAAACTGTTATTATACTAGTTTTTCAAAATTTTCACTGTATTTTTGATTTAAAAAAAATGCATCCTGGGTGTGCATAATCTGTCACACTTGCAGGAGAATCAGGAACTTTTACTTATTTCCCTGTCAATTTGATCCTGTTCAGTTGAGTAATTTCTGTACATTCTCCACATTCATTCTCACAACAGTTCAAAAGTTTAGAATAATTAAGTTTAATTAATGTTTTTGAAAGAAGTCTTTTATGCTTACTAAAGCTGCACGTTGAAAAAATGTTTTTTCCATTCCATCTAATTTATTCCTTTGATGTCAGTGCCAAGTTTTTAGTAGCCAGTGTCAATGTCACATGATCCTTAAGAAATCAGTCTAATATGCTGATATAATGTGTGACATTGACCTTCCTTTGTGTTGCTGTGACCACAACACTTGTTACCTGTCTACTTTTGCAAGCTGGTCTGCGACCTTGGCCATAGGGACATTGTTTAAATTGTGGTCACAAGGTCAAACAGTATGCGTGTATGAATGCACAAGTGCACTTCAGAGGTGGCCTGTAACCATGTTTTGACTCTAAATGTTTCTCTCTTTAGTCTTGGTGGAGGGACGTTTTTGGGCCTGTGCTGCTTGTTGACGGGTTGTGAGACGTTTGAAGAGGCGCTTGAAATGGCCAGTAAGGGGGACAGCACAAACGTAGACAAACTGGTGAAGGACATCTATGGAGGGGACTACCAGCGCTTTGGCCTACAAGGGTCTGCAGTGGCTTCAAGGTACGAAAGACATTCTGTGTTTGTGTGCGTGGTGTCAGATGACAAAGATCCACAAATGAAATGTGATGCAACTGAGCTTTATTTATGGTGTCTTGCGTGTAGACTGACGTATGTGTTATTTATATATTTTAGTCTATATTTATTTGTTACATTGATCGTGGCTACACAATCTACACTGATTTGGATGTATTGTCTATAATTGTATTGTAGATTCTAGGAGTGCCATGGGACTGTTTCATTATCCACCCCTAAGTTATTATGCAATGAGTTGATAAACTGGTCTCTTTCTTGATTGTCTGATTGATATATAATATGTGCTTGTGTTTTATTATAGCTTTGGTCACATGATGAGCAAAGAGAAGAGGGACAGTATTTCTAAAGAGGACTTGGCCCGAGCTACGCTCGTCACAATAACGAACAACATTGGCTCCATCGCACGCATGTGTGCGGTTAATGAGGTGTGTTGTGTTTTTGCGTGCATATGTGTGTGTGTGCATCCGCATGCAGTCAACAGCTGCTGTGTGCTGTGAGCATCTGTCTGGCCACTCTGGGCTTCTCTACAGTGTTGCCTTGTAGCCTGGTGATCAAGCAGCATTGTACAGGGCTTTCAGGGTGTACAGAACACCATCAGAGCAGAAACTCCCAACAATACCCAGAGAATACATGGTGTTTTATCACATTAGCTATTGTCTATGACAAGGTGATGATAGCATATACTTAGAATTTGACTAAAAACACCAATTTGAGCCCCTGCTATAAAAAGTCTATCAAAGGATTTGCTTGTGCCAGGACTCCCCCTGCTGGTGCAAAAGAAGTACTTTAGAATGGTATTTTAGAGTTATGAACAGGCCTGCATGCAACATACCTGCAGAAAGAATTTAAGACTTATAACCAATTAAAGGCATAGATCTGGCAAAAATTAAAATTTCCCCATGATTTTCTCACTCACAAGCCATCGTAGGTGTGTATGACTTTTTTCTTTCAGATGAATACAATTTAGTATTGAGTTATATTAAAAAATGTCTTGGTAAAACGTCTTCCAAGCTTTATAATGGCAGTGAGTTGCTATTGAGATTTTGAAGCAAAATAAAGTGCATTCTATCCACATGGCTCTGGGGGTTTTATAAAGGCTTTTTGAAGTGATGCGATGCATTTGTAAAGTTTTAAGTGAAGATTTTTTTACACTAATGCATCAATTCACTTCAGTAAGGCTTTATTAAGCCTCTGGAGCTACATGGAGTAGTTTTTTTTTTTTTTTTTGATAGATGGGTGCACTTTATTTTGCTTCAGATACTCAAAACCAATTCACTGCCATTATAAAGCTGAGAGGAGCCAGGACATTTTTTAAAATAACTGATTGTATTCATCTGAAAGAAGAAAGTCATATACAACCAGGATGGCTCGAGGGTGAGTAAATCATGGGGTAATTTTCATTTTTGGTTGAACTATCCCTTTAAATAGTGTGTAAATCTATTCCACAGAATTCTGTAGATTTTTTTTTCCCCCAAAATAAGTGTGAGAAATGTGAAAACATTTGATCTGGGTCTAGTAATACTGACAGATGTTTCTGTTTTGTCCTTTAGAAAATCGAACGGGTTGTTTTTGTGGGGAACTTTCTGCGTATTAACACGGTGTCGACAAAGCTTCTTGCCTATGCTATGGACTTCTGGTCCAAGGGCCAGCTGAAGGCCCTTTTCCTGGAACATGAGGTAATTATTTAGTGTTATAATAATTTATAAAAGTAATATTGTGAAATATTTGTACTATTTAAAATAACTGCTTTCTATTTGAATATATTTTAAAATGTAATTTTGTCCTGTGACCAAAGCTAAATTTTCAGCATCATTACTCCAGTCTTCAGTGTCACATGATCCTTCAGAAATCATTCTAATATACTGATTTGCTGTTCAAGAAACATTTTTTTATTGTTATTATTAAGACTGGAGTCATATTTTTTTTAAAAGTTGAGTATAATTAATTTAGACATTATAGAAATAATTAAATTGATCAAAAGTGATGATAAAGACATTTTAATGTTACAAAAGATTTCTATTTCAGATAAATGCTGTTCTTCTGAACTTTCTATTCATCAAAAAAAATCTACTAAGCTGTTTTTAACATTTTTTTTCTGAGCAGCAAATAAGAATATTAGAATGATTTCTGAAAGATCATGTGACTGGAGTAATGATGCTAAAAATTCAGCTTTGAGTTCACAGAAATAAATTACATTTTAAAATATATTCAAATAGAAAACAGCTATTTTAAACATTTAAAATTTTACTGTTTTTGCTGTACTTTGGATCAAATAAATGCAGGCCTAGTAAGCAGAATAGACTTCTTTGAAAAACATAAAAAACTTTTGACTGATAGTGTCTTTTAAAATGTAATTTATTCCTTTAGCAAAGCTGAATTTTCAGCAGCCAATAATAATATGCTGATTTGGTTCTCAATAAATATTTCATATATTCACCTTTGATCTATTTAATGTCCGTTACTGGATAAAAGTATTCATTTCCTCACCAAAAAAAAAAAAAATACTCAACCCAATCTTTTGAAGCATTAGTAAACGTGTATGTATATATGCTCACTTATATGTGTGTATGTGCATTTCAGGGATACTTTGGAGCCGTCGGTGCTTTTCTAGAACTGCTGAAGTCGTCCGATGATGTATAAAGGAAAGAAATCATCTCTGATGATCCAGAAGCTGCTTTAAGACTCAGAAGCTCCAGCAGAAGAACTGGAATACTGGGAACACTGGGAAATTTTGAAAGAAGCCATCATAGTAAATAACCTGTAAATAACCCTAAAGATAAGATTCTAATATTTTTATGAATAACTTAGTCTCAGCCTCAGACTGCCAACTCTAACAGAACATTATGGTTAATTTTTTTTTTCCGGTTGTTGTTGTTGTTGTTTTCCTTTTATACGGTTTGTAAATATCATTGTGTAGTGAACAGGGAGAGCAAATTAATGGCCAAAACCTGCTGTGTTAAACTTTTAATATTCTTGACCTGCCACCAGATGAGAGTGCATTCAAGGTTAACTGCTTTCTGTTTCGAGGCCCGGTTAAATAATGCACCTTAGGGTTTTTATTATTGTGTAAAACTGCTGTTCAGACCCCAAATTGTTTAAAACACTATTCGAGTTGATTTTTAAGCCTCAGGTGCTGTATTAAATGTGTGGTGATTAGTCTCTATACAGCATAAAGCAACCTTTTTTCCGATTGCCTCTTCTTTCACTCTTCCTCGTCACTAGAGTAAACAGTTTTTCATGCATTGCATGAAAGTGATTTTAAAAGGGAATCAGTGTTGGAATTCTATCAGAATAGGTAAACTTAAAAAAAGATATATTTACTCTGATTCACACAAAGCCTTTACTAATAAAAGGATGCACAGAAAGCTCAGGTTGTCTCACTGTTATTTTTGAGAGGGATTTCTGTGGGACCAATTGACAGGTACTTCAGATAGAAAGTTCCCATAACATCCCACATTTTTGTCCTCTTCGTCCAGCTTTGCCTTTGCCTTTTCCTATTCTTTTTCCTATCTAAACCAAAGTTGCTTCAATCATCTTTTTTTCTAAATGCACACAGTTATACGCATATACCTCCTCTTTTGTTGCCTTCCTTTTATTTAGAATGGTACTAAGAGTAGATGACAAAATAAAGATTAAGTCAGTATGACAGCAGTTACCCACAACCCCCCATTCCTCAGTATTCGAATGTCAAACATGTTTAGACAGTTCAAAGACTCAGCCATTGTGTTTCCATTGTAGTGCCAAAGCGAGGCGGGGAGGAGTCAAACCAGACAGCCTGCCAATGCAAACATTCCTGCTTTGCCAGGCCATGTACCACATTACTTCTCCTAAAAGTTGCCTAGCGTTGGAGTGTTTCTAAGATGAGTTCAATATGTCATGAATAAATAAAAACACCACTCCCTTATTAGTTACTTATTAGTTACTCTTAGCAGTTTTTCTTGCCTTCTATGAGATCGTTCTCTTCTTTTAACAACTGAGGCTGTTTTTAGGTGGTTTTTATGTTGTTGTTTTTTATTAATATTAACATTTTTGTTTGTTGTTTTAACTGAGTTTTCCAGGGTACTTTCACAGGAAATCTGAATTAAATTTTGGGGACCTCGCATGTCAGCTGCAGTTTTTTTTTTTTTTTTCTGAAAAATATTAATATTTTATGATTTTTATTTTATTTTATTTTTTATTTTTTTTTAGAAAATAAAAAAGGTGGTTAAAAATTATGCATATCTTTATAATATTTAATTATGGTTTGGGTTGGCCTTGTATATTTTGCATTAAATTATTTTACAGCATATTTTGGGTACAACGTTTGGCTGTCAGTGTGTGATTTTATTTTAATTTTATTATTATTTGTCATTACTGGGATTTTTTTTTAATGAAAATGATCTGGTTTTAAACCCCTCATTCTAGATTAGGATGATGTTTTCATTTGTATACCAAACTGTATCACTATGACAGCTGTATGCTGTATGGATGATTAACATTTATAAAGATTGTACATTTATGGTATTAACAAATTGTTTTTGCCACACAATCTTGGTAAGATGCAAGTATGAGCATGTTTCAAGTGTTCAAGCCTGTGTAATTGCACTGCACAGTTCTTGCTAAAACTAAAGCTTTCATCCATTGTGTGTTAGTCCACAAAATACAGCTTTATGTTTTGCAAGCACTGGTGAGGTTTGAAGTAACTTTTGCTGTCATACCAGTAAGCAGCAAAACCGGTTGCCAGTTACATCAGTTTTGTTTAGTATAGAAACAACGCACAGGCATTAAAGTTTAAAAGCTGTATTAGTCTATATCATAGACTGTTGTACTAATTTTAATGTATATAGTTCTTTTCCTCTGAAAGGTGACCTTTCTCTCCTCTTGCTATGCAGTAAAGTAATTTGCTCTGAATGTTGTTTGCTAAAAGCAGCTTGGTTGAGAAAGTCATGCGGCTTTTCAAAACTAGCTGTTTGTGTCCTGTCTGCCACTTTATTAGTAACACTAATAAATAAATAATGAGTAAAAAGAGGCTTCTGAAAAATTACTGTTCTTGTTCTGTGTCTGCCTGTTTTCTTTTGATTTCTACTGACATTTTTAAACAAATTATCCTTTGAGTTGCTTGTTTGATGCTACTTTAATGGATACTTTGTTCTGTTATTTGTATAACTTGTAAATAATCCTGTCTTTGTTTGTCTCCTCAGATGTCATTGAAGCCACTCTGTTAAGCTTCAGGGCTTTATTAAGAAAATATGAGAGATTTGATGTCTGTTTCATTCACTGGGTTTATTCGGACACTATGCATAGACTCAAGAAAGGACATTTCTTGTAATAAAGTTGAAAAACAAAAATAGGTTTTATTCAGTATTAATTGTTTACTGTTAATCTACTGTTACTGTTAGTTTTATAGAAGTGAACCCATTAAAAAAAACTGCCACTTTATTGTTCTTTTCAATTACTGTTGCCCATTTTACAATACAGTACAAACCTTGCTTAATTTCTAACACATGTACAGTTGATGTCAAATGTTTACATACACCTTGCAGAATCTGCAAAATGTAAATGATTTTACCAAAATAAGAGGGATCATACAAAATGCATGTTATTTTTTTATTTAGTACTTATCTGAGTAAATAATATTTCACATAAAATACATTTACATACAGTCCACAAGAGAAAATAATATTGAATTTATGAAAAATAACCCTGTTCAAAAGTTTACATACACTTGATTCTTATTACTGTGTTGTTACATGAATGATCCACAGCTGTTTTTTTTTTTCTTTGTTATTTCGTCCATTGTTTGTCCTGAACAGTTAAACTGCCCGCTGTTCTTCAGAAAAGTCCTTTAGGTCCAAGTATGCAGCTATTACAGAATGTTTAAATGTTCACTGATGCTTCAGAAGAAAAAAACAATGCATTAAGAGCCAGGGGTGTAAACGTTTGAACAGAATGAGGATGTGTATATTTTTTTAAATTTGCCTAAATATCAAATTCAATAGTTTGCATAATACTTGCATATCAGTCCCTCAGTTGTCCTCAGTGTGAAATGATGGATCTCAAAATCATACAGTCATTCTTGGAAAGGGTTCAAATACCCAAAAATGCTGAAAAACCAAAGAATTTGTGGGACCTGAAGGAATTTTGAAGAACAGCAGGCAGTTTAACTGTTCAGGACAAACAAGGAACTCATGAACAACTATGACTAAACAAAAAACAGTTGTGGATCATTCAAGTAACAACTCAGTATTAAGAATCAAGTGTATGTAAACTTTTGGACACTTTTGGTAATTTTCATGAATTCAGCTATCATTTTCTCTCGCGGACTACATGTAAACTTCTTTTATGTGGAATATCTTATTCATGTCAGTACTAAATATAAATAGCATGCTTTTTGTATGATCCCTCTTAATTTGATTATAAATAATTAACATTTTACAGATTCTGAAAGGTGTATGTAAACTTTTGACTTTTCAACAGACAAATGTACAGTTACCTAGTAAACTAAACTGAACCTGAGAAGGAACGAGGACAAAATGTCAGGGACACTCAAACTATTCACTACCCCCTAAAACTTAGATAAATCCTTTTCAAAAGCAAATGAGTGGCTCACCTTGCCCCCTAGGGTAATATGCATGGGCAAATCGCTGTTCTCCTGTTATCTAATAAAGCTTGAACCCTAGGAACTCAAAACACACGGTGGGGGCGGGGGGTTAAAAGTACATAATCATTTTACATATCAATATATGTTTCACTTGGGTTTTACATTTTCAAACACTTCAGTAATCACAAAACGTAGTTTACAAGACATTTTGGGCTTGTATTTTCACCTGACGATAAATTACTGTCACTGAGGAGTACTGTTAGCATATACTTTTTAGGATCATCACTGGACAAAACTAAAAAAAAGTATTATATTGAACTTTATTACAGATTTGGATTTTAAATATATAAAGAGCTAGTGTTGTTATAAAATAGTTTTAAAGTTGAAAGCTAACTAAGGAGAATTTGACCAAAGGAGAGCTTGGGCGGCTTGAGACTGATTGTGTGTCCTAAAAACGTCCTATTGAAATTCCTTTAAAACAGTCGACCCCCCTTAAAGTCATTGTATAATATGCACACAGGGTGGGGTGAGAGAGAAAACATGGCAAATATTCGACCCAGGACTGCAGTTAACGGTAGTTTCAGACCGCTGACATGAAAGCAAGCAAGAGGACTCCTCTACTTCCACCTCGCGTTGGTTGGCTGTTGTTTCCGCCCTGTTGGTCTGTCCAAGCGCGCACGCCGCCCAGTGATGCAGAGCCATGTGCGCCAATGTGTACCACACTTTGGAGGAGAGCAGTGCTTGTTTTTGTTCCTCGTCTGCTCTAGATTCTGTACACAAGGAAGTGTGTTTCAGAGTAAGTTCGTTTCTCTTTGACCTCTTCAAACGCTTAGTCATGTATTTTTTTGTGTTTTTGTTCAGAAAAACTCCCCAAGTGATTGTACACAACTATTATGACTCGTTTCATCTGCTAATTTATAACTGTTTATCGAGCTAATGTTTTAAACATAGAACATTTAATACTTGTACATACATTTATTGATCCAAAATGATGATTACATTCACTCTTCTGACCTGTCCAGGTTAAACCTATTCAATGATTATTCAACTATATAGCTGGTTACAACTATTCGATTCTCTATGTCTGTTTTTGACTCTGTAAGTGTTTATCACTTACAGGATATGCATTTTACATTCCTTTAGTTATTAATATATTAACATTTTTTCATGTTATCACTGTTGAAAACAGTTATGCTGCTAACTAGTTTTGTGGAAACTGTTATACGTTTGTTTTTTCAGGATTTTCTGATGAGTAGAAAGTTAAAAAGAACTGCATTTATTTGAACTATAAGTCTTTTGTAAGATTGTAATGTCACTTTTGATCAATTTAATGCTGAATAAAAGCATTAATTACTTAAAAAGTACATTTAAAAGATCTTACTGACTCAAATGCTTGTGTTATGTTTTTATTTATGTCTGTTTCTCATGTTTCATTATTAGAGGATGTGCCTTCAGTGAAGTGGCCTGTTCAGTCTTTAATTTGAAGACTGAAAGTCATCACATCAGTTCTGACTGTGGTCAGGTTTACCGGACATAGATTCAGGTGAGTCTATACCAATTAAGCCCACCACAGAGTTGGTTGACTGAATGAAGCTTTGTTTCATAACTGCTTATTTTTGCAATAAAGTAACTGCTTTTGTCCTATAAAGTAGTTCTTGGCCCTCTCTTTTGGCATTAATGAAGACACGCTGTGTTCCTTGCTTCTTTTTGGATCAGATTAGTGTGTGTGTAGTTACTTGGTCACTGTCTGTATCATGGAGTGTATATGTGGAACAAATTTACTTTAATTTCTTTATTTTGCTCTTTCTCACTAACCATAAAGTGGTCAATTCTTCAGTTTTGTGTTTTTACACATTCATGAGGGTGAGCAAATGATGACAAGAATGTTAATTTTCTGGCTGAACTACTCCATTTATCTAAGAGACATATGTGATACATTTTGTTATTTAATCCAAGGCACCACAGTGTCACAACAACAATGGAGTTTTTTCACACACACTGATGAAGACTGCACATAAGTTTTGAGAAGAAGTCTAATGTTTAAAAATCTATGTTTCTGCTGCAGATTTAGCTTGATGGCATTCAGAAGCTCCTTATAGATGACAGCAAGAAGCAACAGAAGTAATGAGAGAAAAACAGCAAGTAAATACGTACCAAACAGAGCCAGAGAGAGCAAAACCAGCTGAAACTGGACCGAGGAAACAAGAGGCTGAAAGGAGTGAGGGAGTAAGGGAGAGGATGAAAAGAGAAAGCATCTTGTCCAGCAGAAATCTAGAGATGAGTGAAAAAAAAACACATTCAGCGGCCGCTCCGGATGGCGGATGGGGCTGGGCGATCGTAGCCGGATGTTTCCTCACCACCGTTTGCACACGTGCAGTCACTAGGTTAGTTCATGACTCCATCAGAATAATTTTTAAAAAATGTATATATATATTCACTTATTAACTTACCAGGGTTAAGGTGGTAGCCTTATGTTTCTTCTGTTTTGGTCAGTTTGACATGAGACTAGAATAAACTAAAGCCTGCAGGCCTCAAAACTCAACCAAGATTCTGATGTTCTCATGTTTTTAAATTCTGTGCCAATAGCCAAAACTGAATTACTCATGTCTTCCAATATTAAATCATTAAATAAGCAGAATAACTTCTCCAGAAAAAATACCCAGTTTTGGATATTGATAAAAATGTTGTGCTTAAAAGGAATTAAATGAATGTTGAACTAAGCACCAGAAAACCTTTATCATATTGCTTTCTCCAATCTGCACTTTCTCATGCTGGTTGCAGGTGTGTTTCCATCTTTTTTGTGGAATTCCAGTCATACTTTTCTAGAGATTACTCTGCAACTGCATGGATACACTCTCTGCTGGACTGCACCACAATGTTATGTGGTAAGACTCCTGCCAACCTAAAAAAATTCCCAAAGTTCTCTCTATGCAAAAACTCAGAGCTCAGAGGTGACAGCTGAAGCTGTATAAAACTATATTGATTTTAGGAGAACTTTGTTTTCAAAAAAAGTCTCTGTTGACAGGTTTACAGTGCATAGTCCACTCGAAACCAGATCTTATCTGGCTGCTGATGAGAAAGAATATTCACAGAAACACATTTTCATATTTATGTGAAGGCCTTGGTAAAATGTTATCGTATTTGTTCCTTGTCTTTACTTAGTTCAAGCAGTTAGATATCATATATTACAGTATTTGACAAACATTTGAAATTACATACACCATGTTTATTAATCATATTGACAAACATACACTTTTATGTTTTTATTAAGCACTGTAGAGGTTACTAAAAACATATGCAGGGTTTATTCTAACAGTAAAAATTGGTCACCTTAAGGAGCTATTTCCATCTGATCTAACACTAGCTTTTCCAGTGTAATTTAATACATGTAGGTTGACATTGAGATGTTAAATAATGTTGACTTGAATAAAATAATTTAGTTGTTATCATGTTATGACATGAAGCACATTTTTTAGGTTGACTTTTTGTTTTAGAGAGCAGTGTCATAAATTATATTCTTTTATTTATCGGTATACACTACCAGGCAAAAGATTTATAATGTTTTTTAAAGAAGTCTCTTCTGCTCACCAAGCCTTCATATATTTTATCTAAAGTACGGCAAAGACAGTAAAATTGTGAAATATTTTTACTCTTTAAAATAACTTCTATTTGAATACATTTTGAAATGTAATTTATTTACATGATCAAAGGTACATTTTCAGCATCATTACATTACAGTCTTTAGTGTCACATGATCCTTCAGAAATCATTCCAATATGCTGAGCTGTTTAAGAAACATTTATATTATTATCAACATTTAAAACAGTTGAGTATTTTTTTCCAGGGTTCTTTGATAAATAGAAAAATCCAAAGATTAGCATTTATCTGAAAAAACTTTGGTAGCAGTATACACTATTCAAAAGTCTTTTTTTTTTTTTGGAAAATAAATTATAGAAATGACTACTTTTATTTAGCAAGGCTGCTTTAAATTGATCAAAAGACATTTATAATATTACAAAAGATTTATATTTCAGATAAATGTTCTACTCCAAAAATTCTACTCAGCTGTTTCCAACATAATAAATGTTTTTTGAGCAGCAAATCAGAATATTACAATGATTTCTGAATTAATGATGCTAAACTGAAATCACAGGAATAATTTACATTTATAATATATTCAAATAGATGCAGGCTTGGTAAGCCGAAGTGTCACAGTCAGGCTGGTTGAGGAGTGGAGGAGGAGAACCGGAGTAAATGAATATAAAGTTTATTAAATGAAACACTGAAAATGATACAAACAAACAAAAACCCGGGAGCAAGAAACAAGAACATGTAACATTACATCGACGGACACTGAGGAGTGAGCAGACACAGACTTTATACACAGAAACATGGGCGTGGTCACAAACAAGATAACGAGATGACGAGGGGGAAATACAAATATGGGCAAGACTAAACCAAAAGGACTAAACCAAAAGGGGGAGAACAAGGACTAAACCAAATGAACTAGAAACATGGGGGGGGGGGGAAACACTTGGAAAACATGACAGAACAGGACAAAACACAGACATATTCCTGACAAGAAGAGACTTCAGACTTTAATAAACATTAAAAATCTTACTGTTCAAAAACTTTTGACTGGTAGTGTATAAATTTATCAGTTAATATTCGATATTTAATTGTTAATAGTAATTTAATAACACTGAAACCAATAAGTAAACAAAAAGAATTTCCACTATCATGCTATCCACCACTTCCTCTCATTCTTTTACTCTTTCTCTCTCTATAGCTCCATTGGGTAGTTATATTGGGAACCGCCTCTCTTCTCGTATAGCTATCATGATTGGTGGGCTTCTTTCCTCTACTGGTCTGCTGCTCAGCTCTCTGGCCACCAGCGTGGAGTTCCTATATCTCACACTTGGTGTTCTTACAGGTTTGATACAGATTTGAACACACTAGCATACACACCTTCCATTTCAACTGCACTGATGATCATAGTTTAGGAAAGCTAATGTAGTCACATTGCCCTGCAACCATTATATCAGTTTTCAACAAACTAGGCAGGCATATCCATAGTCTTGAATACTAACCCTAGTGTTTTTTACACAGGTGTGGGGTTTGCTCTCAGCTACACTCCTGCAATTGCCATGGTGGGTTCTTACTTCAGCGAGAGAAAAGCATTGGCTTACGGGATCGCCATGTCAGGCAGCGGCATTGGAACCTTCATACTAGCACCCACTGTCCAACTCCTCATTGAGTTCTTCTCCTGGAGGGGCGCACTGCTCATTCTGGGGGGTTTGGTGTCCCATCTATGTGTCTGTGGAGCCCTTATGAGGCCTTTGGAAGGCCAAAGAGGCAGGCAGAAAGAGATGGACTTGGAGGGTGGCAAAAAGATTGATTTTCTAAATGTGAAACTTGCTGATGGAGTGCAAAATATAGAAGTGAGTGCACAGGAAGAGAGATCAGTGCGGGTAAAACATATGGAAACAGGCGAGTCCTCTGATGTAAAGCAAACACACTCCGATGTGGAAATAAACCTTAGACAGGATCTCTCAGAAGACTCAAAGACTATGAACAGAAGCACCGATGAATGGGACAAAGAATCAAAGCCAAAGTGCTCACAGACAGACATCTTTGTCTTAGTACCAAATACAGACTGTTTGCTCACCAACCAGGAGAACACAGCTATCCCAGAATCAAAATCTGAAGCAAACACTAACCACAATATTTTGGCACAGTCAAAAGTGGCAAACACAAAATTACTGAAAGAATCCCAGGACAATGTATGGACTATCATCAGGAAAACAGTATTGAGAGAATACTCCTTCCTGTTGATACCAGACTTCTTGTTGCTGTTGGTGTCCTTCCTGTTTCTTGCATATGGCTGCAGTGTGCCATTTGTGTATCTTGTGCCATATTCCCTAAGTGCAGGCGTCAGCCCTCAACAGGCAGCATTACTCATGTCCATACTAGGAGTGTCAGGGATTGTCGGTACTATCACTTTTGGATGGATTGCGGATAGAAAGTAAGTTATTTTTTTTCTTATTTTCTTATAAATTGCAATATTACAGAGATTTAAAGAGATGTAATTAATTACTCACTATCATGTTGTTCCAAACCCGTAGGACCTTTGTTCATCTTCGGAACTCAAATTAAGATTTTTGATAAAATCCGAGGACATCGATGAAGTAGTCCATGTGACATCAGTGTTTCAACTGTAATGTTATGAAGTTACAAGAATACTTTTTGTGCACAAAGAAAACAAAAGTAGCTTTATTCAACAATCTCTTCTCTTCAACAGTTTCTTCTTTACCATTCAGTACCATATGTACCACAATGCATGTATATTTTGGTTCGAATAAGTAAGGCTGGTTGCATTTTCTCTCGGTTTTCATCAATATCTTAATTTGTGTTCTGAAGATGAACGAAGACCTTACGGGTTTGGGACTACATAAGGGTGAGTAATTAATTACAGAATTGTAATTTTTTGGAGAACTGTAACTTTAGGAGCTACATCTACACTAGACGTATGTTAACTTCATAAATCCTGTGGAGGTAGGCATACAAAAATATGGTATTGTAAAGTCTTCCAATGTAGACTAAGTCTAAACATTCAGTACGATTGGGAATCAACCCTGATGTCATGCATCATCTTTTCTAGGTCCAAATGCTCGATCAGATACCAAAAGCAAATAACAAGCAGTGCTAACTGTTATCTCCATGCTGAAATCTTATCTGGCCACACATTAATTCATCTTTCTGAATCATTAAAATATTGGTGTCTGGGACAGCGTGAAACTTTAGTGTTTTAAACACTTGAGTAAAAAGGTGTGCTATTAATGTATAGTGCTAATGAATGGCTGTTGAGATAATATTCTCTCTTAAAAGCAGAGACTTGGACCTGAAAACAGTTTCCAATATGCCACGACTTAAAGAGACAGCTTACCCAAAAATGAAAATTCTGTCATTAATTACTCACCCTCATGTCGTTCCAAACCTGTAAGAACTTTCAATATTTGTTTTTAAACTGTTTATCTTCGGACCACAAATTAAGATATTTTTAATAAAATCTGAGAGATTTCTGACCATCCATAGAGAGCAAAGGTCCTTCCACGTTCAATGTCCTAAAAGGTACCAAGAAAATTGACAAAATAGTTTATGTGACATCAGTGGTCTAATCGTTATTCAACAATAGAGCTTTCTGACCCTGTGTAGACAGCAACAAAACTTTGTTTTCTTTGTGCACAACAAGTATTAAATTAAGGGTGTATTCACACTAGGCACGGTCGCCCTTAACCGAGGCCTAATGATGACAGTAGCGCACAATAAAAAAAGCACGGCACGGAGCACAGACGCACTAGTCAAACGAACCAGGCTTTTGGGGTCAAACATGCTCAGGTACGGTTCAAAACGCCTAGTGTGAGTACACCCTAAGGTTGAACCACTGATGTTACATGGACTATTTTAACAATATCCTCTCTACCTCTCTGGGCCTTGATTGTGGTAGTTGCATTGTTATCTATGCAGGGTCAGAAAGCTCTCGGATTTGAACAAAAATATCTTAATTTGTGTTCTGAAGATGAACAAAGGTCTTACTGGTTTGGAACGACAAGAGGGTAAGTAATTATTGACGATTTTTTATTTTTGTGTGAGCTATCCCTAACACTGCTTTATTCTGTATCTGTGTGTATTTGTGTTCAGGTGTTTGAGGCCATATAGGGTGGTGAGTTACATGCTGGCGGTGGGGTCAGAAGGCCTGAGTTGCCTCTTCCTCCCTCTGCTGAATGGTTTTTCCCTGCTCGTCCCTTTTTCTCTCATCTACGGCTACTTTGATGGAGCCTACGTGGCACTTATTCCTGTCGTGACCTCTGACACTGTCAGCTCCACCCACTTGACCTCAGCTCTGGGAGTTGTTTACTTTCTTCACGCCATCCCCTACCTCATCAGCCCACCTATTGGAGGTCAGAGCAAATTTCCACTCCCGATTTAACGACATGATATTTAAAGGATTAGTTCCAGAACGAAAATTTACAGGTAATTTACTCAGCCCCTTGTCATCCAAGATGTTCATGTCTTTCTTTCTTTCTTCAGTCATAAAGAAATTGTTTTTTTTGAGGAAAACATTTCAGGAATGTTCTCCATATAGTGGACGTCTATGGTGCCCACAAGTTTGAACTTCCAAAATGCAGTTTAAATGCAGCTTCAAAGGGCTCTAAATGATCTCAGCCGAGGAATAAGGATCGAATCTAGCAAAACGATCTGCCATTTTCTTAAATAAATTAATATTTATACACTTTTTAATGACAAATTCTCATCTTGTCTAGCTCTGTGATGCGCATGCGTACTCTGTGCACTCCAGTTCAAGACAGTTAGGGTATGTTGATAAAATCCCATCTCATTTTCTCTTCCAACTTCAAAATTATCTTCTTTGCATGATTTTGAAGTTGGAGGAGAAAATTAGATGGGAGTTTTTTTCGACATACCCTAACTGTCTTGAACCGGAGAGCACAGGGTATGTATGCGGATTGCAGAGCTAGATAAGACAAGCATTTGTGGTTAAAAAAAGTATAAATATTAATGTATTTAAGAAAATTACGGATCGTTTTGCTAAATAAGACCCTACTTGCCTGGGATCGTTTAGAGCCCTTTGAAGTTGCATTGAAACTGCACTTTGGAAGTTCAAACTCGCAGGCACCGTTGAAGTCTATATGGAGAAAATTTCTTAAATGTTTTCATCAAAAAACATAATTTCTGTGCGACTGAAGATAGAAAGACATGAACATCTTGAATGACAAGGGGGTGAGTAAATTATCTGTAAATGTTTGTTCTGGAAGTGAATTAATCCTTTAAACTAAATGAAGAAATTCTTTCCTAAATAAGTGTTTTATGAAATGTCTCTCTCTCAGGTTGGCTAGTGGATCAGACAGGCTCCTACACGGCTACATTCTTCCTCAGTGGAGTCGCTCTGATCTGCAGTGCTGTGATTCTGGCTGCTGTGAGAGTTATCATCCGCTGCACTAGAGGGAGCTCTTGCTTAAACTGACTCACAACCAGGTACACAGGAGAGTTGTAGAGCAGTAGAAAAGCACATTAACATTGCTGTCAAGAAACATGAAAGTGCTCCTTCAGAGTTAAAAAGGCTTATAATAAGAGTTTCCAAGTGTCCTTGATCTGAAGCTCTCTTCAGTCAGAAGGACTGCCACAAATACAAGCTCTTTTATCGTATTACTGGACACAGAACTATCCAAAAGAACACACTGCCCTACTGCCGAAATACAGAATTTATGTTACAGCTGATTAAAGCATTTGGTGATTTAAAGGTAAAATTTAAAATTTCATGAATTTAAAGTGCTAGTGAGTCCTCAGTCAAATGCTCCAAATATTTTAATGTGTTTGCTACAAAGGAAACTTCTTTTGTATTTGATATTTGTTTGTTATTGTAATGTGCGTCTCTCTCAGCTAATATCTGATTGGCTGGTCAGAGAAATGAACTGATGTGCTTTTCTGACTGCTTCATTTACAGCATTCACAGTGTTTTTATAATGTACACTGTTGTTCAGAGGTTTGGGGTCTGTACGATTTAAATGTTTTTCAAAGTTATGCTCTGTAAGGGTGCATTTATTTGATCAAAATACAGTAAAACAGTAATATTATTACAAATATTCAAGTGTTATTTGAATTTAAAATAGTTTTTAAAATGTAATTTATTCCTGTTATGGCAAAACTGAATTTTCGGCATTACTCCAGTCTTCAGTGTCACGTGATCCTTCAGAACTCATTCTAATATGCTGATTTGGTGCTTAAGAAACGTTTCTTTTTATCAGTGTTGAAAACAAAAATAGAAATTAAACTTTATACAATGACTTTACTGTCACTTTTGATGAGTTTAGTGTGCTTACTGGCCTCAAACTTTTGAAAAGAAGTGTATACAACTACATATATCACTGTCAACATCACTGTCCTAATAACATTCAAATGTGTTACTCATTTTAGTGCTGCAATCAATGTGATAGCTAATGGCTCAAATGGAATCAGCTTTTTTCCACATTTTTTTATGTTAAATGTTTTAAATTCTACATTTTTAAATGCAAAATGCAACGTTTTTTTCTTTCTAATTATGCATCAATCAACAAAGCTTTCTTTAGACTTGGATATTCTGTGTGAGCCATTAGAGCCTTGGTGAAAAGACATTATTGACGTTATGGATGGAAAACATGGCTGAACCATTGCCAGGGAAAGAATAATAATATGAAATGCTATTTGTAAGCCATATCAGATAAACTGTATTTCATAAAAAAAGGTCATGGACAGTATTGTGCCTTCGAAAAGAAGTATAGGTGTTCAACAAGAAGAGGAACAAATTACACTACAGCAATCTCTTGATAAACATTTATGACTCTTTGTGAACAATGCACATTTATTTGTATGTGACCTTGTTTTTTCCAGAAACTCTGTTACAATAGATAATTTTCAGTTCAAGTCACAATGTATCGTCATTCATTCCATTGGCAAGATACAATGTTCGCTTAGGAAAATGTGATGGAAATCATAATGTTTGGAAATCACTTAATTTGTTAAGCGTTTATTTGCACCCTTATAGGTCTCATGAAGGTCTCAAAGGAAAGCAATTAAAAGTGTTTTTTCCTTATAATATTATTGAGTACTTCTATACTGTTGACCATCTAGAATGAGTCACCCTCAGAAAATAAGGTCCAAACTTTCTACTGGGGTGGCACTCTAAGGCAGTGTTTCCCAAACTTTTTTTCTGGGGACCCACATTTTAAAGTCGCTAAATGTGACCCTGGACCACAAAACCAGTCTTAAGTCGCTGGGGTATATTTGTAGCAATAGCCAAAAATACATTGAATGGGTCAAAATTTTTGATTTTTCTTTTATGCCAAAAATCATTAAGAAATTAAGTAAAGATCATGTTCCATGAAGATTTTTTTGTAAAATTCCTTCTGTAAACATATCAAAATGTAATTTTTAATTTGTAATATGCATTGTTAAGAACCTAATTTGGACAACTTTAAAGGTGATTTTCTCAGTCTTTTTGATTTTTTTGCATCTTCAGATTTCTGATTTCAAATAGATGTATCTTGGCCAAATATTGTCCTATTCTAACAAACCATACATCAATAGAAAGCTTATTTATTGAACTTTCATATGATGTATAAATCTCAGTTTTGTCAAATTTAACCTTATGACTGGTTTTGTGGTCCAGGGTCACAAATCCTTGTGACCCAATAAACATTAGGCCCATATAGTTCATATATCACGAAGAGAATTTATGCATTAACAAAAAATGTATGACCATTTTTAAGGTCATGCTTCCACTTAACTATTTAAAAGAGATACAGATATTTGACAAAGTACTTTTTTTTTTATTTAAGTAAAATGCAGATTTGCAGAAAATGCTGTTTAACACAAACACAATATCCGTTATTTTGATTTCAAATCCAAAAGTGCTTTTTTAGCATTGTGATCCTCTTTTATCACAGTTCACTAATACAATAACAGACATACACGTTTAAACTCAATAAAAAACAACATATTATTCAATGCACTTGACTTCTAGATTTGTATATTAAGTTGCTCAAGCAAGTTGCAACACATTTTAACACAACATAGGGAGGCTATAGCTTCCTTTTCTAGTTGAAATTGGGCTATCAAAAAATATTTTAATTAAAACTTACCACAGACAGAAACAGTCGGCTCTCATGCTTTTCTTTCGCATTAAATCTTTATTAAAAACAATCCTTTAAAGAACTTTTCTACCTGGACAAGTGCACGTATTATGTTCCCTTTTTCTTTAAAACTGCACTTTTCCTTATTTTAAACCTAGCCAAAAAGCCACGTGTTGACTGTGAAACAGTGGACTTCATTTATATGCATTTATGGGACATTTTCGTGTCAATCCATGTTCATTTTTACAGCGAACAATGCGCTGTCACTTTAATTCAGCGCATGCAGCACAGCAAAAAATAGACTCTGCCGAAACGATCACTTCTCTGCTGCAAACGCACTGCTTCTGGGACGCACTGCCGGACAGCAACCGCGTGCAGTGTGAACGCTCCAATCCGTAACATGGGTGCGGAAAAAAATACGCAACGCATACGCACTGCAGACAGGCGATGCAGAGCGCAGCTAAAAAACAACAACAAAAAAGAAAGTAGAAGAAGAAAACGACGAGCTCCCTCGTGCGGCTAATAGGTGAACTACACATAAATTTTAATCAAGAGTATATAGCGCACTGAAAAATAGTGCTCGACTTGGCGACCCATACAAAATCTCCCAAAATCTCCCGCGACCCACTCCCGCCTTTGGGAATGACTGCTCTAAGGTACAAAAAGAAAGAAAGCGAATATTTAATACATAGATCTTGTGTCCATATTTGCCTACTAATGCACCATTTTAAGCCATTCTGTAGTATAAATAGTGAGTAGTGTAAAAACTAAAAAAAATCAACAAGAAAAAGTGCTTTAAATACCCCAATGATGCGGATGAAGATCATACTTCAATGCTAAATGTGAAAAAAAAAACTTTTAAACCACATACACTATATAGTTGAGTACATAGTGCATAGTAATAGTACAACTGTTGTTATAAATACAACATATTCATATATTCTAATTTCCTGACTGAACACCATTTCTCCATTATGGTTTGTGTATCAGGCTAAATTGGTCATATGCATTGCACTGTGATTTTGCTTATTATTTATCTGTAACAGAAATATTAATTCGCTCCAGAAAATGCTGAATTTCCTCACACCGAGGGTCTCTGCCTTTCTTCACTGTTGTCTTAAGAATCCATCTGCTCTTCTCTTTTTCATATGAATCATTCTGTATTTCTGCTACTTTCATGTGAAAGTGTATTGCTTTATTAGCTTGTCCTAAAGTATATAGATGCCAGGCGTAATTATAGTAAATATACTGTTGTCTGTAGGGAGAAAGATCTTTCTCTGACAGGAGCTGCTGGTAAATCTCATCTGCTCTCTTAGTGTTGTCCGCATAATAGTGCATTGATGCCAGGGCTACCTTTTCTCTGATTGAGTCAGGATAATCTCTGACAACCCTCTCAAAGAGCGCAATGGATGACCTAGCGAAGAGCTCCCTTTCTTGGTGATCTTCCTTTACCGCGTGAACCTTCCATTTGTAGCAATTTGCCAGGTGTTTCAATGCTAAGCTTGATTCGGGGAACTTTTCTCGAACCCTGCTTGCTTTTATAATAGCTGTATCTTTAGAAATGTTTCCAAAATACTGAAGAATTTTACTGAAACCCTCCAGGTCTCCACTATGAAGAGTTCTTACTAGTAAACCTTGCATCTCTCTTTCAGTGTCTTCTGGTTGCACTTCAGACTGTTTTAGTAAATAAAGAGCATGAAGGAACAAATTGTTTGGTTCGTTCTCATGTGCAATTTTCACCTGCTTTAGAATCTCTGTCTTAAGTTCTGAAGGGCATTTATTATTTACATATTTGCTCCTGGCTGTGGCAAGACCTTTGTGCCATTCCTTCCTTTCTGGTTCTGCTTTTAAAGCCATCTCGAAGCATTTAATCGCCTGCTCCTTTTTGGACTTGTTGAACTTCAGCAGCGTCCAGCCCTTTTCTCCACTGACTTCAGGATGTAAAGCACATTCAGGTGGAGCAGGATGCATTCGCTGAAGCCTCTCCACCTCTTCTAGGTATTCTTTGCTCTTGTCCATCTCTCCCATAAGGAAGTAGACCCAAGCCAGGTTAGCTTTGTTGACCTGCAGCCGGACTCCAGCTTCTTCTGTTTCATGCTCCTGCATCAAACTTTCTGCTTTGTGCAGGGACATCAGCGCCTCTGTGTTGGAGCCAAGAGTCTGTTGGATGTAGCCCAGTAGGTTGTTATACTGAACCAGCCAAGTGCATCTTTCCTGATCCACATCTTGCATGTTCCTCTGTAAATCTTGGAGCTCATTTTTATTGCACCCCAGATCCCAGGTGAAGTGGCATTCCAGCTGCTTAAGGGTGCCTTTTAGATGAGAACTGAAAGTAAGAGAATGATTCCAGGTCAGTGCTACCAGGGAAAGTTTTCTTATTTTCAGATGATGTCAGAGAACAGACCGGGAACAGGGAACCTCAGTTTTTCAAAATTATAAAACTAAAGAAAAATATTCTAGGGGAGGTGCTGGGAGGTCATATTTTAGCATTTTTCTTATTATTACAATGATCCCACCTAAATGTTTGATCACTCACAGTTGTGTTTTTACAGTTGATTTAATTATGTGCTAGGATTTGAAAGCATAAAACGTGCTAGGATTTGAAAGCATAAAACAACGCTAGATGGTGCTATAGGGTAATTTTGGTTGCACACCGGTCTGCACGTGAAAGGAAGTGTGGTTTCACTGAGTTTATTTTTTTTTACTAAAATGAAACTGAAAATAAAATTACAGTCAGATTAAATTTTGTGTTGTTTACCAATCTCACCAATAGGCACTCTTTCGGACCACCAAGCATGAGAGCATGATCTAGTGCACCCCCAAAACAAAATAAAGACTTTGTAAAAGAGTAATTGGACTCCTTAAAAGGGGGGGGGGGGCTTGGTGCTTTTTTTTAATCCAGCCCTCAAAGGGTCGATGATTTTGGTTTCCACTAACCTTTCTCACATTATTTTGTTCTCAAAGAATTACGCAATGTATATCACTAAAGATTTTTAACTTTAATATTTTGTCTGTTGAGATTTAATGTTTGATTTAGGCATTTATTTTTATTTTAGCAATGGCATGCTCCTGATGAGATGGCAGATGGTGTCCTGGCTAATCTCCTACCAAACCTGTGGTGTTACATGTCTAGATATTGTACCACAACAAACATAGACATCAACAGACAGCTTGTGCTTATTTGCATTGCAAAAAAAAGTGGAAAAGCCCGCAAGGTATGGGTGAGGTCTTGGACTTAGAGCTGAGCGATATGTAATATTTTAAATTATTTTATTGATAATCACCTTTAAAAAAAAATTCTTGACGATTCCGCGTGATCTTGGATCGTTCAGTTCTTCGAAGCTCATCTGGACTTGCTGTCATAGCAACAGGTGCGCAAGCTTAAACCTGCTCGGGAGCAGGTTTATTTCATGTAAACAGGATTTTTTTTTTTTTTTTTTTTTATTACAAAAATTTGTACAACACATACAAGAACAGGGAAGTTACAGACTGATACATTCCTAAGACATAGTCATAAGAAAGAAAGAAAGAAAAAAAAATATATATATAATACTAATATTCTGGATTTGCTTACATCAAATTATTGTGTAATCCATACAGAAAAGAAAAGTATAAACATAAGTTACATCCTTTTAGAAAAATTGTCATAATGCAACAAAAATTTGGCACTCTTTTTGTTATTTATAAGTCTGAGAGAAGAAACAACAGAATCAAGATCAGCAAGAAAAAGGGGAAAAGAAAGAAGAGATTTGAGCCATTTTTGCTTATGAATGAAAAATTTTGCATTCAGTATAAGAAAGTTAACAACATATTCAACAGATAATTGTTTTGGATTTTCATAATAAAAAATAACATCTTTGAGGTCAAAAGTATGGGTTACATTTGTAAGACTAAAAATATATGTGCTTAAGTCAACCCATAATTTGTTGGTAACACCACAATCAAAAAACAAATGGGCAGCTGTTTCCTCAACAAAGCCACAAAACGAGCAAGACTCATCGACATCAGAATATTTAGAAATATATAAATTTGTAAACAGGATTTAGGCTGCGCTCCTAGCGGGTTATGATTGGTTGAAATGGCGAGGTCACATCTGATTGGTTAAAGAGCACGACTGACACGGACTGACTCACGTGGGAAAAGAAAAGTATTTTGCAAAAAAAAGTGTAGAAAATAATTACGACGATTCACACACGAATGATGACCACAGCTACACACACATTATATATATAGCCTATATATACATTTACAATCAAAATTATTTAACCCCCCAGAGACTGCAGTACTTTACAAATGATTTTTGCTCTTTCTGAAGATTCAGGACTAAATTGCATCTACAACAGTTTTCTGGAATATTAAAAGTGATAATGTCAATATATAATGTAATGTTTTTGAGTTATAGGATTTTTTAATAACACAGCTATGTCAGAATTATTCAACCCCTATTCAACATTGCTGTTTTAAGACAGTTATTTTTATGGTCAGGAACAAAATTGTCTTAAAACATAATTAAGCCTTTACAAACTTATTAAAAATGGAATTCGCTTGGGGTGTTACACATAGTATACCTTTAGCCCATACAAGTGCTGAAGGTGAGTAGCAAATATGGTAAAGTCAACAGAGAGCTCACACTAAATCAATAGAGAAGAAATAGTTTGTTATCTTAAAACTACATGAATATTTCTAAGACATTACAAGTGCCTAGAGACACAGCTGGCAGTCGTATTCCTTAGATTAAAGTGTGTTGAACCAGAAAACCTTTGAGTCTGTTGAACAAAAAAGCACAATATCATAAAATGTTTGATCAAATCAACTGAGAAAAACTTGCAATGTACAGCCAAAGACTTGCAAGATGACCAGACGAAAGGAGGCAAAATATTTCAATGCTGTGTATAAGAAGGACACTAGACAAGTATGGTCTTCATGTTGAGGGATCTTGCTGAATACCATTCTTGACCAAGAAGAACAAAAAACTGACTTGAACATGCTAAAATTCATTTAGTTAAAGACCTGTGGAGTTCTGGAAGAATGTTTTATGGATTGATGTGACCAAACTGGAACTTTTTTGGATGTATGGATCAGAGGTATGTCTGGTGCAAAAAAGACAAAGCTTATAAGCAGAAGAACACCACCTCCATCATCAAACATGGAGGTGTGCCAGTCCTGTTATGGGGTTGTTCTACTGTAGCAGGAAGTGGAAAACATGACCATACAAAAGATATCATTGATTTATTAAAGTATCAGACCATTTTGGCAAACATTGTGATGCCTTTTGTGCAATGTCTGAAGCTAATAATCAATGGACTTTCCTGCAGGACAAACATCCCAAAGTATACATTCAAATCTACTTACGCTTGGTTCAGGGATCAGTCATAGAATGTTTTTTTAATAAGTGGCCTGTTCAGTTTCCAGATGTAATTCTCATTGAAAATACATGGTTGAATTTGAAGCAAGCAGTGGCAAAGTAAAAACCAAAGATTATCAGTGATCTGAAAGCTTTTTCAGGGGAGGAATAATTTTGAACATGAATGTTTAGAGCCAATTCGATTTTTTTTTATTATTATTCATCAACTTAAGTTCTCAGAATTACTCAAATGTGTCTTAATAAACTTTCTTTAATAGTTTACTGATGCCTTTGTTTCACAATATGTTGTTCTCTGTAGCAAAATGTCTTGCAGGTCAAGGGGGTTGAATAATTTTGATTGCAACTGTATATATATATTTATACTACAGGGCCGTTGAATGCTTGAATCTGATTGGCTGACGAACGTTCTAGAGGTGTATATATATACCGTTCAAAAGTTTGGGGTCAGTACATTTTTTTTTTTTTTAAGTAATTAATACTTTTATTCACCAAGGATGTATTGAGTTAATAATTAAAAATTTATTCAAAGTTAATTATAAATAATTTACATTGTTATTAAAAATATATATATTTTGAATAAACACTACTTTTTAAACTTGTTATTCATGAAAGAATCCTGGGGAACAAATAATAGGTTCCAAAAAATATTTGGCAGCACAACTGTTGATATTATCCAGCACTGATCATTCTAATAATAAATCAGCATATTAGAATGATTTCTGAAGCATCATGTGACACTTAAGACTGGAGTAACAGCTGATAAAAATTCAGCTTTTCATCACAGGAATAAATTCTATTTTAAAGTATGTTTAAATAAAAACCATTATTTTATATTGTAAAAACATTTTGCAATATTACTGTTTTTTTCTGTATTTTTAATCAAATAAATGCAGCCTTGATGAGCATAAGAGACTTCTTTAAAGACTATTACAAGTCTTACTGACCCCACACTTTTCAACGGTAGTGTATATAAAAATAAAAATATAAATAAAATAACATATCAAGGAAAAAACATGTAACATGGGCAGCACTAACGCATTTAATTTGTCTGCTTCTTTTTGCCAGCCGTCTCTCCTGGCTTTTGCATGCTTTGAGATGTTTCCTGTCATTTTAATTAAAGACTCAAATTCGGCATAACCTTCCAATAAAAGCTCTTGTTCTGCTTGGGAGAAAAACTGGGCACGTTCTTTGGCCATGCTGAACAGCCAATAACAGCGTTGCTAATCATTGTTTCTACTATCGATACATGTCCCCTTTTAAACCAACGCATGAACGCGCAATTATCTCAGATAACTCAATCCAGCGATACTAATCATAAACAACAGGTGTGTTCGAAGAACCCAGTTAGCCGGATCATGATTAGCCCGATGATATCATCTTGGATGTCTCATTTGATCTCGGATGTTTTAAGCAACGTACGAAGAACGAGCCCCTGTATATATGTAGTATGTTATTTGAAGCTTTGAAATTATGAAGCTTTAAATGATGTTGAAGTAAATTCATTAGTTATAGACCGAAAGCTTCTAGATTTTTGATAGCTGTTTTTGCTGCTATATATATCTTCATCAGGCAATTTCAGATTCACTGTGTATTCAAAATCAGTTCACCATTTCCCAAATGAACAGAAACAGGAGCTCAAGTCATTATAAGTGATCAAGATTTATTATATAACTTTGTCTTTTCATTCAAATAGTGATTTTTATTACGTGATAGAAAACTACTGCAGTTTATGTCCTTGAATAGAGACTCGAGACGTGTCCACTTGTGGAGATGATAGTCATTCTGGCAATTAGTTATATAGAGAAACTATTTCCTTTTTTTTGTCCTGGGTTAAATTTTTTCACCATGGGTGAAAAAAAGTGAAGTGGGGACACTCTGTGATCATTTGTCGCTGAAATTCTTTTAAGGGGAGACACTGTGGGCAAAAACACAGTTTTTTCATGCACCTGTCTGTTTGAGATTTTGGGCTTTTTGGTGTTTCATAAAGTGTTTTTTCAGATTACTGGAAAGAAAACACCCAAAAGACACTGTTAAATGTTTCTTTTATAGCACTTTATCTATTTGTGTCAATAGATTTCAATTACAATTCATATTTTTAAAGGCCATTTTTCACAAAATTTGTTTTTTCTCCAACACTGAGCCATAAATCTCCACTTCGGTAGCACTTACACACACCAAACTTTACATAAAATAAAATGTTGATTTTATACAACATTTTATTCCCCCAAAAATTGTAAAAAAAATACATTGTTTTCTGTCTGTTCTAAGTTTTTTTCTGAATTATGAAGTGGCAAAATGAGATACCCAAAATCCCCTGTGTAAAAACATTTGACTCTAATATGTCCAAAAAATTAAACAAGAAGTTTGAAACTGACTTCATCCAGTGTTTAGATTTTTGTGCTAGAAATGTATGCAAATTAGCACATATTTCATTAAATAGTGCCTCATTTGCATATGTAAACCTAACATTTTAGAAAACTTGTAATACAAAAAATGTTTGCAATTATCAATGTAATTAATCAACTGGGTAAGTAAGGTGATAACTATTAGTTAGTTTGTTTACCCTATTCACCTGCAAATATTTTGCAAATGGCCACAGTGGCTTTAGTCTCTCACACAATGCCATTAAATAGGTACAGATCTCCACAGTGGACAAAAGATAGAAATAATAAATACATATTGTTACAAATTATACTTTTCTGCATAGAGAAACACAAAGAATGTCATCCTTAGTGATTTTTGAGAGTTGTTGTATCAAAGCTCATTTTAAAAGGAAATATTAATTCTCTTCAGAAAATTCCGTATTTCCACACAGCGAGGGTTTTTGTCATTCATCCCAATTTTTTGAAGAATCTTTATGCTCTTCTGTCTGTCATCTGTATCATCTGGGATTTCTGCTGCTTTCATGTGACAGTTGATTGAATCTTTCAACCGTCTACAGTTATATAGATGGAAGGCATAACGATAGTAAATATACTGTTGGCTGTGGGGAGGGAGATCATCTTTCTTTGACACGAGCTGCTGGTAAATCTCATCTGCTTTCTCACTGTTGTGTGCATAATGGTGCATTGATGCAAGGGCTACCTTTTCTCTGAGTGAGTCAGGATAATGTCTGACAACCTCCTCAAAGAGCTCAGTGGATTTTCTAGCTAATGTCCTCTTTTCCACGGTGTCTTCCGTCATGTTATAAACTTTCCATTTGTTGCAACTTGCCAGATATTTCAACACTCTATTTGAGGTGGGCAACCTTTCTCTAGCTCTCTCTGCTTCTTGGATAGCTTTATCTACAGAAATTTTTCTATAATACCTGAGAATAGTACCCAAACACTCCAGGTCTCCTGTTTCAAGAGTTTTCTTGAGTAAACCTTGCATCTTGCTCTCAATTTCTTCTGATTGCACCTTAGACTGTTTTTCTAAATAAAGCACATGAAGAAGCAAACAGTTTGGTTCCTTCTCATGTGCAGTTTTCAGCTGCTTTAGAATTTCATACGTATGCTCTGAAGGGCAATTTTGATTTGAATATGCTTCGCTCATGGCTATGGCAAGACCTTTGTGCCATTCCTTCCTTTCCTTGGTTCTGCTGTTAAAGCCATCTTAAAATAATCAACCGCCTGGTGCTTCTTGGACTTGTTGAACTTCAGCAGCGTCCAACCCTTTTCTCCACTGACTTCAGGATGTAAAGTGCATCCAGGTGGAGCAGGATGCATTTGCTGAAGCCTCTTTACCTCTTCAAGGTATCCTTTGCTCTTATCTGTCTCTCCCTTAAGGAAGTAGACCCAAGCCAGGTTAGCTTTGTTGACCTGCAGCCAGACTCCAGCTTCTTCTGTTTCCTGCTCTGGTATCACACTTTCTGCTTTGTGCAGGTACTTCAGTGCCTCTGTGTTGAAGCCAAGAGTCTGTTGGATGTAGCCCAGCAGGTTGTAATGGTGAACCAGCCTGTTGCATCCCTGCTCTAAGATGTCTTGTATGTTCCTCCTCAACCCCTGGAGCTCATTTTGATATTGCCCCAGATCCCAAGTAAAGTGGCACTCCAGCTTCTGAAGGTGTTGTTTTAGGCTGGAGATACAGAAATATTTAGAAAAAATGATGCTTTGTTTTTGTTGACATACAAATATATAATATCTGTCAGGCATTGAACAGGCAATCAACATTTTCATTAAACGACAAAAGATTTAAACAATCCAATGTACAGTCTAAAAATCTGTTTAAATTCCCACATCAGATTGCATTTTTGCATATTTGAATTGTAAATGACTTACTCCATGATAATGGTCAGTTGTCTGGTTTGAGAGGTGTTTCTTCTAGCAGTGCTGTCTTCTTTATGTGGGTCACTGAGTCACTCATGCTGTATTTAATGATCGAGTTCATAAAGGCGTTAAACACGTCAGTCCAGGATTCTTCTTATGGAAATGTCTGCTCTGTCTTAGGTTCTTAAATAAAGAGCAGTTTACCTACTGACAGTTATAAAGTTTAGAGCTTCTTTCTCAAACACAAACTCTGAAGACACAGGTTTTACTGCACAGCATACCCGTAATTCACTGTTCTTTGTACTCTGTCTGTGGTCCAAAGTGATATTAACAATGTTATAGGCAAGACCACCTATTTCTGACTGACTGTTCAAAAGGTTGAAGCGATTTGCATATTTACCATTTTATAGTACAAAATAAATTATCTATAATTTAATAACAGTTAGCAATGTATGTGTTACTGTATTTATTAATCTTAGCTGTTACAGCTGATCATTTTTAGCTTAGTTCTATTAAATAATGTTAACATATTTGATTTCAATATTGCATTAAGAAATGTTGACATTAACATTAACTAAGATAAACAAATGATTTAAAAGTTACCAAACATTTAATCTCGGCTTAACTCTCAATATGAGCCACTATTTACAAAGTCAAACTCAGATTTATTTTGTTGTATCCAGCTGATTTTGCTGCTTGATCTCTCTGTATTCAAGTAATGTAATTCTGTAATGAAGTTCGGTTCGACAAAACAGCTCAAATCTGCATGAAGAAGTTAAAATAGCACGTCGGCATCACCAAATACATTTTTTATTCATTTATGAATTTGTTGACACTATTGGTTAGGTTTAGGGTTGCGTTTGGTATAGGGAAAATTTACAACACTATACAGAATTAACCTTCAGCGACATGCCCCGGATATTTGAATTCTGAACAGCTGCAATACGTATCTCAAACAATGTAATAAAAACGCAGCAATGTATGTGCCTATACCAACATAATAAAAACGCGCCAAGGGCACGTATTGAACGTATGTTTTAGCTCCACTCTCTGGACATTTCACTTTGAAACTGGAGCAAAAAGCGCAGTAAAGTACGTAATTACGGTGTTGCAGAAATTTTTGTAGAGGCACGTATTTCCAGTAAGCCTGTGGAAATGCTAAGTCACAGATAGATCAAGCTCTATTTATAATGATCAAGCTAATAAAACCACCTGCTTATCTACCTGTCAACAAGTCATCAAACACTTTAGCTCAGGATTCTAATCTTGAAAATGTCGACTCTGCCTTAAGGTTTGTTACCTCAATACAGTGCAGTTTACCAAGTGACACTGATAAAGTTTAAAGCCTGCCTTCTTTCTCAAGCATAAACTCTTAAGGTGCAGGTTTTACAGCACAACATGTCTTTAATTCACTGTTCTTTGTACTCTATAATCCAAAGTGATATTGATATTATGATGTGGGCAAGACCAACTGTAACAGAAACACAAAGGTTGAGGATCCAAACCCAGTATTTATTGAATGGGTAATCCACAAAGGTCAAAAACATAGGCAAAGGTCACAATAACACAATAAACAAAACAGGATTATGGGGAATGATGTGGACAACCAGGCTCTCCAGCAGGTGACCGTGAGAATATTAAAAAAGTTGGAATACTTTGGTAACAATAAGCGATACATGTTTTTATTAATCATTGTTAATGTTAGTTTACAATAAATATTCAGCTGTTAGTTTTTAGTATATTTTGCCTATTAAATTTACTGTTAATGTGACTGCACCTTCACACTTATTCATTCATGTTGCATATTTACTCGTCTTTGAGAACTCTCTTTAGAAATTGTAAAATTTCCTCACAGCGATGGTTTATGCCATACTTTACAGTTTTTTCAAGAATCATTATGCTTTTTTGTTTGTCTTCTGATTTGTTTTGGATTTTTGCTGCTTTCATGTGAAAGTCGATTGATTTGTCTCTTGACTGTTGAGTCTGATGTAGATGGCACGCATAACTATAGTACAGAAACTGTTGAGTATGAGGAGGGAGATCATCTTCGTTTGACAGGAGCTGCTGGTAAATCTCATTTGCTCTCTTATTGTTGTCTACATAACGGTGCATTGTTGCGAGGGCTAACCATCCTCTGACACAGTCTGGGTATTCTTTGACAACCTTCTCAAACAGCTTGATGCATGTTTCAATCAAGTTCTGCCTTTCCCGGCTGTTTTCCTTCATAGTGAAAACTTTCCCTTTGTATAAATTTGACACGATTCTTAAAACTTTAGTGGATGTGGGGAACTTTTCCCGAACCCTTTCTCCCTCTTGAATCGCTCTATCAATGGAAATGTTCTTAAAATATAAAAGAATATAATCTAAACCCTCCAATTTTCCTGTATTAATGGATCTCTCCACAAACTGTTGTGCCTCCTTATCATTTTTTTCTCCCTGCACCTCAAACTTTTTTAGTATATAGAGGGATTGAAGGAACAAATCATTTGGGTCCATCTCTGCTGCCGTTTTCACCTGCTGTAGTTTTTCAGCCTCCAGCTCCGGAGTGAATTCAGACTTTATATATGCCCTGCTCATGGCAACAGCAAGACCTTTTTGCCATTTCTTCCTTTCTGGTTCTGCTTTTAAAGCCATCTTAAAGTAATCAATCGCCTGGTGCTTCTTGGACTTATTGAACTTCACCAATGTCCAGCCCTTTTCTCCACTGACTTCAGGATGTAAATCACATCCAGGCGGAGCAGGATGCATTTGCTGAAGCCTTTTCACCTCTTCTAGGTATTCTTTGCTCTTATCCATCTCTCCCAAATGGAAGTAGACCCAAGCCAGGTTAGCTTTGTTGACCTGCAGCCGGACTCCAGCTTCTTCTGTTTCCTGCTCCTGCATCACACTTTCTGCTTTCTGCAGATACTTCAGCGCTTCTGTGTTTAAGCCAAGAGTCTGCTGGATGTAGCCCAGCAGGTTGTAATAGTGAAGCAGCCAAGTGCATCTTTCCTGGTCTACATCTTGCATGTTCCTCCTCATCCCCTGGAGCTCATTTCGAGATTTTCCCAGATCCCAGGTAAAGTGGCACTCCAGCATCTCAAGGTTGCTTTTCAGTGAGGAACTGGGGTTATAGAGAAAATAAAATAGTCTCACTCCTGACACATAACATTTAGCTCAGAGGACAATGAGAAATCAGAAAATCTGAAGAGATTTGAATGTTGCACAAAAAAAAAACAACAACAACAGTATTATGTGTAAAAACCACAGCATAAACAAATATTTAAATGACAGAACACAATATATTTCGTATGATATCATTGCTTCTTAAAATATCCATATTATGACAATGATTTCATAAATGAATATATAAGAACACTCACTCCATCTCGATGAGCAGCAATGATCTGGCTTGTTCAATGTGTTTCTTCAGCAGTAGTGAAGTGTCACGGAGTATGAGCTCTCTTATGTATTTATAATGGAGATAAAACAAGGTCATTCAACACATGGGGTCACAATCCTTCTCATATAAGTTTCTGTTCTTGGCAAGGTTTTATTTTCATGCAAATAAACAAGCACAAATCCACGGGCCATTTCAGGATAATTACATGCAATATATACTGTATGAGTAAGGATAAAGCTATTTATGACATGCATTGTTATCATTATAGGCCTGTTGTATAGTTAATCTGGTGCAGCTTCACACAATCAACAAGGTGCATGGAAACCAGCAACACTTGTGTAGTGGAGAAATCAAACTATTCAGAGAATGGAATTAAAAAAACGTATTTATTTTGCCAATGCTTTACGGCACACAGGCCTTCAATGGGGTGTATAAATGAATAAATAAATTGTATTTTGTTTTAATTATAGCACAGAAGGTTAATGAGATCTACATATAATGAGATATACATTAGCTTATCAGAATGCTGAAATAACACTACAATTGTAAAATAATTTCGCACTATATGCTTCACTAATTAGGAGAATTTGAAGCAATTTGGTTGAGTTTGAGCCATTGTAGCTTTGCCACAAATAAGGTCTTGACCATATGTGTTACAAAATAATTTTGTTTTGTACAGCAAATGTCCTCAGCAGACAGGGCTACAATTAATTGAAACATCATATTTTATTGTTTTAAGTGAAGCGACCCAGCATGTACAGATGGAATTATAAACGACTTACAACAACAAATTACAAATCAATTTAAAACCTTCCTATGATAAACAGGATAACATTGTAAGTCGTTAAAAATAATATTAAATTACAATTAAATAAAGTCAGGGTGGAGAGAAAAATCTACTGAGAGAAAGGAAATTTGACACTTAATTGAGACTGAATGACACTGATTGATTTTGTTGCATTCTGCCAGTTGTCACTGAACAAATTTATGATAGTCGATGATATGATATGATATGATATAATATGATATGATATGATATGATATGATATATGATATGATATGATATGATATGATATGATATGATATGATATGATATGATATATGATATGATATGATATGATATGATATATGATATGATATGATATGATATGATATGATATGATATGATATGATATGATATGATGATTATATGCTGGACTTGAAGGAATTTGATCAAGGTGTGGCTTTGAAAATGTCATAAACGTCTGACCACATTTGTTACAAAGTTTAAAAAAAAGGGCTGCAATTACTTCAAACATCATCTTTAATAGTTTCAAGTGAAGTGATCCAGCATTTACAGACAAATAAGTATTGTAAACAAATATACAATTCATTCTGAAAACCGACTTATGATAAACAGGATATTTTTTTAAATGAATTAAAAACAACATTAACTTACTAAATAAAGTCAGGGTGGAGGTATACTGAGAGAAAATGTAATTTGACACTGATATATTAAATGACTGATTGCTTGACTTTGATTATGAATCAAATATAAACAAAAATAGCAAATATAGTAAACAATATAGCAAACAATTAATGTCTAGAATTTTTGTTTGGACTGATCAACATTATTTAAACAAATAAAAATGAAACCACAATATGACTGTTATATAAAAGGGTTTAGGTGTAATTTTACACAGAAAAAGAAGACATTACTGATATGAGATTCTTATCCAGCTGCTATCTCAACTTTGATCTCAATTTTTCCAGATACTTTTCATTAAGTTCCGTGTTACGAGAACAAGTTTACTTGTGACATTGATAAAGTCTAGAACCTGCCTCCTTCCTCAAAAATAAACTCTTAAGGTGCAGGTTTTACAGCACAATATGTCCACGATTCACTGTTTATTGTATTCTGTATAGTCCAAATGATATTAATCTTGTGATGTGGGCAAGACCAACTTTATTTCAGTCTGGCTGTTCAAAAAGTTGAAGCAATTTGCTTATTTAGCGTATTATTATTATTATTATTATTATTATTATTATTATTATTGTTATTATTTAAATTGGCAGTGCTTTGGTAACAATGAGCAATTTCCTTTAAAAAAAGCTCAGTTCCTTTAAATATTAACATTCAATGTGTGATTTAAAAAATATATTAAGAAATGTTGACTTTAACATTAAGATAAACTAATGCTTTTACTCTCAATATGAACCTCTATAGAACTCACTTTTTTAAACATTTATTTTGTTGTTTCCAGCTGATTTTTGCTGCTTGATCTCTCTATTCATTGGATCCATAAATAAATAAAATCGCAAGCAATAAACATTTACTGAGTTCCAGACATGTGATTTTATAGCAGATAACCGGATGGAAAATTTCTGCATTTTCAAAGTGTCATGTTTTTGCATAGATGTAACTCCTTATCAGCTGATACAGTTATTCTGGCGATTATACATACAGGAAAACTATTTATAACTAGTACTTTATATGGACTTAAATACAGTGTAAAAGTTAAATGGGACACTGATAATTTAAGGAGTCGTATTTTATAATGCATTTACATTACACACATAATTACCACCTTCATTTAAGGTGCAGTTACATTAGCAAGCAGCTTTCTCTTGGTCAGTGTGGTGATTCCTCATGACCAGCTTAAACCTATTGTTAGTTCTTTCAAACACATGCTTTTGTGAAAATGAAAATTCACACTTTCATATGTATTCATGTCACATGAATAAAGTGAGTTAGAGAGAATAATATTTACTCATCCCTCAGAGTTCTCTTTAAAAATTGTGAAATCTCTTTACAGCGAGTGCTTCTGCCATTTTTCACAGTTTTTTCAAGAATCATGCTTTTCTGTTTGTCTTCTGAATTGGTTTTCTGCTGCTTTCCTGTAAAAGTTGATTGATTTTCTCTGGACAGTCTTCTCTGATGTAGATGGCATGCGCTACTGGTAAATATCTCAGCTCCCGTTTTCCAGTTCTCCAGAGTGAATTTAGACTTAATATATGCCCTGCTTATGGCTTATATGAAAAAACAAACAAAGCGAGGACAATAGTGAAAATGTCAGATCACGGGAATAAATGTTATGTTCCAGGTTGAGCAGGAGATGTTAAGTGCAGGGATGGGTTGGTGTCTGTACTCAGAAAGGCAAGGAAAACAAATAAGATGAGCCACTGAAGGGACATGGTTAGCTTAATGTTAGCGGTAACCTGTTACATTGCAGTACATAAGATTTCACTTACCGCATAAACAGAGAGCTGGAGAGATGACTGCGCGGACATTGGTGAATGATTTACAGATCATGAGCATCACTAACAAGCATCTAAACTTGTAAAATATGTGATAAGTACTGCCGCTGTAGTATAATGTTATACAGAGCATGTGAAATTACAAAAGTGAAAGTAAAATGACTGTGCATTCAAAACAGCAGTTTTGAAGGGACAAATCTTAGGGTTATAAATGGACCTGTAAAACCGTTTCTGGAGAATTTTTGCCCTTTCCTATGCCATATTACCTTCTATGTAGATATCAGAGAACAATTTAAAATATTGTATCAGTGCATTCTATGGCACCTTTAAAGTAATCAATCGCCTGGCATTTCTTGGACTTATTGAACTTCACCAATGTCCAGCCCTTTTCTCCACTGACTTCAGGATGTAAAGCACATCCAAGTGGAGCAGGATGCATTTGCTAAAGCCTTTTCAACTCTACTAGATATCATTTGCTTTTATCCATCTCTCCATAAGGAAGTAAACCCATGCCAGGTTAGCTTTGTTGACCTGCAGCCGGACTCCAGCTTCTTCTGTTTCCTGCTCCTGCATCACACTTTCTGCTTTCTGCAGATACTTCAGCGCTTCTGTGTTTAAGCCAAGAGTCTGTTGGATGTAGCCCAGCAGGTTGTTATAGTGAACCAGCCAAGTGCATCTTTCCTGGTCCACATCTTGCGTGTTCCTCCTCATCCCTTGGAGCTCATTTCGATATTTTCCCAGATCCCAGGTGAAGTGGCACTCCAGCCTCTCAAGGTTGCTTTTCAGTGAGGAACTGGAGTTAGAAAAATGTAGAAAAAAAATAGACTAGGAGGACATTTACTTCTGACACACAACATTTGGATTAGAGGACGATGAGAAATCAGAAAATCGAAAGAGATTTGAATGTTGTAGCGTTCAATGTGTTTCTCCAGCAGTATTGAAGTGTCACTTAGTATGAGCTCTCTTGTGTATTTATAATAGACATAAAACAAGGTCATTCAACACGTGGGGTCACAACCCTTCTCGTATAAGTTTCTGTTCTTGGCAAGGTTTTATTTTCGTGCGAATAAACATGTCCACAGGCCATTTCAGGATAATTACATGCAATATATACTGTATGACTAAAGATAAAACTATTCATGACATTATGGCATTCTTATCATTATAGACATGTTGTTTAGTTATTCTGGTGCAGCTTTACACAATCAATGTGCATAGAAACCAGCAACAATCATGCAACACTTGTGTAGCAGAGAAATTAAACTATTCAATGAATGGACTTGAAAAATCACTATTTTTTTTGCCAACACTTTTTGGCACACAGGCCCTCACTAAGGCTAATAAATAAATAATAATAAAATTAAAATTACCAATTTTTTTGGTTATCATTCTGCCAGTGTTATGAGTAGTGCTGGTAGATGAGGAGCCTGAGTGAGAACTCGGAGAGACAGGAGTAAATCCAACGAACGTATTTATTAACAAATGACAGGGAATTAAGGAAAACGCCAGCAACACTTTAAGACGACACAAAGACACAGAAGGGCAAACGACTTATAAAGGGTAAAACTAATGACTGACAGGTGGAGACAATAATGAGGGACAAACGAACTTCAGCAGAACAAGAGGGGGAGACAAAGGGAGAAACCAAAACAGAGCAGTGCAATGACAAGAAACATAAGGAGACATGTAACAGCCAGCTGGCAATGAACAAATTTATGATAGTTTTATCAGAAAGCTGAAAAAAAAAACACTACATTTGTGAAATTAGCACTGATTTGCACTATATACTGGACTTAAAGGGAAATTTAAGTCGTGGCTTTAAAATTTACACAAAGTTTAACCACATTTGTTACAAAATGTATTCATGTATTTATTTATTTTTACAAAAAAAAAAAAACAGGGCTGCAATTATTTCAAACACCATGTTTTATTGGTTCAAGTGAAGAGACTGGCATTGAAAACACTTATACAATTCATTCTGAAACCTATGATAAGCAGGATAACATTTTAAAGTAATTACGAAAATCCCATTAAATTACTAAATAAAGTCAAGGTGAAGGTATACTTACAGAACATGTAATTTGACACTGATCTAAAATTACTCTGTTTGACTGTTTGTAGATCAAATAAAAACAAATACAGCAAATATAGTAAACAAATATCAAACAATTTGTGTCTAGAATTTTTAAATTCATATCAGTTTTCGACTGATAACATTATTTAAACAATTAAAATAATAAAATCACAATATGACTGTTATAGAAATGTTATGTAAAAGAGTTGAGGTGTAATTCCACACAGAAAAAGACAGCATTGATATAAGCTTCTTATCCTGCCATTATTTAAACTCTGATCCAATGTGATCTCATTGTCTCCAGACACTTTCCATCAACTTCTGTGTTGGAAAAAGAAATGCATAGCAAACAATACAACAGGAATAAATAATTATTTTTTTTTTTTAAATGCAAACATGATATTAGGATTCGATTTTTGTAGAATATGAACTGCTGTATGACAGTCTTAAGTTGAGCTAAAAAGTATATATATTTTATTTACTTCAATGAGAACCCAAAAATTATACTGAATTATTACACATATTTTCATGTTCATACATATCTTTTTCTTGATTCATTGTTAACCATATTTGTGATATTCGTAATAATAAGCATATAATATATGATTGCAAATAGCTAAGTGCAGTGTTTGAAAGTGTGATTATATATTTCCATATCCATAATTATTTTGTATCAACAAACCACTTTTTAATCAGGATTGTTACAATTCTAACTGAATTGCCTTTAGAACATCTACAATTTTCTTACAGAGAGGACTTTTGCCCTCCCTTACAATTTTTTCAAGGACTTTTATACTGTTTTCTCTGTAAGTTGTATTAACTGGGATTTCTGCTACTTTTATGTGAAAGTTGATTGAGCCTGGTTTTCTAGTGTGATGTAGAAAGTGGGCATAACTATAGTAAATATGTTGTTGGCTGGGGGGAGGGAAATCATCTATTTCTGACACGAGCTGCTGGTAAATCTCATCTGCTTTCTCATTGTAGTTTGCATAATTGTACATTGATGCAAGGGCTATCTTTTCTCTGAGTGAGTCAGGATAATGTCTGACAACCTCTTCAAACAGCCCAATGGATTTCCTAGCCAGGGTCACTCTTTCCTGTCTGTCTGTATATCTGTTGTAAACCTTCCATTTGTTGCAAATTGCCAATAATTTCAACACTCTGCTTGAGTTGGGAAACTTTTCTCGAGCTCTCTCTGCTTCTCGAATAGCTTTATCTACAGAAATGGTTCTGAAGTACCTCAGAATAGTACCCAAACACTCCAGGTCTTCTGTTTCAAAAGCTTTCTCTAGTAAGGCTTGCATCTCTCTCTCATTTTCTTCAGATTGCACCTCAGAAAGTTTTTCTAAATAAAGACCATAAAGGAGCAAATTGTTTGGTTCCTTCTCATGTGCAGTTTTCAGCTGCGTTAAAATCTTTGCCTTAAGTTCTGGAGTGCAATTTTGATCTGTATGTGCTTTGCTAATGGCTAAGGCAAGACCTTTTTGCCATTTCGTCCTTTCTGGTTCTGCTTTTAAAGCCTTCTTAAAGTAATCAATCGCCTGGTGCTTCTTGGACTTGTTAAACTTCAGCAGCGTCCAGCCCTTTTCTCCACTGACTTCAGGATGTAAATCACATTCAGATGGAGCAGGATACATTTGCTGAAGCCTCTCCACCTCTTCTAGGTATCCTTTGCTCTTTTCCATTTCTCCTAAATAGAAGTAGATCCAAGCCAGATTAGCTTTGTTGACCTGCAGCCGGACTCCAGATTCTTCTGTTTCCTGCTCCTCCGTCACCATTTCTGCTTGATGCAGGTACTTCAGCGCCTCTGTGTTGGAGCCAAGAGCGTGTTGGATGTAGCCCAGCAGGTTGTAATAGTGAAGCAGCCAAGTGCATGTTTGCTGGTCCACATCTTTCAAGTCCCTCAGTAATGCCTTGAGTTCATTTTTACTGCTACTCAGATCCCAGGTGAAGTGGCACTCCAGCTTCTCAAGGTGTTGTTTCAGGCTGGAGCTACAGAAACATTTAGAAAAAAAGATGCTGTATTTTTGTTTACACACAAATATATATTATATAGCATACATTGAACAGAAAAATTAACATTTACAATACACTACAAAATCTTAAAAATGCATTTTTGCACATTTGAATTGTAAACCACTTACTCCATTATGATGGTCAGTGGTGCTCCGGTTTAAGAGATGTTTCTTCTAGCAGTGCTGAGATGTCACTGAGGGATCATTCTGTTTTTATAATGATCAAGCTCATAAAACCACCTGCTTATTCACCTGTCTTCGGTTTCGTTTCTTCAATAAAGTGCAGTTTACTTGTGACATTGATAAAGTCTAGAACCTGCCTTCTTCCTCAAACATAAACACTTAAGGCGCAAGTTTTACAACACAATATGTCCACAATTCACTGTTCTTTGTACTCTGTCGTCCAAATGATATTGATCTTGTGATTTGGGCAAGCCCAGCTTTATTTCTGTCTGGCTGTTCAAAAGGTTGAAGCAATTTGCATATTTACCTTATAATAAAATAAAATAAAAAATTGGTAATACTTTGGTAACAGTGATCAATGTATGTGTTACAGTATTTATTAATCTTAGCTGTTACATACAGCTGTTAATTTTTAGTTAATTTCAGCTCAGTTTCATTAAATATTAACATGCAATGTTTGATTTTAAAAATGTTGACGTTAACGTTAAGATAAACTAATGCTTTAAAAGTAACCAAATATTTGTCCTCGCCTCCACTCTCAATATGGGCCTCTATTTACAAAGTCAAACTCACTGTTTTTTAACATTTATTTTGTTGTTTACTGCTGATTTTTGCTGCTACACTCTTAAAAATAAAGGTGCTTTAAAAGGTTATTCAAGCAATCCCATAGAAGAACCATTTAGTCAAAGGTTCTTTAAAGAACCATTTCTTGCTTGCCTTTTTATAATCTGAAGAACCTTATTTGCCACAAATAACCTTTTGTAAAACAGAAAGATTCTTCAGATGTTAAATGTCCTTTATGGATCCATTTAGACAAAAGGTTCTTCTATGGCATCATGAAGCACCTTTATTTTTATGAGTCTAGATCTCTCTATATTCATTGGATTCATTGTGTATTAAAATCAGTCAACTCTTTTCCATATTAACAGAAACAGGAAATAAAGTCACAAACAATAAACATTTATTGAGTTCCGTACAAGTGAATTTATAACAGATAATGGGATGGAAAATTTCTGCATTTTCAAAGTGTCATGTGTTTGTATAGAGATAACTCCTTATCAGCTGATACAGTTATTCTTGCAATTATACAGGAAACCTATTTATAACTAGTATTTTATATGGCACTTAAATTACTTAAATACAGGGTAAAAGTGAAATGGGACACTGATAATTTGCCATTGCCATTGCTAATGCAAAGCCACGAAATTAATGTTCATTTGGTTACCTATCATGCAAAAATGAATAGTAATAATAGTAGTAATAATATTTTTTTTCTAATATATTTAAGGAGTCGTATTTTATAATGCATTTACATTACACACATAATTACCACTTTCATTCAATGTGCGGTTACATTAACAAAATTAAACCTATTGTCAATTCTTTCAAACACGTGCTTTTGTGGTGAAACGCTCATGGAAATTCACACTTTCATATGTATTCATGTCAGATGAATAAAGTGAATTAGAGAGAATAATATTTACTCATCCCTCAGAATTTTCTTTAAAAATTGTGAAATCTCTGTTGGATGTAGCCCAGCAGGTTGTTATAGTGAACCAGCCAAGTGCATCTTTCCTGGTCCACATCTTGCATGTTCCTCCTCATCACAATCCTTCTCGTATAAGTTTCTGTTCTTGGCAAGGTTTTGTTCTTGTGCGAATAAACATGCACAATGTCCACAGGCCATTTCAGGATAATTACATGCAATATATAATGTGTGACTAAAGATAAAACTATTTATGACATGCACTGTTATCTTTATAGACATGTTGTATAGTTATTCTGGTGCAGCTTCACACAATCAACAAGGTGCATAGAAACCAGCAACAATCATTCAACACTCAAGAAATTAAACTATTCAATGAATGGAATTGAAAAAATTACTGTTAACGCTTTTTTGCACACAGGCCTTCACCATGGCTAATAAATAAATAAATACATTTTTAATTAAAAAAATATTTTGTTATCATTATGGGACAGAAGGTTAATGAGATCTACTACAGGTATAAACACCATCGAGATTATCTTATCAAAATGCTGAAATAACACTACAGTTGTAAAACTGCAAAATGATTTCACACTACATGCTGGACTAATTAGGAGAATTTAAACCATTGTGGCTTTGTCACATTTGAAGGCTTGACCACATTTGTTCAAAATCATTTTATTTTGTACAGCAAATGTCCTCAGCAGATAGGGCTGCATACTTGAAACACCATCTTTATTATTTCAAGTGAAGTAATCCAGCACTTACAGATGGCATTGTAAACAACAATTACAAACAATTCAGTGTAAAACCATACATATAATGAACAGGATAAGAAACCATACATATAATGAACAGGATAAGACTGTAAGTCATTAACCATACTATTATATAGTAAAATAGTAAATGAAGTCAGGGTTAAGTGAAAAATATACTGAGAAAATTAAATTTGACACTTCAAGGAGACTAAAATTTGTCTGAAATTACCTTTTTTTTTTGGATATCATTCTGCCAGCTGTTAATGAACAAATTTATGATAGTCTTATCAGAAAGCTGAAAAAAAATCACTACATTTGTGAAATTAGATTTTGCACTATATGCTGGACTTGAAGGAATTTTATATATATATATATATATATATATATATATATATATGTGTGTGTGTGTATATATATATATATATGTGTGTGTATATATATATATATATATATATATAAAATTCCTTCAAGTCCAGCATATAGTGGAAAGGAAAGGAAAGGAGGTGAAGTGAGGCCAAGTATGGTGACCCATACTAGGAATTTGTGCTCTGCATTTAACCCATCCAAGTGCACACACACAGTAGTGAACACACAGACACACACACACCGTGAACACACACCCGGAGAGCAGTTGGGGGATTGGTGCCTTGCTCAAGGGACTCACCTCAGCCGTGGTATTGAGGGTGGAGAGAGTGCTGTACATTTACTCCCCCCACCTACAATCCCTGCCGGACCTGGGACTCGAACCTGCAACCTTTGGGTTACAAGTCCGACTCTCTAACCAAGTTGTGGCTTTGAAAATTTCACACAAAGTTTAACCACATTTGTTACAAAATGTATTTATTTTATTTATTTTTACAAAAAAACAGGTCTGCAATTATTTTAAACACCATGTTTTATTGTTTCAAGTGAAGTGACTGGCATTGTAAACAAATATACAATTCATTCTGAAACCTATGATGAGCAGGATAACATTTTAAAGTAATTACGAAAATCTTGTTAATTTACTAAAATCAAGTCAAGGTGAAGGTATACTGACAGAAAATGTAATTCATATCAGATTTTTTAACTGATCAACATTATTTAAACAAGTAAAATAATAAAATCACAATATGACTGTTATAGAAATGTTATATAAAAGGGTGTAATTCCACACAGAAAAGGAAGACAGAACTGATATAAGCTTCTTATCCTTATCCTGCCATTATTTAAACTCTGATCCAATGTGATCTCATTGTCTCCAGACACTTTTCATCAACTTCTGTGTTGGAAAAAGAAATGCATAGCTAACAATACAACAGAAATAAATATTATATATATATATATATATATATATATATATATATATATATACACATATATATATATTTTTTTTAAACATGATATTCGGTTTAGATATTAGGATTTTTTTAATCAGTTGCCTTTAGAACATCTAAAATTTCCTCACAAAGAGGACTTTTGCCCTCCCTCACAAGGTTTTCAAGGACTTGTATACTATTTCTTCTGTCAGGTGTATTAACTGGGATTTTTACTACTTTTATGTGAAATTTGATTGAGCCTGGTTTTCCTGAGTGATGTAGAAAGTGGGCATAACTATAGTAAATATACTGTTGGCTGTGTGGAGGGAAATCATCTATGTCTGACACGAGCTGCTGGTAAATCTCATTTGCTCTCTCATTGTTGTTTGCATAATGGTGCATTGATGCAAGGGCTACCTTTTCGCCGAGTGAGTCAGGATAATGGCTGACAACCTCCTCAAAGAGCTTACAGGATTTCTTAGCCAGTCTCCTCCTTTCCACGGTGTCTTCCTTGATCTTGTAAACCTCCCTTTTGTTGCAATTTGCCAGATGTTTCAACACTCTGCTTGAGTTGGGGAACTTTTCTCGAGCTCTTTCTGCTTCTCGAATAGCTTTATCTACAGAAATGGTTCTGAAATACCTGAGAATAATACCCAAACACTCCAGGTCTCCAGTTTCAAGAGTTTTCTCTAGTAAGCCTTGCATTTCACTCTCAGTGTCATCTGATGGCAAATAAAGTAAATAAAGAGCATGAAGGAGCAAATGGTCTGGTTCATTTTCATGTACAATTTTCAGCTGCTTTTGAATCTCTTCCTTCTGTTCTGGAGAGCAATTTTGATGTCCATATGCTTTGCTCATAGCTATGGCAAGACCTTTGTGCCATTCCTTCCTTTCTGGTTCTGCTGCTAAAGCCATCTTGAAACAAAAATAAGTTGCCTGGTGCTTCTTGTACTTGTTGAACTTCAGCAGCGTCCAGCCCTTTTCTCCACTGACTTCAGGATGTAAAGTGCATCCAGGTGGAGCAGGATGCATTCGCTGAAGCCTCTTCACCTCTTCTAGGTATTCTTTGCTCTTATCCATGTCTCTCATAAGGAAGTAGATCCAAGCCAGATTAGCTTTGTTGACCTGCAGCCGGACTCCAGATTCTTCTGTTTCCTTCTCCTGCATCACACTTTCTGCTTCATGCAGGTTCTTCAGCGCCTCTGTGTTGGAGCCAAGAGCGTGTTGGATGTAGCCCAGCAGGTTGTAATAGTGAAGTATCCAAGTGCATGTTTTCTGGTCCACATCTTCCAAGACCCTCAGTAACACCTTGAGTTCATTTTTACTGCAATCCAGATTCCATGTGAAGTGGCACTCCAGCTTCTGAAGGTGTTGTTTCAGGCTGGAGTTACAGAAACATTTAGAAAAAAAGATGCTGTATTTTTGTTTACACACAAATATATTTTATATAGCATACATTGAACAGAAAATCAACATTTACAATACACTACAAAATCTTAAAAATGCATTTTTGCACATTTGAATTGTAAACAACTTACTCCATTATTATGGTCAGTGGTGCTCCGGTTTAAGAGATGTTTCTTCTAGCAGTGCTGATATGTCACTGAGGGATCATTCTGTTTTTATAATGATCAAGCTCATAAAACCACCTGCTTATCTACCTGTCTTCGGTTTCGTTTCTTCAATAAAGTGCAGTTTACAAGTCTAGAACCTGCCTTCTTCCTCAAACATAAACTCTTAAGGTGCAAGTTTTACAGCACAATATGTCCACAATTCACTGTTCTTTGTACTCTGTCGTCCAAATGATATTGATCTTGTGATGTGGGCAAGACCAACTTTATTTCTGTCTGGCTGTTCAAAAGGTTGAAGCAATTTGCATATTTACCTTATAATTAAAAAAATAATAATAATTGGTAATACTTTGGTAACAGTGATCAATGTATGTGTTACAGTATTTATTAAAAAAAATAAGAATAAGAAATAAGAAGATGCTGTTTTTTTTTACACACAAATATATCATACCTATCAGGCATTGAACAGAAATTCAACATTTCCAATAGACAAAATCTTTACACAATCCACATATAGTCTAAAATGCAATTTTGCAAATCTGAATTGTAAACAACTTACTCCATAATAGTGTTTGAGAGATGTTTCTTCTAGTAGTGCTGATTTGTTCTTTATGTGAGTCACTAAGAGATCATACTGTACTTACAATGATCAAGCTCATAAAACCTCCTGCTTATCTACCTGTCTTAGGTTTCGTTTATTCAATAAAGTGCAGTTTACTTATGACAGGGATAAATTCTGGAGTCTGACTTCTTCTTCAAACATAAACTCTTAAGGTGCAAGGTTTACAGCACAACATATCCTTGATGCACTGTCCTTTGTACTTTGTGGTCCAAATGAAATTGATATTGTGATGTGGGCAAGACCAAGTTTATTCTTGGCTGGCTGTTCAAAAAGTTGAAGCGGTTTGCATATTTACCCTATTATTAAAAAAAATGGTAATGGGCTCAGAATCCTTCTCTTATCCACCTTTTTCATACCATAAGAGTGTCCGCGGCCATTTGCAAATGTTATGGGTCTGGCTTCTGATCTCAGCTGTTTTTAGCTGGACAAAACATCTTGTTTTGCTGCTCGATATTTCAAATGTATGTGTCTTACCATATTTTAATGTATTATCTTAATTATGAGCACACTGGTTTGTAGTGCAAACTGTTTTACCATTTACTGCATGACACGTTGTTATTCTTCTCATTATTTCCGATAACAGATAAAAAACCAGAAGTCTCACCCTTAGGCTTACTTCCACGTTGAGGAAAAAGGTGGATAAGTTTCTGTTCTGGTTAAGGTTTTGTTTTCGGGCAAATAAACATGCGCAGTGTCCACAGAACATTTGAGGATAATTACATGCAATATATATGAAGCTATTTATGACATGCTTTGTTATCATTTTAGATACAGTGTCCTCGACTAATATTGGCACCCTTGGTAAATATGCGCAAAGGTGGCTGTGAAAATAAATCTCCATCGTTTATCCTTTTGATCTTTCTTGCAACAAATTTCACACAATTATATCCTTTAATTGAAGTAAAACACATTATGATATGTTTTTATATTTACATGTTTTTAACACACCTATACTACATGTGACCCTTAAGTAACCCTTAAGTAATCCTAAGTAGCCAAAAATACATTGTATGGGTCAAAATTAATTTTTTCTTTTGTGCCAAAAATCATTAGGATAACAAGTAAAATAAAGATAATTTTCCATGTGGATAATTTTGTAAATGTCCTACTGTAAATATATCAAAACCTTAAGACAGATTTAAGATGTGATTTTTATCAATATTTTCTCAATATTCAGATTCCTGATTTTCAAATCTGGAATCGTTTTATTCAAAGGCTTGACCACATTTAAATTTAAAGCCTTGACCACATTTATTACAAAACAATTTTATTTTGTACAGCAAATGTCCTCAGCAAACAGGGCTGCATTTATTTAAAACATCACTTTTCATCGTTTCACAGGTGGCTTTGTAAACAAAGACACAATTAATTATGAAAACCTACCTATGAAAAACAGCATAACATCATAAGAAGTCATTAAAAATAACATTAAATTAGTCAGGGTGGAGGTATACTATCCAGCCAGTTCTATCAATCCTCTGTGAGCAGCTACCAACAGCTGCTACTTGTTTTCTTTTCTTTTTTTATTAAAAAAGAATAATAATAAACAAAAACTTAACCCCTTTAAAACTAGCTCTCTAATCTCTATTCTTTTTCTATCTACTTTTTTATTTTTAATTAATATAAAAAAAATAACTTGACCCTCCAACACGAGCTCTATCTATTCTATCTCCTATCAATCTACTTTTTTTACTTTTCATTTATATGAAAAAAACTAACAAAACAAACATATACATCATCTTATGTTTCAAGTTCTTACATTTAATCAATAAATTCAAATAATAAGACACTATAGGGCTGTTACCAATGAAATTAAATCAGTATCAGCATAATTTGTGTTTGCAACGCAGAGGTGGCACAATCTGCATCTGAAGTAGCATTTAGATGCATTTACACAGTTAATACAGGCCATGAATGCATTTAACCTGCAGTTACAAATGCATAATTAATGTTTTGAAAAATGTTTTTAAAAGAAAATGTTCAATACCTATATTCGAAATGATTTGATTATATTTAAATATAAACCTAAAACCTCCAGTAGGTGGCAGCAAATCACTGCATGAGTGAGTCATTGAGTCCTTCATTCTAAAGGCTGATTGATTCAGTAACAAAACTATATCACATAATATAAATATAAAAAACATATAAAATCTTGAATTTTATCTTGAATTTTGGGGGAATTTTAAATGTTTTTAATAGACTAAATCATGCAGTGAAAGCGTTTGCGCAGTGGTGCAACGCAGTGGTGCAACCTACATCTCTCAGTGTATGCACTCTCCAGGTGTGTTTTTTGTTTGGTTTTTGCTATAGACTCGATAATGTCAAATCACGTACCGTTTAAACAACAATTACGATATTATCGTAGACAATATACACCCCACACCCCTTCACACCTCTGGTTCAGTCCATGGCTCAGCTTCTTTCTCAACAATTTTCTGGATCTCATCTGCTTTTGTTTTTTCCTTCATGCGATCAAGAGTTTGGATGAGTGTTGGGTAGGCTCCATGTAAACCCTGACTCTGGAACCAAGCCTCCAAAAGTGCGAAGGTCCGTTCTTTCGCATCATGACTGTGGTTAAGCTCATGTACCTCAATTTCAGTTTTACTCATACCACTGCGCTGGGCAACACTATTCATTGTTTTCTAGCCCAGAACATCAGCAATATCTGGTAGGTGAGGGCTCAGGTTTACATCTACACAAAAAAAAAGACAGCACTGGTGTAAGCTTCTTATCCTGCTATTACTTAAACTGTGATCTAATGTCTTTGTTTTCTCTAGAAACTTTCCATAGGGCACAAAATAAGGCAAATATTTTCATGCAAACATACCTTTCAGGGGAAGACATTCCTAAATAGGAAAAAAAAACAAGCAAATTCATAAGTCACAAAAGTTTTAAAATAGAAATAAAAAAATAATAACATGCAGTTCCACTGTGACACCACAAGGGTGCAATGAAAGCTTAGAACAAGAGAAATTACCTTAGGATCCATTACAACTCCTCTCTGTCCATCCTCAAAACAAAGCTTGCCTTCTCTCCATAGCCAAAAGACTGCCAAACCAACACCAGCCAGAAATATGAGTGTCACCAAAACAGCTGCAATGGTCCCTGAAATAAGCAATCATATTAGTCCATTATCTGTAATGTACTTAGCATTTGTACTGCATAAGCTTATAGAGGACTTTTTTCAGTTATTGCTTGTACTGTGTTTACACAAAAGTGCTCTTGGAACACAGGCATTTTAACATGTACTTAAATCGGTGATAAAGCAGCCCTTGCCTATGTTTAGGGGTTGTGGATGAACAGGCTTATTGGGCTCTTGCTGTGCATTCTTGCACACAGTGTTGGTGGTTTCTGTGCATGAATGATTCACTCCATGTTTTTCACACCTGTTGAGTAAACAATAGGATAACAGAGAGAAGACAGAATAATAACCTGAAAATCCAATACATAATAGTATAAAAATGCTTAAACTAATGTTCAGATCTTTGATGGAAAAAAAAAGTTTAAAATATTGCAAATATTTAGGCCAACTGCACTAGGGTTACAGTTATTTATTATTGATATACATTGTTATGTAAAGCACTGCTGTTATTTTTCTTTTCTTTTTTCTTTTTTGAGAGAGGGGAAAAAACAAAAGATAACTTATGTCAAGATCTTTTAAATATTCCCCCAAACGGAGTCTGCCTTTGCATATACTCTTTAAAAACACTGTAAACTAACTTTTTAAAAACATATCAAGAATGATATCTGTCATTCTTTCCAGAGAGAAAAGGACCTTTGGTTGACTACATACGTGTCACAGAGATAACAGGCCTGGCACCGGTCACCCTTGTCACAGTAATGATTCTCCTTGCACTTGCAGACAGTGTTGGAATACGGCGAACATCTATTCTCTGTGTCCATGTTAGCTATTGCAGAAATAATCAGAAATAAGACTTTTTAAAATTTGCCTATGCTTCCATTTGGGCTTCAAGAAGCACAATACTATCCTTTGAGAAGGATCTGGCTGCAGACATGCATATGCACTTTTAGGGTGCGTCTCAATCAGCTTCCTGGTGATTACTTAATTTCTGACGATATGTAGAATTAGGGGTGGGCGGTACACCGGTGTCATAGTCAGCACCGGTGTGACATTGCGCTATGACATGGATTTTCTAATACAGTCAATACCGTAATAAATCAATTATGTGCCTCGAACGGCTGCATTTACATCAATAATAGCTAATTCTAAATAATAAGGCATTAAATTTTCTTCAAACGTTCAGTTGTGGTCTGAATACCTGTCCTAATACTATATATCTTGTTGTAAATAAAAAAAGTTAAACATATTCGTATCAGCTTTGCAGGTGGTGGGTAAAAGGGGAGTGGCCATTAAACGACTGGTGAAACATCATGAAGAAAGGTCGGGCCTGTAGCCTATACCAGGGGCGGAGTGGCAATCGGGACGACCGGGACTTTTCACGGTCGGCCGGCCGGCCGAAGGATTTACACAGCGGATCACAAATTGAGCGGGCGCGAGGCGAACTAATATTGTATATAATTTTTGCACTTTCAATATGCAGGGTATAGAAATCGCTTTTAAATGAGTGCTCGCGCTGTTTACTTTTACTTTCGATTTTGCGATAACGCACACTCTGTGTAAAGGGAGCAGCACATCTTATAATAGATATTTGTCAGTGAGTACAAGATTGCAGCAAATCCTCCAGTCTATTTTTGTCATCTCTATTTACTTTTGACCCGTGATCAATCTAAAGGTCATTGTACACTGAGTCCGATTTTCGTATGCGTTTTTTTTTTTAGTTTTCTCATATTCTGCGTCCTTATCAAAATGCTTATTATGCATGCGAAAATGCAGAAAATCAAACACGATCCGAATTTTTTTATGACGGACGAAAGTTTCAGAGGCAGTGTGTAAACTCGATTAACGTAACCTGTATTTTTTTAACGTGCAAAAATCTCGGACGAAAATTTCGTACTCATGTGTGCAATGACATTAACTCCAGCAGCTTGTGTTGGATGCAGGGTTGCCAAGTAAGCGTTTTTCCCCACAGAATTGGTCTACTTTTAAACTGTTGCCATGGGTTGATTTCCCCCAGTTATTTAAAGGTTTTAAATATTGCAGAAATTAAATTTCAATAAAAAATAATTTTTGTTTTGTTGTACACTGTTAAGTAAGATCTTTAGGTTTTTTGCAAAATAAATATGTTGAGAATGCATAGTACTCTCCCATGTCTCTTTTTGATAAGGATACCTACCATTTAGCCTACTTATATTATAAAAATATTAACTTTATTCACATACTAAAGGGACAATATTCTACTTAATTTCCAGTAAGGGAGCATAGTGAGCATCGATGTACCAGTATAGATGTTTTTGCAGTGCATTGTGGAATTTTTCGGGGAACAAAAGTTCCAGTGTTCTGAAAGGTTTTCATGATTGAGACAGCCCTTAACTATTAGGCCACTTTTTACAAGATGTAATATTGGTCTTGGGTGTCCCTAGAATGTGTCTGTGATGTTTCGGGGTGTGTCTAAAAAAAGAGCTGTTTTGGTGTGTATCACTTTAAATGCAAATAAGTGTGACTGACTGGACAGCGCAGGGAGGACGTGTTTGCTAGTGCCACCGAACGGACAAAGCAGCACAAACTAATCTCACCAGCACAGTGCTGATCAATTAAAATACTTTGATAAGTTACGCACACAAATACGGTTAAAATGTTGGCTAAGCACTATAATGACATGACATTCACAAAGCTGTCTGGAGTGAAATGATTTGCGCAGACATAAACGTATTTAGGTCGATTTTGAGGCGCATTACCTTCAAGATCAAAAGTAATCCACTGCGTCGTCAGTGACCCAGATGTTGGGAGCAAAATTAATAATAATAATAATAATTTGTTACATTTATATAGCGCTTTTCTAGACACTCAAAGCGCTTTACAGTGTCAGGGGTATCTCCTCATCCACCACTAGTGTGCAGCATCCACCTGGATGATGCGACGGCAGCCATAGTGCGCCAGAACGCCCACCACACACCAGCTTACTGGTGGAGAGAAGATGAAATATGGGGATGATTCGAAGGCCATGGTGGTCAGAGGCCAATGGGCAAATTTGGCCAGGATGCCGAGGTCACACCTCTACTCTTTTCGAAAGACATCCTGGGATTTTTTTTTTTTTTTTTTTTTTTTTTCATCCATCCACAATTTGCCTTGGTTCTTTTTTTTTTTTTTTTTTCTTTTTTTTTCTTTTTTTTTTTGGAGTGCAAAAACATACATGGTAAATGCAGAAACAGAAACAACAACAACAGAAACAATACCAACAAAAAACAAAAACAAACAAAAAACTATACTAACAACAACAAAAAACAACAAAAATGATAATAAATGAGAAATGAGAACAAGACAATCTGAATAATAATAATGTATAAGTAGTAGTAGCAGTATAGGTAGTATTAGCATGTTCAAAAATAATAGAAATGGCCATAAATCGGAGTAACAACTATAACACCAAAGGTAGTGATGATACGGTTAATATTTTGTGATGACAGTAACAGTAATATCAATAATAACAGTAATCATAATAATAATAATAATAACAGCAATAATCCCAAGGATGGTGATTACAGTATGATGTTGTGATGATGGTAACAGTAATATCAATAATTATAATAATAAAATAATAATAATAATAATAAATAATAATAATAAAAATAAATAAATAAATAAATAAATAAATAAATAATAATAATAATAGTAGTATTAATAACAATAGTAAAGTTTGAGTTATAATGATATTTTGTGACGATGTTTTGTGATGAAGGCAACAGTACTATTACTATTAATAATAATAATAATAATAATAATAATGATGATAATAATAATGATGATATAATCACAATAGTAGTTATCTAAATATATGTATGCAGGAAAATATACTAATGAACCATACCCAACACATACCACACCTATCTGAGCTTCTGTGTCAGTGTGCATGTTTTTTTGTTTTTTTTTCCCCTCCTTCCTCCTCTCCATTCAAGGCAACATTGTAGACATCATATGATGTATGTAAGTTTGAATTCAAGTGGTGCATTAAAAGAAGAGTGCGGTGCATTAAAATCAATATGTGGTGCATTAAAAACATGGGTGGTATTTGTTGGGTGCAGTTTTAATTTATTTATATTTATAAATTTTTAATTATGTATATTTAATGATGTAATCTTCAGAAAACTGTTACCGTCCATACAAAACATCATCCCATCAATTTATTACTTTTCAATGTTTCTCTGATATAGTGATACAATAAATGAAAACAACAACAACAACAACAACAATAATAATAATAATAATAATAATAATATTAATAATAATAAAAATAATAATAATGAAAACACTCATGTTACTAATACCTTATATAAATATGAATAATATTTTGTGAATACTTAAAGATAAGTGTGTCAGATTTGTAAGAGTTGACTGAGGTCTGATGTTGGATGTTGCGATTCTGATGTATATGGAGATGAAAAATATTCTAGGGAGATGTATTCTGTAAGCAAATTTTTCCAGTGTGTTATGTGAATGGTGTTTCGGGATTTCCAGTTCAAGAAGATAGTTTTCTTGGCAATGGCTAGAGCTATGAGGAGTATCCTTTTGTTTGTTATTTCCTGATTAAGTGTTGATAGATCGCCCAGTAGACAGAGTGAAGGGGATAATGGGATGTGACAACCCAGGAGGTGGGATAGGGATTCAGTGACATCTTCCCAGAATTGTTTAATGGGTGGGCAGTGCCATGTGGCGTGGATATATGTGTCCGGGCTATTTTGTGAGCAGTGCACGCAAGTTTCTGATGTGAATCCCATTTTAAACAGCCTTTCCCCAGTGTAGTGTGTTCTATGAAGGGTCTTGTACTGTATGAGCTGAAGGTTGGCGTTTTTAGTCATGGAATAAATATTATTACAAATTTGAGTCCAGAAGTCGGTATCAGGAGCAATAGAAAGGTCTTTTTCCCATTTGGTTATTGGTAAACTTAAGGTTTTATTTGAATTGGTTATCATTTTGTATAATTTAGAAAGTAATTTCTTGGGGGACGATATATTAACTAAATCTGCTACTGCGGAAGGAAGGTGAAGATTGATGGTTCTGTTATTGATTTTAGATAAGACAGCTGATTTGAGTTGCAAATAAGTCAAGAATTGATTGCTCCCAATACCGTACTTCTGGACTAGGTAGGAAAATGGAACCAGTTTGTTTGACTGAAAAATGTGATTAATATGTGTGATACCCTTATCTGCCCATTTATGAAAATTTAGTATTTTTTTGTTACTTGTGAAGTCAGGGTTATTCCAGAGTGGGGTGAAGTTAGATGGAGCCAGATTGGAGTTTGTGATTTGATAATATTTCCACCAGGCCGTCAGAGCTGAAGCTATTGTCAAGGCTTTGAAGCATGAGTGATGTTTAATGGACTGACTAAGAAATGGAATGTCTGATATGTGTATGTTTTTGCAAAGTGATTGTTCTATATCTAGCCAAATGGTGTCTGCCTGAGTGGGGTGAGTCCATTTATATATGTATTGGAGTTGGTTTGCTAGCGAGTAATGGTAAAAATGTGGTGCTTCTAAGCCTCCTAAAGATTTGGGTTTTTGTAAAGTGCTTAATTTTATCCTTGGTGGTTTATTTTTCCAGTAGAATCGGTTGATGATGGAGTCTAGAGATTTGAACCAATTGAGAGTAGGCTGTGTTGGGATCATTGAAAATAGGTAGTTTATTTTAGGGAGTACTGTCATTTTGATTATTGATATTCTTCCCTGGATTGAGATTGGTAAATTGTGCCAGCGATTGAGGTCATCTTCTACTGTTTTTAATAAAGGAGTGAAATTGAGTCCATTCAGCTCTGACAGCCTGGAGGAAACCCTAACGCCTAAGTAAGTGATGTGACCTGTGCACACAGGAATGGGTGATACCTGGGCTGCCATCCATTTAGATTGATGTAGTGGAAGGATTAAAGATTTATTCCAGTTTATTGCATAATCGGAAATTTTAGAGTATGAATCAATGGTTTTAGTTATTTCTTGTAGAGATGACTGAGGATTTTGTAAAAAGAGTAAGATATCATCGGCATATAAACTAATCTTATGTTGGGTTTGGGGTGTGTGAATTCCTTTGATGAGTGGATTCTGGCGGATGGCTGCTGCTAAGGGTTCAATGAAGATGGTAAATAAAGATGGAGAGAGTGGACATCCCTGCCTAGTCCCCCTGTGCAGTGTGAAGCTTTGTGATGTTAGTCCATTGGTGTTGACTGTGGCTGAAGGTGTTGTGTATAAAATCTTAATCCAGTTAATAAACGACTCCCCAAAGCCAAATTTTTGTAGTGTGGTGAAAAGAAAGTTCCAGTTGACTCTGTCGAAAGCTTTTTCTGCATCTAAAGTGACTATGAGGGTGTCTTTCTGCTGTAGTGATGAATAATGGATTAAATCATATAGTCTGCGTGTGTTATTGGATGCATGCCTACCTTTGATGAAACCTGTCTGATCTGGGTGGATTATAAATGGGATAATTTTTTCAATTCTATGTGCCAGAGCTTTGCTGAGTATTTTGATGTCTACGTTGATAAGTGATATAGGACGGTAATTTGACGGAAGGGTTGGATCTTTATTAGGTTTGGGGATGAGTGAAATAGTTGCTGTGTTCATGTGTACTGGTAATCTTGAGTTCTCTTTAATTTTGGTTATTGCTCTGATGAATAATGGGGATAAAATGGACCAGAAGTGTTTATAAAACTCAGCTGGGAAGCCGTCGGGTCCTGGTGCTTTATTGTTCGGCATTTGATTTAGGGCGATATGAAGTTCTTTTTCTATGATTGGTTTGTCCAGTGCACTGATTTGTTCTGTGTTAAGTTTGGGGAGTTCAATATTATTAAGAAATGAATTAATATCCTCTTGTCTTGTGTTATTATCAGATGAATAAAGTTTAGCATAGAAGTTTCGAAATATTGTATTTATTTCTTGTGGAGAGTTGGTAGGCTTCCCTGCTGAGTCTTTAATAGTTGCAATTGTTGTTTTTTCTCTATTCTTTTGATTTGATTGGCCAAATATTTACTGGATTTGTTGCTATGATGGAAGGTCTCTTGACGGAGTCTATGAATTAGAAATTGAGTTCTTTTATTAATGATTTCATTTAGCCGGAATTTTTGTTTTCTTAGTTCATTATATATTTCTTCAGTTGGGTTTTTTGCATGTAAAATTTCCAGTTCTTTTATTTTCTTTTCTAATCTGATTTCTTCTTGTTTTTCTACTTTCGTTTTATGCACAGAGAATGATATGATTTTACCTCTTAGTACTGCTTTGCCCGTTTCCCAAATTAATGAAGCTGGTAACTTTGGAGAGTCGTTTATTTCTAGGAAGGATGTCCACTCTCTTTTAAGATAACTGTCAAACTCTGGGTCTTTGAGGAGAGATATGTTAAAGCGCCATCTACTGATTTGTTTATGTGAATTAGCTGGGTTCCATATGAGTGTTACCGGAGCATGGTCACTGATGCTGATGGGGTGGATTTTGTGTTCAGAGATATTTGGTATGATTGAATTACTAGTTAGGAAAAAATCTATGCGTGAGTAACTATGATGAACCGGTGAGTAAAATGTGTATTCTCTGTCAGTTGGGTGTTGTAGTCTCCAACCATCACCAAGTCCAAAATCTTTCATGAACTGTATTATTGTGCCAGTTGATTGCCAGATTCTTTTATTATTTGTGGATCTGTCGAGTGATGGTTCAATTACAGTGTTAAAATCGCCTCCTATAATTACCGGACAGTTAGAGAAATTTGAAATTGAGGAAACTAAAGAGTGGAAAAAGGTAGGGTCATCTGAGTTTGGGCCGTACACATTGACAATTGTTACCGGGTTATTGTTTATTGATATGTTTATGATAATAAAACGTCCTTCTGGGTCTGAAACAGTTGTGTTATGAACAAATTGAATTCTTTTTGCTTATCCTGGGATTTTTAATGACCACAGAGAGTCAGGACCTCAGTTTAACGTCTCATCCAAAGGACGGTGCTTTTTGGCAGTATAGTGTCCCCGTCACTATACTGGGGTGCTAGGACCCACACAGACCAGCAGCAACCTAGTTTTCCCTGGAGGTCTCCCATCCAGGTACTGACCAGGCTCAGCCCTGCTTAGCTTCAGTGGGCGACCAATCTTGGGCTACAGGGTGATATGGCTGCATTGGCAAAAATTAAGACCTTTATGTTCATCCAAACACAGAACATCAGGATTGCTTATGAGATATTGTTAACGCAACAGCTGCTTAAGTGCATAGAAAATGGAGAGCAGCATACAACCAAACACAACACGCTGAAGGTGGAAACTATGGCAGGACTGTCAGTTAGTGGCTGTGGGCAGGGCCTAAACAATGTGATGTCACACTGATGTATGAATCAAAACAGCATGCCTGAAATAGGTGTAATGGGAATTAAAAAACAAGCAGTTGTGTTCACACACTGCCAACACACATTTATGTCCAAACACCATGTAAAAGTGGATTTTGCATAAACAACAACAGTAGCCAGATAGTAATGACATGAAAAAAGATACAAAATTACAATGTCACCTGCACTCTACGCTACAACGTCATTTCTTGCAATTGTGCACATTACCAATGGAGACAAAACGCTGTGGTGTTTAAATGATCAAAAGTAATTTAGTACTGTAACATACAGAAGCCATTTCCACAGAACCGCAGAATATGAACACATTGTGCACAAGTTAAGCATTTTTCTCCCATACAATAAAATGCATAATGTGGCAAAAAAAAAAACATCACTTGTGGAAGCACAGGTGATTGAGAGTGCATGTCTCCAGCCAGACTCTATTGAAAAAAGCACAATTTAACTGACAACTAACTAAGGCTCAGCCAGAGGTGGGTAGTAACGAATTACATTTACTTCGTTACATTTACTTGAGTAAATTTTTGGGGTAACTAGTACTTTTAGAGTATATTTAAAGATAGGTACTTTTACTCTTACTCAAGTACATTTATAGTGAAAAAACTTTACTTTTACTTCGCTACATTTGATGGCGTTCCTCCGTTACTGTCCTCAGAAACGTGTCGTTGGAATTTTAATTTCATGCCTGATAAAACTGCGTTATTAGGGGCCGTTCTAGAGCCCTGCACGGGCCTTAAATCTAAGCCCTAGCCCGGCCCTGGCCCGAGACGCACAGGCTGTAGCCCGGCCCGTCTCCGAAAGCTTATAAAAAATTTTGGCCCGAGTCCGACCCGAAGCCCGTCTTTTTTTCCGCCAAACAGCTTATACTGTTACAGCCATTAAAATAGACCAGATTTCGTATTTAATAGAAAGTTTTGTTTTTTCGTTTCGGTTTTTTATTAGAACAATTTAGAGAAAAGTTTGGAGTTTTTTGTTTGTTTGTTTTTTAAATGTAAGTTAGTTTTTTAAGTGACATCGATATCCAAGCGGTATGTGGTCCACAGTGTGTTTACTCAATTTAACCTATATATCAAATCAACACTTGACTAGTCTACAATGCAATTCACAGATATAAAACAAACATCAATATAGCAAAATGTTAGATTTAAAGTTTATTATCACCAGGGCCGCTGCTGGCCAAATGGGTGCCCTAAGCAGAAATTTACTTTTGTGCCCCCTCCCCCAAATATTACGGAAGTTATTTTTGGTCAAAAAGGTAAATAAAGAGCGAAATAGCAAGATCAAGAGCAAGAGTTTTATCAACAAAAAAGAGTTACCTCCAATGGCTATGATTTTATTAATACAGTTGTCTGATTGATTTAATAATCTCAGAATCATACAAAAAGGAAATTAAGCAGTTTTACTATGATAAAAACCATGGTTATCTGCCTTTTTATCTATCTTTCTATCATATCCATGCTTGTAAATTGTGTTTTATAGAATATATAATATTTGTATTTGTCTGTATTTTTGTAAATATATTTTTATTCTGTGTTTTTACCTGTACATGCACTGTACATGTGGCAGTTTTGACAATAAAGCAGACAAGGGTTATGATGTCCATATATTTTTGTTGAGGAAATGATCAATATTAAACAAGGAATTCGATCATCATGTAAGTGTAACAACTGTATTTACCAGGCCTTTGGTGCCCTTTTCAGGCATTTCTATTAAAATTGTAATGTAAACTGTTACTTTTGTATTAGATTATGTATTCTAACACTGTTATTTAATGTCACCATATGGTCACTATTAATCAATAATCATAATTGCCTCTGTGTTTTAATATAATGCATTTTAAGTCATTTTGTTTACTTAGATCTGCTTGTATTCATATTAAGAAAGATGCCTTAGTCGTGAAATTATTACCGACATTAAAACACTATTAACGTTGACAGAATAAAATAAAGTTTCACAGGATTATGAACGTACCTAAGTGATGCACGGGCTTCATCTTGGGCTTTTTTTTCTTTCGTTTCTCGGCGGCGGACTGTTGATGTCTCTTTCCAGGACCAGGCATATTGTTCATCAATTATTATCATCATTTTTGGCCAAATAGGCAGCCGTAAACAGAGGTTAAGGCGCGTCGCTGCGCGTCATCACGTGTGCTTACTAGCCTACTCTGCGTTCACAGAAAATGCAATATAGCCTATACGTTTATATTTTTGTTTATTTGTATATGTATATTATTAATATTAATTTATTATTAAAAAAGGCTATATAAAAACTAAAATAAATAATAATAAAAATAATAAAATAATAAAAATATTTTTTTTGAGCAGCTGGGATGGTGCCCCCCTGGGATTTGGTGCCCTATGCAGACTGCGTACTCTGCGTATAGGGAGCGGCGGTACTGATTATCACCATCTCAGAACAAAGGCATTTCGAACAGGGCAGGCAGCTCTGCTGCGCAAAACCGGAACATACAAAGTCGCAGTGGTAAAGTAAACGAATATTGAACAAATATAAAGAATAAATAATAATATAGAAAACTTCAAAAACACAACTTTACCACGTGGCTGAAAATCTCTATGCGGTATGTGAGCACAGTGGAGCGGCAACAATTTCCCCCGCACTCCTTGCATTTAATAATCCAGCTCCACTCCTCGCTCACTGATATCAGAAACACCGCTCCGCGTCAAAAAAAAAAAATTAAGTATGTTTGAAATGTAACAGTCCTGTTCATAAAATAAAATAAATTAAATAACAGGAAAGTTCAAACAGTGTGTGCAATATTTGTTCCGACCACAGCTAATAATTGTCAGCATTAAAAGAGTATTGCTGCTTTATCCAGTGCAAAGTTTGTAATGAAAATAATACGTTTTCGTCAGTTATTTTACCTACAGATCACATTATTTCTGATTTGAGTGATCCATCTCTATCAAGCTAAACAGCGGTGGTGGAGCGCTCTTGAAGAGAGTGAAAACCATGACGCTCCGACTTTTAAAAAAATCCGCTCCTTCCTCCATTCAAAATCACACCGCTCCACTCCGCGCTCCGCTCATACTCTGCTATGCGCGAGACATCACTGGCGCTTCCGGGGACGCACGCATGAAATCTCATTAAACTTTTTTTTTTTTAAGTTTGTTTTCTAAACAGGCCCGAAGCCCGATATGTGTGCAAGTTATGACGTGAAAATTGGCCCGAAGCCCGGCCCTAGGGGCAAAAAAAAGTCGGGCCCCGACGGGCTCGGGCTCAAGTGCAGGGCTCTAGGCCGTTCACATGTCGCGCCTAAAAACGCTAGGCGCCCCGCTTTCTTCCTTATCAACAAAGCGCTCGGGCGCTTGCGCTCCGGAAGTGTCTGCCGTTTCTAAGCAACCATCAGCTGCACTCTAGCTCCAAGCCTATGCATCTCCATGCATTGTTTCTTCTATTAGCGTCAAAATAATAGGGGCTTGACAAATCATAAAGTTCAGGAAACCCCTGGACCACAATGGTGAGCTGCTCCTCCATGTTTCTACCTAGGTTTCAATGTAACGGAAAAACGTGAGGAAGCTGATTGGTTGGTTCATGTCACATGACCTGCGGTGCGCTTGTGGCATTCTGAAAAGTTGAGATGTTTTTATCTCGATGCGGCGCGGACGCGCCTGAAAAAAACGATGCGTCGCTTCCATTATGCGCCCGCAAGCCGCGCGCCTACATTTGAAATAACGAATTTGAGCGCACAAAAGACGCTACATGTGAATGGCCCCTTAATGCTGGTTTGTGTACAGCTGTTGCTATGGAATCCGTAATATTTCAGCGCTCCTAAAGCGCCCCCTCGTGACAAAAAATGAATTTTTCATTTCCAATACATTTTTTTCAGCTGTTTACGGTCAAATGATTGCAATTATCGACCCATGTTTTTATGGAGCAAACACAGAGTTGTAAATGTAAAAAGTTAAGGTGCCTTCTCTAAAAATCTAAACAAGTACAGTAATATTTATGTTTTAAATAATAAATATATAATAAATATAATAAATTATAAACTCAATTTATCCCTTTTAATGTTATAAAGGATGAAATGCCATAGTGTAACATATTTTGTTTTTGTGTGAAACTGTATCTGAATTTTAAATCATGCCATTTTATGGCTTAATATTCTACTTTACATTGTCCAATCCCATTACTGTTTATTTTACTTTTTCAGATCTTAAAAAGGGTTATGAATTGCTTTAAATTAATATTTAAAAATTCTGCGGATACACTAAATGAAATAAATATAATGAAATAAAATTACTTCCTTGATATTTGTTTATATTTGTGTATTAAAAACATTTTTGATTAGACTCCTATCTGATTTTCTATATTAAAAAAAAGGTCTTTTTTTATTTGGGCTAGTAATTTTCAGGCTACCAAAATCTGAAGAGTACCTGCCTGAAGGGCTACCAGAAATTTTGAAATTTTGCGAGCCCTGTATATATGTGTGTGTGTGTTTGTGTGTGTGTGTGTGTGTGTGTGTGTGTATATATATATATATATATATATATATATATATATATATATATATAAACACCTTACTTCAGCCTATGTTTTCAAGGAGAGGTGTGTGGAAACAAACAGTTTGAAATTCAGGGTTTTCACTTCATATCAATCAGATCAGAAGTAACTAGTAACTAGCTACTTGAGTAGGCTACTTTTTCCATCGGATACTTTTTTACTCTTACTCAAGTAACTATTAAGATTGTTACTTTTACTCTTACTTGAGTAAATATTTCCATAAGTACTTGTACTTTTACTTGAGTACAGATTTTGGGTACTCTACCCACCTCTGGGCTCAGCTGTTAAGACCTACCATTGGAATCACAGTGTTTACAAGGCTGGCATTGGTGATCACTGTTTGCGTGATCCATATAGGTGTCATATCCACACATCTCACACTCATTTTCGTCGGTGCAGTCATTAGCGACCCGGAAACCTGTAACACAAAAATACACACATTTGTATATACCCCCCAGAACATTGTTTGGTTCCTTCTAAATTAAGATTATTAGGCCTACATGGTTGTCTGAAATACTTGATCCTAATTGGGTACTGGGTGCTAAACGTTTTAGTTTATTTACCCAACATACTGATGTTACTTTCATATCTCAAATCACATTACATTTTTAAAATATGTTATCTAAGTGATCCATAGAAATAACTGTAATTTAAGTCATCTGATCTCAAATCAATAGCCTGTACCATATTTATTTCTTAGGTAGCCATGAAATAAGAGAGATCTACAACCAGAAATATAAAGCCCTGCTTAATTTAAACCTACACATAAGAAACGAAGTCCACCTCGCTAACGATAGCCTACTGCGTGTGTTTAGATCTTACCTGTGGGACAAAGGCAGCAAGTTTTTCCCTCATGCTGGTAAGTCCCGTGCTCACAGGCGCTGCGTCTCGTGCGCCGGAGCCTGACTCCTGCCAGTCCTACAGTTAACGGCTGAAACACGGAAAACTGAACTTAACAGATGAAATATAAAATTAAAGTTGCGCTTTCTTATTGAAATCCTTTTTCAAGCATGTTTTGTCAACCGCCAGATTGGTAGACCACAGTTACGCCTACGAGTCGCTTCCGAATGCCAGTGACAAGAAATCGAAACT